>NC_048301.1:16905773-17205773 GCF_013100865.1 Trachemys scripta elegans | reverse complement strand
TCCCCTACTTCCACCTTTGATTGCCCACACCAAATATCTTTGGTCTCTCTCAGGACAGCTGTCAGAAATCAAGGCAAGGCTGGTCAGGCCTACAGGTCAGAGCAGTGGTGGTCAGGCCTGGGGAAAATCAGTGCCTAGGGTCAGAGCCGGAATCAGGAGTAATGATCAAAGTTGGAACAAGGCAAGAGTAGGGCTCAGAGCTAGGTTGGAGCCAGATCAAGTCTGGAGCAGGACTAGGGACAAGATCAGAGTAAGAGCAGGGCTGGAGCAGTCTGAGGCCCGTGGAGGCTGTCACCTCTATGAGGAAGAGACGAGTTCCAAGCCATGAAGCGACACTGAGCAGACTAAGTCTCCCTGGAGAAACAGCAACTCAGATACCTATTCTGGAGAGTCACCAGACCAGCTCCTGGCTTGTGGATTAGCTGGAGTCCAACAGGAATGACTCATCACCTCACACCAGCCACTTTCATGAGTTCTACAGCCACTGCCAATTCTGACACACCATATGTAGAGTACCAGGGCTCGGGAGCACTGGCTGGCACAGATGAACAGGTCCCACAATTTAGGCTGTCACTTGGCTACCATCTAAAGCTAAGCCTGACCAAGCCAATGCAAACACGAAAATGCCCTTGTGACTAGGCGTAAGAGATGAAATTAAGATACTTATTATTTTGTTTGCTGATCCAGTCCCATACTTGTGCCGCTCAGAATTGACTCTGGGGTAATTTGTAACAAACTAAGAAGATTAGAACCTCCAATCTCTACAAGTTTAAAGAAGGATTGTGAACAAATATTGTGGGGTAAAACTGCTAACACAACTTGAGTGGTCTATCTTACATTGTCTAGCTAGTCTTCTGATTTCCTGTGCTCAGTGTGCTAAGCAAGACAATGCTACCCTTAAGCTATAGCACAAAAGTTCAATGAGATCATCATATTAGCATTACTGAGCTAGTGATGCATGCGGCACATAATACAGCTCTTATTTCCTATTTGTCTGTAACATGAATCAAAAATATTAATAATGTATTGTCCTGGGTTGACAGTGAATGACTAGAACACAAGAAGGGATGCTAACTGGCTTTCACACTGGAGTTTCATATCTTATTCAGCATTGGATTGAATGGCAGAAAGAATTTACAGGGCTCTGAAGTCAGCTAAAATTTACACTGTTACTGATAGTATAGCACATAAACACTGCTCTAGTTGGACTGACTTTGCATCGCACTCTTAGGTTGGGATTCTTAAAGGCATGTACCTAACGGAGTTATACATCCATATTGAATTTATTCAGGCTTCTTTGAAAATCCCAAGCCTGAGCAATGATGAGCACAGGTGTGAGGTCTAATCATATCTGACACTAGCTTTCATCTGCTCATTGTTGAAGGTGACCTTGTCTTCATTCTTATGTGATGTTGAAAAACCCACATGCAATTCATATTTAAAACTACTAGCAAAGATGTACCAACAAATGTTAGCTTGTGAAGAATTGTCAGACTTATCCAAAAACACAGGCAGTCTTTCATGACCCTGGACATTTTTGTTGGCTATTTTTTGTTCCAGAGACTTGAAATTCAGAAGGTTCTTTGTGCAACATCAAAATATGAGGGTCTGATTCAAAGCTTCCTCATGACTTTAATGGGCTTTGGACCAGGTCACATGAGGACAGTATCACCAAGTAGCAGCAGATGTCAGGGCTTTACAGGTCAGCTTCCCATTAGAGATGAAAACAGTGACACATAACCTGGAAATATTTTTAGTGCAACTATATACACCAGTCCTTGTTCATGGATGGTAACAAACAGCATGCAGGCAATCTCCTCTTTCAGGAATCTGAGCCAAAAACACCAATAGCCATTTCCAGGGAGCAATTCTGCCTCAAAAATTCATTCTAGTTAGAGACACGAAGGCAGAGAACAAACTCCCGGGCTGCTTGCCACAGCTCCCTCAAAAAGAAACTAAATCACAAAACTATGAACACAGAATATCTTCAAAAACTGAACACTTGCTCTCACCTTAAGAAAATAAATTGTAAGATTAGGTATCACAATGCCATGTGGTGGCTCCCAGCATTATAGTATCAGGGTCATTTAATGAGAAGTGAGAGGTGGCTTCATTTGACCACAGCACTCACACATAGGCTCTAGTTAGCACACCTGATAAATAAGCTTATGTAGGCCAAGTGCCAACCACACCTAAAAGAAACCCAAAATTGGTCCAAAACATTAAAAAATATCAAAAGGACAATTTTTTGAAACAAAAATTTGCATTTTCCGATCAGATCTATTGATTTATATCATTGCGTTCTTGCACTTGCAGCACCTGACACAAACCCCCTGCACCAGAGTCAATGGGGTGGGGAAAACATAGGACCAGACTGCCAACTCTGTGGCCTCTACAGCAGGGATTCCCAACCATTTTGGTGGCACAACCCCATTTTAATTAATTATTTCCTCCTGGGACCCAAGACAGCATGGAGGATGTCATTTTGAAAAGCAAAATGGCAGCCTCTGCACAGTGTGACTTCGTACATATGGTGCATGCAAGGTCATGCTGTGTGGAAAGTACCATTTTGTAGAGCAAAATGGTATCCTCCAAGCATTGTGACCTCTGTACATGCTAGGTACATGCTAGGTCTTGCTGTGCGGAGCAAAACGGTGTCCTCCACAAACTAGGGGTCGTCGTGACCACATTTGCCGATGGTTGCAATGCACAGTTTGGGAACTGTTGCTCTAGAGGGTTTCAGCCCTTGCTATTCCATGAGGGAGCGGACTAGAGTCAAGAATCTGCCATAGTTTTTCATTAAATGGCCTACCCTATTTACTTTCCATGAAATAGTTTCAGTAGTAGAGTTACTGCACACCTTTAACATGAATTCATGTGATAGTGACCTTCTGCGGATGACCTTAGCCCAGAGTCTCTGCTGCTTTTTGGTTATCTGTTCCTAGTTTGTAAGGAGTCAAGCTGGGGGGTGGGGGGGAGAGGATTTCTCTGAAGTCCTTAGAATTATCTAATGGCTTCATTGATCATGTTGCTAGGAAGGACAGGCCCCTGTGCAGCAACGGAGTGCCCCTGACAGTTGCCACATTTCCTTAAATGAGACTGAACAGCCATGGAACTGTGCATGCGACAATGCTGGGAGGGAAGTCTTCCCAATAGTCTATTTGAATGAGAGTAAAAAGATCATTAACCTGTTCTGTAGAGTGTGCATCATGGGCTTGGCTCCTTATCATAACCCTCCAAACCAGTTCATAAATAATCTTCAGCCAAGCCACATGCTGCCTGCCCAGTTTCCTTACCTTTCTTAAATAAGATGGTCAAACATGACTTTGTTGACACAATATGGATTTCGATTAGTGTTGAAAGAGATTAAAGTCTATTTCTCTTATCTTTGGTGTTCACTGGGTGCTCAAGTTCCCAATATATTTGGTGCCTGCTCTGTCTGCTGAATTAAATGGTCTGAAAGAGATCTTTACATCTGCATGGCATTTGCAACAGGAACAGAAAGAGACACAAGTTTTCCTACTCAGCCTCTGTGGTTTCTCTTTTCCCATCAATGCAAACCCACCAAATCTGAAGTTTAAAAATGCATCCAGTGACTTGCTCTGCTGCCTACAGCACAAACCCAAACTGTTAAAGCAAACAGGCAATTATTCCTCGGCACTAACAACACAAGGCAGATTAGAAGAATTAAATGCACAAAATTCAAGTTCTTTTATGATTATGCACCCTTAATCTTCAGAAGATAGTTAATTACATTTTAAGCAGCATAAGAGCCCTAACATATTCATATGTTAATAAAAATACTCACCAGGGGTTTAAATCTAGCATGTATTTACAGGTATGACTAATGGCATTTTTTAGTAATACTGTGAAAAATATGCCTGTAAGTTAGCATCTTCACTCAGGAAACTGCTGGGAGTTTCTAATTTACCTTCTAATGACTATCCTAATCATTCTGCTACCATGCTGCGATAGCTAAATGCACATGGATTGCAATGGTGGTGTGCACCTTCTGTAGCTAAAGGTTTGTCATCTGTAACATTTGTCAGATCAGTGTTTGAAGCCAGACTGGCGGAATCAGGGATTTTCAAAAGGGCCCCATCATATAGTGAATGAGGGAATGGAATATGGATGCTGGGAAGGCTGGTATTGCAAGCAACTGCAGTTTAAGGGAAATAGTTTTTAGGACCATCGGTACAACTTGACGTGGCATGGTTTAAGGCCAGTTCCAGCCAAGTAGTAATAATGCCTAGCTTTTATATTGCATCTTTTCATCAACAGACCTCAAAGTGCTGTACAACGGAGAACAGTATCATTATCCCCATTTTACAGATGGGGAAACTGAGGCACAGAGCAGTGACATGACTTGGCCAAGGTCACTCTCAGTAACTAGAATCTGCTTAACATAGGCAAGAAATGCTGGTCTTTGATTTAGCGTATTTGTGACTATCATAGTTGAAAAGGGTGTCTGTTGACGGTCAGAGAAGTAAAAGTTGTGGCTTATTTTCCTGGAAAATTCGTTAGCACTTAGCAAAGCCCTGTATCTCCCACCTGCACAATTTTTAGGGGGAGGAAGGGTTTGGAATCTGTACTCGAACAACCCAGAACTTTCAGCAATTAGAAATCCAGGCCTGAAGCTGAATTTTCAAACTCCGTTCCCTCTCTGCTTTTCCACCCACGGCAATCCCAGTTTAAGCACAGGCTTTTTTATGGGCTTTGAATTGTGTCACTTCTGGGAAAATATTTGGCATACTGAAGTGGAAAACATGAATTTGTGCCTTCCAAGTTCTGTATTATACTACCGGGACTGGAATTAGACTTGTTTTACCCACTGGATGGTATGAGAATGAAGCAAGATGAACACTCCAGTGTAAGGAAGTAAGTACCATGGCGAAAAGGGAGGGGGAGGTCTACCGAGTATAGCTGAGGGAATGGAGTGAGGGACCACATGCTTTATCCCTATCTCCTATTGGGTTTAATCTGTTTAGTACACCTAACATCATGTTAACTTACTGCACTGGGGGCACTCAGGACTATCAGAGAAGTTTTACAGCTGAGTTTTGGTAATTCTTTACTATTTGGTCCTTTTTCCTAGTGGATTTTCCAGGCTTTACCTCCTCTTGCACACACTGTCAATCAGAAAGGCCCCCGAGGCATAAAAGATAATTTGGAGAAGGGGGAGGGAGCTAACCTTTTGAAATATGTTGCCCAATTATTAGTATTCCTCATCCCTGGCTTTGTGGCAAGGTTGACTCATCACCCTTGATCACCCACCGCCTATCTATTCCTCCTCTAATGCTTCTCTTGTTTTGATCTCCCAGAAAAAAAGATCGTTGACGGCTTATCTGTTTCTACAGCTAAAATGATACATGCCCACTGCATTTTGTGGATGGATCCATTACGGACACTGAAATGGCATCACAGCCACATTCGCTCATCTGCCCTTATTTACTTCCAGCACATAATATTCAGTCCACAGGCGTACATGGTGCTTAAGTCAGCACAACATTCATCACTTTGATATCGGGCCACACAATGCACACAGCCACTAATCAACTGGAACAGTCTGGACTTGAAAATTTACAGAGCTCCAAATCTCCCTTCAAGCGCTGTACAAATCTCCCTCTGGCTGACTTTTGGAGAGGAGCCAGGGCATGGTCACCCGCCAAGAGTGAAGAGAACAAGCGCCAGTAGCTAGGAGAATCCCAGTGTTACGGTAATTTCCTTTGAGATGAATAGCGGTGTATACTTCATCCCCAAAACCCATCAGTGCTACTGCTGCATTAGCAAGAGATGCTTTCCCACCCACCCCGATGTTTCCACAGCATTCCTAGTCCCTGTCGGCCTGAAAGCCAAAAGACTTGAGTCTTGAACTCAGATCTCCTGGTGCTACAAATAGATTTCCAGGTCTACACTGATGCTTTATTGCAAATTACAACAAAAGCTACCTTGTAGACTGCTCAAAGGTCTTGCTATTTGCATTGAATAATGAGAGGAAATGACAAGCTAACCAAACAACGTGTAATATTGGGGAAAAGTCATACTAGGTGTAGCACCAGTGATTGCCAATGGTGTTACCACCACAATGGACTCTCTGCCACTTCAATCTCATGTTTGAAGCCAGGATGTGCAAGATTTTGCTATTATAATTAGCGTGGCAGCACCCAGAGAGGCCAGTCTCATTGTGCTAGCCACTTTACAAACACCTGTCAGAGCTGGTCCCTGCCCTGAAGAATTTGCACTCTAAGATGAGAGGCAGCAGGTGGGTATGGCCACAGATGGGGCAAGCACAAGGTAATTGACCATTACAATCATGATATGAATTATGATTTTGGTTTCTGTCCAGATGGAGAGTGGAAGTGAAGCTTGGTGGGATGGGCAAACCACTAGTCCGACTTTGACTAATGGTAGCTGTAGGCTGCGGTAGCAACCTATAGCCTTGATATTCTGCACACAAAACACACCCAATCCACTAACAGGATGCTGTCCTTGATTGTGTATCTGTGGGCCCATTTGACTCCAGCACTAGTAGGCTGCAACAAAGTTCGCATTCTCTCCTTCCTTCCACCTTCTCCAGTTGTCTGCTTGGGAAGGTGCATTCAAGCTGTAGCCCTTGGTGATGTAAGTGGCCTGCACAGTCCGTGAGTGAGTAATTCACAGGCATTGCTGAACAACAGGCAAGAGCACACAGCTGCCAAATGCATAAGCCAGCTGGCTAGCTTTGTGCTGGTGCCGTCAGTGTCATCATGGGCAGGCTGGTAGTGGTCAGAATACCAGGAGCTAGAGTAGAACACGCAGTGGACTGCAGAATTGCATTTTGATGGCAGTGGTGATGACGACAAGGCCTGATCAGCTTACATGAGTTAATTCAATGCCCCTAACACACAAAGTTGGTCTCTCACTCCTTCTGCCTCCCTGAAAAGCATTGTAATTGTAGTGTCCTGGCTCCATTGTCAAATATCAAGCCAAGTTCTCCCCTGATCTGCAGGTTTCAATGTCCATCTCCTCCGGTCTGTAGCAGCAGCCAGCTTTAATATAATCACATCTTATCTCAGGAAGAGAGGGACAAATGCACTCCCTCACTCTCATCTCTCTTGCCCCCATAGGGACTCACAAAAAGCCCTGAGGGGGTTTGGAGCAGGGGTACAGAGTGTTGTCCATACATGGAAGTCAGGTTACTTGGTCACAGGTGGAATGGGAGCTGGATGGAGCACTAACTCTAGGGCTAGTCTTGACTGAGAACTAGGAGCCACTAGTGAGTGGGAGCATGAATTTTGCTCAGTGATGAGACTGTGCTGTCTCATATCGCTGTCTCTTACTCATCCAGCTGGGACTGCTTTCGGTCTGCATCTGGGAAATGTCACAGCGTCTGGCTTCAAATCAACATCAATAAGGCGCCTCAGCCAGGAAGCAGAAAACTACAGTGTAATCCCAAAGCAGAGCAAAAGTGTCAGGCTGACTGAAAACAAACAGAGCCATTGAGAACACTGGAGGTAGCGAGTAGTTGGGTGGTGGGTGAAGGAATCTGGAATGAAATAGTCAGCAGGTGCAGAAGCAGGACTCACCCTGATCGCTTTCCTAGAGCCAAATCTGTTCTGAGTAGCTGCTTCCCCCTTGTCTCACATTGTTCTGAATATTTATGTTCTTCTTTTGATGCCCCTTCTAACAAAAGGCTTTGTAATGTGAAGACGTGCCATCAGTTAGGCTTGTAGTTGTCTTGTATCTACCACATAAAACAAAATAATTTATTATCTGCATCTGGAGGTGGCTGGCTGTATATATCAGATCCAGCTGCAGAAATGGGAAGTGGCTGTTAGGCTCATCCTCTGATCCCAATTAACACAAATGGTGCTGATGGAACTGAAATCCCATCAGGATAATAGGCACATATACTTTATTAAATCAAGATAGAAAATGTCTAGCACTAGATGTAGTCACAAATATTGTTCAGAAAACATTGTTTGTATTACTGCAGTCACTACAGCTCCAACCCAAGATCAGGGACCCATTGTGCCTGACGCTGTACAAATGTATGTTAGGTGAGACAGGCCTTGTCCTGAAGAGCTTATGATCTAGATAAAGGGTGGGAGAAAGGAAGTGTTATCCCCATTATATAAATGGAAAATTGAGACAGTGAGAGGCAGTGACTTTCCAAACCATGGCAAATCTGCAGTAAAGCCATGATTTGAACCCACATCCCCTGATAGCAAGTGAGTTAACCACAAGAGGGTCCAGGGTATCAACTCTTTGAGAGTGTGGGTATGTGTGGTCTTGCTGGGAATAGCAATGGACAAAACTGCAAGTGGGCTTGGTTTTGAAAAAACTTTGCTTGTCAGATTTCGGTTTTTGCAAAACAAAGCCCAGAGGTGACTGGGATTTGGTTTCCATTTATTAGAGCCCCCAGTGTTTGGGACAGGATATTGGATAAATGGTTCCGCTTTATCTGATCTATAGTTCAAAAGAACGGGGAGAAATTGGAGTCGTTTTGTTTTCCATAGCCATCTGAGTTAGGGTTTTGATCCGCAAACCTAAACCCAAACCAGGGATGATTTGATTGGAACAACTGGAGTTCAGGGGGTTTCACATTCATTGTTTGGATTTTGAACCATGTCTGGTTGAGAATAATGTAATTAGCAATCCAGCTAATAGGAGTCATTTTCTTTCTATTCTGTCCATACATTTATTCATGATCTTTAAACTGAGAGTTCACAAAACCAAGCCAGTAGTTGATACAGGCAAGATCTTTTGGTTAAATCACAGGCAATCAGGAGGTGTGGGTTAAATTCCTGGCATAGACTTGCCATGACCTTAGACAAGTCACTTAATCTTCAAAACCACCACAAGCCAACCACATCAATATTGTATTTATTTTTAATGTGCACATCAATGTCTAGGTTGCATGAACGAACAGCTGCACAAACCATATATACTGCATCTGGATGATATCAGATGTGCCGAGATCCAATGTGTACTATTGTCATTTTCAAATCTGCTCATCGCTTGAGACAAATCTCCATTTCCCACTCCCCCACCATAAAAAGCCTTTCCTTAGCACAAGCCCCACTGGCCCCCATCATCACCACCATCATCTTGGAATCCAAATAAATGGCAATTCGTTTCTTTAAACGAATGAGACTGTTATCTAAGCCGACTCATCATATACAGAACTTTTTACCTGGCAGTGATCCTGAGGCCTACAGGAATAATTTTTATACATACAAACACATCATGTGAGACAAGAGGTCCCCAGTGCTCTTCCTGTGATTGGCATTCATAATTCCCTAAGGCTAACATTTTCAGAAGCAACTGTGATTTTGGGTGGCCATTAGGAGATATCCTAAAGGGGCCCAATTTTCAGAGGGTGGCTATTCAACAGCTTCTGAAAATCATGCCCTTTAAGGCATCTCAGGCTGGACACCCAGAAAGTCCCAAGTCACTTGTGAAAATTCTTAGCCTTTGCATTTAGATATGAGGAGGCTGGCAGGGTATAAGAACCTGAACAGAATATAAAGAAAATGTAACAGTGCTACATTTTCCTTTTATTTTCTCTCTTTTTACTTTCCTCTATTATGTGTACAGTACCTATGTTCTCCCCCACTCAGAATCCTTCTAAACTCATATGAATTTTAAAACTGGAGAGGATTCTCCAAAGAAGCAATTCAGCCACAGTTTTTTCCCCAAGTCTAGTAATTTATTGATTCAGGTAACAGTTTGTGCTGAATAGAGAAACAGTTGGCTTTCTTATTAAGCGGTTTTCATTACCTTCAACCTAACTGCAGGAATATTGATCTTTGACAGCTTCAAATTATTAAAGGTGGGTGTTAAATATCTCTAACCTCAACTTCTCTCCATTTTGGAGTTTCTCAAACATTTCTGGTTTGAAGGTTGGCAAGGAGTTAGGGAGAGTCGCCTTCTTTTCTGTGGGTGGTGGATCTTTTGATCTTTCGTTTCCCTCTCAAAAACAGAACCCTAAACTTCCACGCTTTTTTTTTTTTTAAAGTGTGAGTGAAATCCTCTGATATATCCTCCATCAGGCCTGCAAATACTATTTGTATACTTTTTATCATGTCATTTCCCTCTCTACATGCCAATAAACACGGAGGCTGTGTGGTTGCCTAGTAGAAGGAACAACAGTGTGTGTCAATACACTTTACGACAGCTGGCAGGGAAGCCATACAGGCTTTTTAAAGATAGTAAATAAAAGGTGGTGGTCGCAGACAGTTGTGGTTGAGGAAAATTTCTCAAGGTCATGGATGCTAAATGTGGGACTAAAGGGCTGGCTCACATGCAGAGTGGGAAGGCAGGGGAAGAACAAAACAAAAATTAGCTCAATTTTGATTTAGAGATGAATTTGTTTACATGATGGTCACGCCCTTTCATTCGGTTGATGATTGAGTTTTACTGGTAATAGTGTTTGCAGAAAGTGACTAAAAATATTCAGAAAGAGTGAATTTTAAATTCACATTCTCCAGTATTTATGTCAGCAGTGCTTTTATAGCCATGCTATTAGAGAACAGAAACAATACCATGTGACTTATCTGGCCAATCAAAACTAAGCAATGTAGCTCAAATTCTAAATATTTGCAAGCAGGCCAAAGAAAATAGCATGCAAGGATGTTGTCATCTGCTCATGGGTAGCTTGTGAAAAGAAAGAGCCCTAATTTGAATAAATTATTGATTGCAAATTATTTGCTCAGTTCTGCTTGACAATGTAAAAGAAACTTGCTCTGGTTTATCTCAGGCTATACCATAAAAATGAATGGCACAGTGTTCTGTATATGTCAGGACAGAATTTGTCCCACGTTTCTAATTCAAGAACTAACAAGGGAGTCAACTCAACTCAAGGACATCACAGGCCAAATGTGTCCTACGTGGCAGACAGTTTGCAAACTTTGCAAATGAAGGAGTGGCATCATTTTGTCTTGTTTTGGATGAAGCTGGTTACCATGTCTCTTCATTCATAGACAATGCCATTGTGCAATGGGCAGTGACCACAGCCAAAAACTGATGCCACTCCAGCAATTGATCAGCACATCTGGTTTAGTCTGATTTGACTGAAGTTGACCCCACATGCCCTGCTGACCCCAATCAGATGAAGTTTGTATATTTGCAGCTTGATTATCATTAAGGGCCTAATTCTGCCACTCTTTGTAGTACCTTTCTCTGAGAGTAGTCCTATTGATTTCCTTACTCGCTGAGTAACGCACTACACAGCAGGACTAAGGGTGGTAGGAACTGAGACTTAAGATTTTTTACATTTAGGAACAGAGACAATTCTTGCCAGAGATAGGATGTCCCTTGTCACTACTCTTTTTTTGGCCCGTAAACCATAGGCATACATCACTGATGTTAACAGTTACTTGAAGTCTCCAGGGCTACTGGAAAAGGAAAGATTTCTCTCTCTTCTCCATTTCTTGGGCTGTGTAGTACGAAGGACTTTTACACCAAACTGATTTATTCCCTCTATCTTTATTTCAGGCTTAGAGTGCACAAGACTGACTGATCTTGCTAATACTTCTGATGTAATATTTATTACCTATATTAAATGAAAGGTTGTTTTAGCCCATAGATCCCAGGAGGTATACCTGTTCTGTGTTATTTCTTCTCTGGTTGATTGCCAAACTCAGGTAGATGGAGGAGATAGCTAACCAAAGACCTGGTCAGTGCTTACTCCCCAGTAAACACTACTCTTGGCAGTGTTTGCAGGATTGGGCCTTGTATTCTCCTCACTATTTTGAAGAAACAAGCACTCTTTTTGAGCTTCCCTATTTCTTACTGAGTGAACTAGCCTCAGGGAAGATCATGAGGCAGATCACTATTATTCGGGGCAGCCTTTTTCTTTTCAGAGCAGGAAAGGGGAGAGAGACCACAGCTGCTGCTGCCCTTATACAACAACTAAGAGTCAAGTAGTTTTCTTCCCGGTTGCAACCCAAACACTCAGTCCCCAAGTGGTGCACTTTCTTCCTAAGCAATACTTGTCTCCTGGGCCAGATGCTGGGAATTCCCACATATGTATCACTCTAACTATTTCAAAGGGTTTGAATACCAAGATATGCAGCAGCAGCCAAAAAAAAGTTAACAGAAGGTAAGAACCATTAGGAAAGGGATAGATAATGAGAGAAAAATATCATAATGCTACTATATAAATCCATGGTACGCCCACACCTGGAATGCTGCATGCAGTTCTGGTTGCCTCGTCTCAAAACAAGATATTTTGGAATTGGAGAAGGTACAGAGAATGGCAACAAAAATGATTAAGGGTATGGAACAGCTTCCATATGAGGAGAGGTTAAAAAGACAGACATTTCAGCTTGGAAAAGAGACAACTAAGAGGATATGATAGAGGTCTATAAACTCGTGACTGGTGTGGAGAAAGTGAATAAGGAAGTGTTATTGCCTCCTTCACATAACACAAGAACCAGTGGTCACCCAATGAAATTAAATGGTCAACAAGTTTCAAACAAACAAAAGGAAATACTTCTTCACACAATGCAAAGTCAACCTGTGGAACTCATTGCTAGTGGATTTTGTGAAGGCCAAAACTATAACAGGGTTCAAAAAAGAAAGAACTAGGAAAGTTCATGGAGGATAGGTCCATCAGTAGCTTAGCCAAGATAGTCAGGGATGCAACCCCATATTCTGGGTGTCCCTAGAATCAAACTGGACACCTAGAAACTGGAACTGGATGAGGGGAAGGATCACTCAATGATTCCGTGTTCTGTTCATTCCTTCAGAAGCACCTGGCATTGGCCACTGTTGGAAGACCGGATACTGGACTAGATTGACCATTGGTCTGACCCAGTATGGCCATTCTTATATTCTTAATATCATAGCTTTCTTCCCACACAACAGGGTATAGATGTTGGCTCTGGGACAGTCTATGTGTCATACAAACTTTCTAAACAAAGATGGTTACAGTTGTGAAGAAACCTGGATTTCTGGGGATAAAAAAAAACACAAGTGTTAACAAAAACAACAAGGAGTACTTGTGGCACCTTAGCTTGGCTGAGCAGGTTTAGCATCAGATAGGCCAGGTGGTGATATTCCACTTATAACTTCATTTCCTTGTTCTCGGATCCCGTGTGTTTGATATCAGTAAGTCAAGTGATACTCCAAACAGGTCCGACCATTAATTTTCAGGAATATATGAAGAGAACTAAGTACAAGCTGTACTTCTCTCCTGTTGACAAATGCCCCAGCTTGAACTTTCCAGCCTGTTAGTCCAAGCTATGCCAGCATTAATCAAACTAATGATATCTGGTTATCTGGAGAAATCAATATTATATGGCAAAAATAGAATCCTGCAATTAATGGTGCACCGTGCAATATCAGTATCCCTGAGTCCTTTGTGGACGTAATATAAATTACCTCTCTTTTTGTCAGTTCTCTGGAGAGGGAAATAGGATAATAAGGGCTATTGAAACCTTGTTGTCCTTCAAGGAGACGATAACTTTGTGGTTAGCATTATTAGGGTATGTGTACAATAAATAGGATACCCACAGAATCCAATGACAGCCACAAATGCTAAGAGTTAAAGTATATGTGAAGAACAAGGTTTTTGTCTTTACTTCTAGAATAAGCACTAGAACAAAAATGGATTAGATGTCAAAGTGAAGCCAGGACTCACTATAGATTTTTGGAGACACACAGTTAGTTGTATAAGGGGGTTGGGGGGAAGAATATCTATAAACAAATTCTCTCCGGGTTCCATTAAAACAAGAACAAAAAGAAAACCCTCTGTCTCATTAGTGTCCTCAGCATGGGGTTGTTTACTTTAGTTCTTAAGCCTGACAATAGCAATAAGAATAATTCACTAGCAAACAAAGAAAAAAAAAATCTTGTCTCTTTTCATGCTCTTAGGGCTTGTGTACATGGCTGCAGCAGTGCACAGTCGATGGGTGTGCATTCTAAAGTGCACCAGCTGGCCTGTGTAGACCTTGCTGGTGTGCACTAAAAGTTTCTTAGTGCATGTTAACATAGTGCTGTTTCCCCGAGTGCATTGCTGAGACCGTGTGGACAAGACCTATGTTGCGAGGATTGGGTTCATGAATGGAGTACTAATTTAGCCCTGTGATGTATTTTATATATAAAGGACTGTTTGATGCAGTATTCCTTTATCCCCTGCACACACTTCTTCAAAAACAGAACATGCCATGTAGATCACAGCTAGATTAACAAAGATTTAAAAAAATGTACATCTGAGAGCACCGAACCATGCAAGCCTCTGCGCTCAGCTTCCACTTAAGTGAAGACAAGGACACTCAGAATCCCTACACTGTCCTCAACAGAGCCTATGGACCCTGAATTAGTGTCTAGATTCCCCCTTCACCAGGGATTCGGTGTTACTGGTAACACACACACACAAGCAACACAACATAAACTTCACTTTGAGTTTCGTCCCCAAGCTTGGTTGCTCCTAGGATCTCTCTCCAGCACCTGCCTCACTCTAACCCCACAAGATACTCTCATTGCCTTAGTTAACGCCAATTGGAGCCACTTACTGGCATGACTCAGCAGAAATCATCATGATCTTAATAAACCAGAGCATCGAGTGACTCAACATAGCTGCAATCCTATAACATGGGTTAAGAGTCTGCCACCTTCTTACAGGCTCAGGGCTAGGGTTGCATGACAAGGACACCCATATGCACTTTCCACTGTTGTTGTGACAAGCATTAAGCAAGAATTGGATTGCATCTGGGAGAAGTTTACTCACACAGATCAGGAAGATCTAGCAGACCGAGTCTGTTACGTGTTTGGCAGAGGAATATTAAAGGAGAAAAAAAGAGAGAATTCTGCAAAGCAGAACTGTCCTGACATTCTCCGTTTCCCAAGTTTGTGCTGTGTATTAGTCTCCTTCTTGTGCAGAAATATATTTTTAATATTTTAAAGTGTCAGCGGCACTGAATATAGCAATTACATCATTGCCTCGCACCTGGAGCTTGACAGCTTTTGACAAAATGGAAAAACCTGAAGGGACTGTAGTGACTTTGGCAGGTTTATTTTTCTCTTGCATACAAATAGTTTCAATAAACAGCAGGAGAGGGAAAAGAAGCTAGAAAGAAAGATAAGTTAACTACGAGGAGACAGCATCAATAACAGTGACATTTAATATCATTCCTTTTCTTTTAATAGAGCGAGCTCAGGTTCCTATGGGGCATTTTATCTTAGGCTATGGACCAAATCCTCAGCAGATATAAACTAGTGTACCTCTCCTGGAGGCAATGGAGCTACACTGAATTACACCAGCTGAGCATCTGGCCCTACATAGGCTACACGTCCCCGTAGTTCTAGACACGGCTGTATTTTTCTGAAACAACTAAAGCATTTATACACAACAAACAACTTCATTAGACTGATTTATTGTTGAACTAGGAGCAGCTTGGTTGGGGTGGTTTTTTTTTTTTTTTAAAAATAACCTCATTAGATTCATAGATTTCAAGGCCAGAAGGGACCATTTTGATCATCTAGTCTGACCTCCTATAAAACAGGCTCCAGAACGTCCCCAAAATAATACTTAATGCCCATCTTTTAGGAAAAACATCCAAACTTGATTTAAAAATTGTCAGTGATGGAGAATCCACCCATGACCCTTGGTAAATTGTTGCAATGGGTAATTACTCTTACATTAAAAACTTGTGTCTTATTGCCAGTCTAAATGAGTCTAGCTTCAACTTCCAGCCATTGGATCGTGTTATACTGTTCTCTGCTAGATTGAAGACCCTACTATTAAACAATAGTTTCCCATGTAGGTACTTACAGACTGTAATCAAGTCACCCCTTCTCTTGGTTAAGCTAAATAGATTGAGCTCTTTGCGTCTATCACTATAAAGCCGATTTTCTAATCCTTGAATCATTCTTGTGGTTCTTCTCTGAATCCTCCCCAATTTTTCAATTGTGGACACCAGAACTAGACACAGTACTCTAGTAGCAGTTGAACCAATGCCATATATAGAGGGAAAATAACTTCTCTGCTCCTACTCAAGATTCCTGTGTTTATGCATCCTATGTTTTTGCCACAGCATTGCATTGGGAGCTCATGTTCAGCTGATTATCTACCATGACCCACAAATCTTTTTCAGAGTCACTGCTTCCCAGGATAAAATCTCCCATCCTGTAAGTATGGCCTACATTCTTAATTCCTATATAAGCTTACATTGAGCCATATTAAAAATACATACTGTTTGCTTGTGCCTAATTTACCAAGCAATCCAGATCAATCTGTATTAGTGACCCCGTCCTCTTTATTATTTACCATTTCTCAATTTTTGTTTTATCTGCAAACTTTATCAGTGATGATTTTGTGTGTTCTTCCAGAGCATTGATAAAAATGTTATCTAGCATAGGGCCAAGAAGAGATCCCTGATGATGATTCCCCATTTACAGTTACATTTTGAGACCAGTGAGTTAGCCATTAACGTGTGCCATGTTAATTTTATATCTTTCTAGTTTAATAGAAATGTCATGCTGATTTTAAAAAGTCTGTCTTTAGTAGCTGCTGTTTAACCTCCTCTTGAGATGCTAGAGGAATGGACAGAGTGTTATCATACAGTGAGACTACACCATGTTTTTTCCCCAAATACAGACCTGAAATATTTATTGTACACTCTAGCTATATATTATAGCTATCTTCATCTCCCTTCTAAACCATATCAGTAACCAACATGGCTTTCTTCCTTGATTGTGGAACTGTAGCTTCTGGGCCTCCAGTAACGTGTTCTTAAACATTTCCCAACCCATCATTCACCTTTTTCTAATTAAATTCTTCCTCACAGCTCATAACTGTTTTCAGCTTTGTGAATTTGGCCCTTTAGCCAAGATATATAATATACACAAACACTTGTTGCTTTAAAAAAGGGCCATATTCATATTATTTGTATGTGTGTGTGTGTGTGTGTCTCTCTCTCTCTCTCACACACACACACACACAGATTTGAATTTTATTCTGTTTCTACATTACAAATATGACCAAATCATGATTACTTGTACTTCAGCTAACAATTTTTAGTTGCGTCATCAGTTCCTCTCTGTTAGGATGAGCGCTAAGATGGGAAATTGTCACAACCAATGGGGGGAATCCTAACTCAAAAAGTGTTATCTATACTATTTAGAAATTCCAATGATATTTTAATTCTGGCAGCATGAGCCCTCCAGCCTGTGTCTCTCAAATTGAAGTCCCCCATGATCACTCAGTGTTTTTTCCCCCCTATACATTATAAATAAATGTGTAAGCAGGCAGTCATCCTGTTCCTTAGGGTGATCTGGTGGTCTGTAACAGACACAAAGCTCAATATGGGGTATTAGTTTATCTGTTATGACATGAATGCTTATGGATCAGAGATCAGTTTCCTCCAGGTTGTCACTCTAAAACAAGTAATGTCATTTTTGACAGAGTGCCACTCCCCATCCTCTTTTGCCCACTCTGTCCTCCCTAAATAGGTTAGTTTTAACATTCCAATTGTGAGAATCATCCCATTAGGTTTCAGTAAAACCACATACATTGAATTCATGCTCTTAAGTGAGCAAGTCCAGTTCCTCAAGTTTATAACCCAGGCTCCTTGCGTTGATGTCTAGACAATTAAGGAATTTCTTCTCTTCATATTCTTTGGTTCCTTGATTCATTTTGTTCTCAACATCTTGATTCTGTGCTAAATGAGCACTCATCTTCCCTCTTTTTACCCTCCCCTTTTGTTATTAGTTTAACAGCCTCCTGACTACTCTGGCCTACTCTTTCCTGAGGTGATTGGTTCCCCTTCTGAGGTGAAGGCCATCCAAACTATATAGCCCCCTCCCTCCATTTAGGATTTTGGATGGAAAGGCCAACAAGATAATCTAGACTGAAACAAGTACAGGCCTTTTCAACCACTGAGTCCAAGGAAATTAAAAGTCAGTCTAAGGAGATCTACACATATAAGTAAGAGGAAGAGATGGTCTTTGATTAAAGCCCTGGACTAGAACTCAGGAGATCTGTGTTCAATCTCTTGCTCCACTACAGAATTCCTGTATTACCTTAGGCAAGATTTTCCCTACTTTCCTACTGCTTTCCAATTTTTTTTCCCGTTGGAAAAGAGAAAAAAGTGGATTCCAGTGAGGAAAGAAAGGGGGGGGATTGGGAGAGAAGGGAGGATTGGGAGAGAAGGGGTGGGAAGCCCCAAAAGTGAAAAATGAAAATCCAAAATGCATTTTGTTTCCAAAAACTGAAAATTAAACAGCATTTTTATTTTGTTTTGAAACTAAGTGAAAAGTCTGGTCTCAAAATGTTATTTCAAAATAAAACACAATGAACATTTGTGTCAATCTGCATAGAAATTTCCCTTGGAAAACCAAGAAGTTTTGACTGGAAAATTTGAAATGGATTCCTGCATCTTAGGAATAGACTGACTGTGATTCAGGAGCCAATTATATAAATCTCCCATGCAAGATCTGAGTCCCAACTCCATGGCCTAGCCCCCTCCTTAGTCTAGTTCCCCTCATCATCATCATACAGTGGCATTTCCTCTAGCAATGAGAAGCTGATGGAAGACCTCTCGGTGTTCTCAAAGGGACAGTAAGGAGAAGAGGCAGTTGCAAAGCTTGCCACTTATCGGTGGCTATTTGCAAAATGAGAACTTAGGCAAAGATGAGGGTTTGGAGGAAATGGAGGGCAAACGCTGTTTTGGGTGTTTGTTCTTGTTTTTCCCTGAGACTTTTACTGCCCAACACCAGTTCACTCTTTTCCGTTCCAGTCACCTGTGCCCCATTAGCAACAAAGTCATCCTGCAGGGAGCAAAGAGTCTCAAATGCTCCCAGAGACATTCGTTGTTTCCACTTCTGCATTTGGAAACTGCCTAAAAACCATCTCCTCCTCCTCTGCAGGCTTGAGATGGTGGAGCAGGAGGTCAAGCTTGGAACCTGATCATCCCTTCTAGGTGGACAGTCATCACAACCTACACATTATCCCTGTCATCTTGTGACACATGGCCTGGGATTTAAACAGGCCTGAGGGGGTCTTTGTGAATGAACATGTCTTGACCATCATCAACAGGGCTCCCTCCAGGGAGATTTCCATTCTCCAGAGTGGCCTGTGGAGTCTCAACAGATTCGAGGTTGAATACGACAGCGCTGTCATCCTCTCACAGCATCCATTTTGTGGACTCCATGGAGGAAGGCAGATTATTGTCATTGGGGCACCCTGACTCCCCTCTTGGGCAGACTGTTGGAAGGGGATATAGGAGGTACAATGAGAGGATAAAAAACCTCTCACTCCACACGGACTAGGACGATATGATTGTATTTTCAGAATCCATTCTGCAGCCAAACAGTGGTAACCTAATCAGAAAGGCTAAAAGAAGCTCTTTTCTCCTGCTCTGTGCCCACACCACCCCTATTAAAAAGTTCAGTCCAAATCATTGCATCTTTAGAGTGTGAAAGAAAATTGTGTCCTCAGAGACTTGAAGGCTAAAATATACATCAAAGACTATATCACAAGGCCCCAGGAAAAGGGAAAATAGTGGCGCCTCATTGATATACATTATATTAAGTGTGGTTGGTATGAATCATTTTGCTATGGTTTGGCATGAATCACTGAGTTCATCTTTGCCTTTTGCTGCTTATTATGACTTGAAGGAGAAATGCTGTCTTTAATGTGGGGAGTCAGGGGAAAAAAAGTTTCTGAAACAGTAATCAGTTTAGAACCAAAAATAGACATTGTAAACGCATTCCTAATGCTAACATATACTTCACTTTAGTCAGAACATCCTCTTTTAGTGAAGGAGGGGGTGTTGTATTAAAAAAAATTAATACAAATTAGACAAAGTGAAAAAAGTTATTTGCAAATAAATTTGCCAATTGGCCAGCAAAACCATTAGAGGGCCAAATCCTGAGCAGGTGTGAATTGGTTTATTGCCACTGAAGTCAGGGGGCGTAAAAAATGAGCATTAACCCTGGAACGATTCATAAATTTGAAGGTCAAAAGGGACCACTGTAATCATCTAGTGTGACTCCCTGCATAAGAATTTTCACCTAGTAATTCCTGCAGTAAACAGAGGTTAAATCACCTGTGATTAAACTAGAATATATTATTTATAGAGAGACATAGCCTTGATTTAAAGATTTCAGTTGTATGCCAGTTTATTGGAACATAAGGAACACAAATTTACACAAACCATGTCAGCAAAAGTGTTTCCATAAATCATGGATTGTTCTTTACTATAAATGAATGTATCTGTCTATATTATAAAAATTCCAAATGATAAAAATTACTATGTCTGTCTTAGAGTAGAGAACTACCACACTCAGTGCATGTAACACAGCCACCTGTAAGCCCAGCTGTTCTATTTGAATGCCAATTTAGAAATGACTGCTCCCAGGAAGGATGGCAACATTGAATAAATTTACAAGGCATATTTTCTTTAATCGGCCAGTCTACTTCAGACACAATTTTTAAAGGTATTCAGCATTGCAATTCCCTAACTGATTTAAGGGTCACAACACTGTTAGTGACTGCCTTGATCATCTGCTGCTGCTCTCAGATGCCTATGGATAAATTATTGCATGCAAACACCTCCAATAACGGCTTTTGTAAATGCAGTAAACAAAGTGGTTAAAAATTATACACTCAGCGAGCATCCAGCAGAGTAACCTCTTAAGAGTGGAAATAGGTTTTAACCAAACAGGATGGAGTCTAATGAAAGATCAATGTCTATTGTGGGTGCATTAGCCCGCACCTGGGGGAGCTGAAAAGGAGAATCTCCTATATGAGCCGAGTCCCAGAGAGAGGAAAGACACATTGCCAAGAGAACGATCAGAGAGAAAGAGAAGTGCACTTGGTTTTTGGTCAGCAGTGCTGTTAGAGTGAAGGAAGGTTACACTAAGCTCCAAGAGGAAATATTTGCTTGTCTATTCCAATCTTATATTGATTTACTTTTCTGATTTTAATATTCACCCATTCTTCAAGTTCTTGAACTCATGCACAGACATATCAGCTAACGAAACCCCAGTAAAAGTCACTCCCTCACCATCGTGCCTACTCACGCCAAGCCCAGAGCAAAACAGACAATCCTGAAAAGTGCCATGAACTACAAGAGTCTCAAGCTTTGACAGACAAGCAGTGCAGATGAATTCCAGAGTCAAGAGCCCTCCACAGTCAACACCCTGCCACCAGCCTCAAAACATGCAGAGCCAGAGACTGTGCTTGCAACCTTCCTCACACGCTAATCTCAGCTATCTCAATAATACAGAGACCATCAGTCGCTTGCAGGGCCAGCTCCGGCTTTTTCGCCACCCCAAGCAGCGAGAGAAAATGATTGAGCTACCGCTGAAGTGCCGCCGAGGAAGACAGGGAGCGAAGGACCCACCACCGAATTGCTGCAGAAAGCTTAAGCGGACCGAGCTGCCGCCGAAGTGCCGATGACGACCCGGACGTGCCGCCCCAACAACGGCTGGATGTGCCGCCCCTTTCGATTGGCTGCCCCAGTCACCTGCTTTCTTCACTGGTGCCTGGAGCCGGCCCTGATCTCTTGGGTAGCCCAGACCCAAGTAATATAGGGCTTTATAAATCAGTCTTTTATTGTACCTAAAATTGAATCATCAACTCCATTAAGTATGCAGGCCGATGCAATTTGCAGTAGGGGCCTGATCCAAAGCTCATTCAAGTCAATGGAAAGATTCCCAATGGCTTAAATGGGCTTTGGTTCAGGTTCTAGCTGAGACTTCCCGTTTGTGAGCTGTATTGGAGCGAAGGTCATGACGTAGTTTCATGCTCAGCACACCAGACAAACAATGCCTTTGTTGCCATTCCCTGCAGTAGTTAATAGACTGGATGAAGAACAGAAAACTGACTTGTGAATTTGAGTCACTGCTAGCTACGGACCTTAGTAATCATTGTCCTCCCCTATCTGTATGACACACATTTTTGTCAGTGCCCGCTGTCCCTGACTGCTGGCATTCACAAAGACATGTACCCATCTCCAGAGTTTCTTCTGTTAAAAAGTGTTTCAGTTATTCAACCAGGCCACTCAAAAGCTGCAGCTTGTCTAGAGAGCAGCTCTCCATCTTCTGAGCCAGGTAGCCTCTGAATGATTATTATGCCTGTGTTCAACACTCTGCACTGGTTGCCAGCCGACTCTCAGAGCTAGTCAGAGCTTTAAAAAGCCTAGGCCTCTGCTGCCTCAGAGTCTGCTTCTCAGCCTTCTGCACTCATCTCAAATGCTTGTGCTCTGTCCCAAGAGTGAGACGCGAGGGAGCGAGGAGGCAGAGTGATCTTGGTAACAGAGCCTTCACTTCTGGAGCTTGTTCCAACTGGAAATATATCTAATCCTGAGCCTGGCCAAATTCAGAGAGCTGTAAAATGTACTTCTATGTTCCAGCTTTTTGCAGATCCATTACTCCCATCACTTAGGCTGAAATTTTCAAAGGCACTGTGATAAATGGTGGTGGTGGGGGGGGGGGAATAGCTTCCTTTTATGTACACCCAGCCAGCCCGCTAGCTGTAAAATCCCTCTTGGTAGCTGTTCTCTACTTGCTTTACCTGTAAAGGGCTAAAAAAAGCCCATAGGTTAACAGAAGGGAGTGGGCACCTGACCAAAAAAGCCAATGGGAGGGCTAGAACTTTTTAAAATTGGGGGGGGAAAAAAAAAAAAAAAAAAAAAAAACTCTCTCTTTGTCTGTCTGTTGTTCTCTGGAGAGAGGAGACGCAGAGCAGGAACAGGGCTGAATTATGCTGTAAGCCGCTTTAAGACAGGTATGAAAAACCATTAGATCATACCTAGAGATTGCTTATCTAAAATCCCAGATATGTAAGTAAGTCAGGGAAGGTCTAGGAAGACGCGATTAAGGTTATTTCTTATTGGCTTGTGGACTCCTCTGTGCTAACCCCAGGTGCTTTTGTTTTGCTTGTAACCTTTAAGTTGAACCTCAAGAGAGCAATCTTGATGCTTACTTTTTGTAATTGTTTTTTTTAATCTAGCAAAATGTCTAAGTTCCAGATGTAGTTTCTTTCTTTTTGTTTAATAAAATTTACCTTTAAGAACAGGATTGGATTTTTGTATCCCTAAGAGGTTTGTGCATGTTGTTTAATTAGCTGGTGGCAACAGCTGATTTCCTTTGTTTTTCTTTCTCAGCTCTTCCCCGGGGGAAGTGGGGGGGGGGGGGGAAGAGAGAAGTGCTTGAGGGTACACCATGGGAAGGAATTCCCAAGTGCACCTTTCTGGGTTCGCAAAAGGCGGGGGTGCATTTGGGTGGTGGCAGCATCTACCCATCCAAGGTCAGAGAGAAGCTATAACTTTGGGAGTTTAATACAAGCCTGGAGTGGCCAGTATTAATTTTTAGAATCCTTGCAGGCCCCTCACCTTCTGCACTCGACGTGCCAGAGTGGGGAAATCAGCCTTGAGAGGCACCTACAGGATTTGGCCATTAATTTTAATCTAGTCTACGGAAAGGATTTAGGTCCTCTGCCAAAGTCAAAGGGAGTCCTTCTATTGAATTCAGTGGGCTTTGGAGTAGGCTCTTGTACTTCTCTTTCCCTTAATGTTGCAGTACTGTAGGAGTCATTAGCTATCTGTTAAGAGGGAAATGTTTTTGCCTATGACCTAAACCCCTCTAAAGTGCTCCTAGGCTCTGCAGTGATGGGTGCTATGTAAACAGTCATAATAAATACATCATAAATTGTGGAGAGCTTTATTAGTTTCAAGTGCTCTGCTTGTGGGGTTATCTTTGTATTCTGATCATCTATCTGGGTACTTGCATGATGCTCAGCACCGTCGTATCTGAGTGGTTCTGGCTGGGTGAGTGGTAAAAGAATCTATCATTACCTGGATTACATCATCATGTGGCCTGTATAGGCATGTTCAATGAGGTGTTGATAATGCTGCACTCGCCTCCACAACCCACTCACTACATGGCCCACATCCCCACAGTAAGTGAACACCGCATGATCTTGAATATATTTTTCTTCACAACATCCCTCTGAGGCAGGGCAGTGCTATTAGCTCAATTTTACAGCTAGGGAACTGAGACCCAGAGACGCCAAGTGACTTGCCCAAGGTCGTATAGGATGTCTGTGGCAGAGCGGGATATTGAGAACTGGCTGGGGAGAAAAGAGGGTCAAAGCCACAGTCCTAGCTCCTCTGCCACTCTTAGGGAGACAGACCCTAGAAGGAAACAGTCTTTGCACTCAGGGCAGTGTCAGGACTGCAGCATACCTTGTGTGGCGTGTAAACCTCCCTTCGGTTCTCCCCACCCATTCACCCAGGGCTCAGGCACAGGCTGGCACTAAACTGATAACCCCAAGCATGCTGGTTTAAAAGCTGCCTTTAGGTGTATAGCACTGATACCTTTCCGGTAACACTACCTCAGATAGCAGTCATGGCATCAACTGTCCTAGTTTTGCTTTCTTCTTTAGTGGATATTCATGTTACCAGTTTAGGCCCACATCTTGCAATTGGCTCTGTGTGGGTGGACTCCTGTGTCCATGCTAGGCCCCAAGGGGACTCCAGTGGAAACCCATACAGACACAGAGGTCCACCTACCTGTGACAGGTTGCAGGACTGGGGCTTTACATATCCAACCCCCATCCTCATACACTCTAAGCACACATTCAAGATTAGACTGTGTGCATGGCCCCCTCCCAGCCCAACTCACGCTCAAGTCGTATGTTCAAGACAAACAAAAATTCAGTTTGCCTTCAATCAAGATGCTAATATGCATTTCATACAAATAATGGAGGGTCAAATCCTGCCTTCCTAGTGTATCAAGAACTCCCCCGGACATCACCGGGAAGTTTGTCTGCCATAGGGATGAAGGCACCAGCCTATGAAATGCACAGGAACAAAATAAATCAAGATCTAAAGACTAAAATTAAATAATTTTAGCCTCCTATAAACTACTTTAGAAATAAATGTGATGCAATGTGTACTGTTTGAGATAACGTCATCCAGGCAAACCTTCATAGATCTTAAGCTATATTGATTTGTTCATCCATAAAAGCTCTTATTAGTCAGGCATAATAAAAGGGATTTTGTATGCATGACCACACTTGCCAATGTAGCTATATAACTGTACCCTCCAAAAAATAAATTGTAAGTCAGATTTTAGTTCAAAAGAATAGAAATCTGTGACATCAAGGATTAAAAATCAAAGTCTTTTGACCCAGACTAACTTTCTTTGCTCAGTCACCCGTACATAACTTACTCTAAATCAATTCCTTTGGATGTCCCTTTGTATGTTTTTCATGACTAATTGAATTAGCAATTGATTTGTAGAACGTGACTTACTTAAGGATAAAGACATACTGAACTATCCACAAAAGATTCAGATAACACCAAACCATAGATCCTGCTGCTAACACTTGGATAGCACAGATCAGACATTTTCACCCACAATATAGACGATCATTCGTAATAATGTAGGTGTTTGCATATAGCATATGTGTCTCTCTCACACACACACACAGTGTGGTATAAAAGAGTTTTATTGGCATGTGTTTGAGATAACTGCATTATTCATGACTTCAGAAGCACTGAGGATTTTGAAGGGGGAAGGTTACACAGTCGGAGGCTTGGGAGCAGTATGAAAATAGACATGGAGGGTTTTGTGGGAGCACAAAGGCGAACTAAATTAACAGACAAGTTCATGAGCAAAGAAGTAGGGGTACTAGGGATGTGTTGTAGGTAGAGGTGGAGCTATGCAGGTTCTTCATAGAACATTCCAATGCCTCTTCCTATTCTTTGAGGGTCTGAATCCAATTCCCATGTGTGGAAGTCACCAGATATTTCACTACTGAATTACTTCTACACACACTAGTGGGGTGCACTCACCTCCTGTCAGTGGCCCCCGGTGAGTACATGTGCCTGACACACTCTCTCTTGGTTTGTGGTGGATCTTTGGTGACTCTGAGTCTGTCACGCACAGTCTATAGGTGATATCAAAACAAACCCCTTCCAGGATATAAGTCTAACAGGGGGCCTGTCACAGTGCCCTCTGTAAGGTCCCTTATCTGCAGCCCTATCTCTGGGCTCACTCCTTAGTCAGTCCAGCAGGGCCTATCGCAGTACCCTGTTTTGAACCATCTCTCAGCCCTTTCTGGGCTCCCTCGAATTGTCCCTGCTGTTCAAGCAGTCCTGGCCCTGGTGTGGGGCCACATCTGCTGGGATCCTCCCCTGAAGACTTTCAACCTCTCTGGGCCTTTCTGGCCCCAGCACTTCAGCTCGGCCACTAAGAGCGTTCCCCTTCTGGGGTATATCAGAGTCCAGACCTCTTTCCCAGTGGCTGCTGTGCAGGACCCAGGCCCACCGTCTACTCCGAGTCCCAGCCCAGGGACCCTATAGATAGCAGCCGTCCATCACATCCTTTTAAATAAACTTAACTTGCAGCTACAGTTCCCCGGGCCACTTCCCCATGGCTTAGGGCTGCCAACTTTCTACTTGCAGCAAACCAAACACCCTTGCCCCACCCCCTGCCCTGCCCCACCCCTTCTCCAAGGCCATGCCACCTGCTCACTCCATTCCCCCCCCCTCGCCCAATCACTCACTCTCCGCCACCCTCATCACTTTCACCAGGCTGTGGCAGGGGGTTGGGGTGCGAGGGGGGTGAGGGCTCCAGCTGTGGGGCCAGAGATGAGGGGTTTGGAGTGCAGGAGGGGGCTCCGGGCTGGGGATTAGGGTGAGAGCCCCGGCTGGGGTTGTGGGCTCTGGGGTGGGGCTGGAGATGAAGGGTTTGGGGTGCAGGAGAGGGCTCCAGACTGGGGAAGGAGTACAGGAGGGTGTACAGGCTCTGCCCTGGGGGTGTGGCCAATAATGAGGGGTTCGGGAAGGGGATCTGGGCTGGGGCATGGTTGCAGGGGGGTGAGGGCTCCAGCTGAGGGTGCAGCTCTGGGGTGGGGCCAGCGTTTGGGGTGCAGGAGGGGCTCAGGGGGTTGGGGCACAGGAGGGGGTGCAGGCTCCAGGTGGCACTTACCCCAGGCAGCTCCTGGGAAGCAGCAACATCTCTCTCCAACTCCTAGAGCCACGTGGTCATGCCTCTGCCTGTGTGCTGCCCGTGCCTGCAGGCACCGCCCCCTCAGCTCCCATTGGCCACAGTTCCTGAACTCAGGGAACTGCTGAGCTGGAAGCGGGAGCAGCACACAGAACCCCCAGAGCCGTCCTTCCTCCTAGGACCCAAAGGCAGATGCCAGCAGCTTTCTGGGAGTTGCACAGAGCTGGGTAGGGAGCCTGCCTGTGCCACCAACCAGACTGACTGGAGCCGCCAGGGTCCCTTTTCAACCAGGCATTCCAGTTAAAAACTGAACACCTGGCAATCCTACTGTGGCTCCAACACATTCTTCACTCTTACCTCAGAGCCTTGTCCTGGTTGAGTCCCAGCAGCCAGCCTAGAACTCCTTCGCATTCCCCTTGGCCTCTGCCAGCACTGCGCTGTCTGGGTCATGTAGCTCCCTCAGCCAGCCAAGCACAACATCCACTCTTCTCCAGCTCTAGCAAGGAACTGAACTTACTCTGGCCCTGTAGCTCTTCTTATAATGGCCTGCTGGGCTCTGACTGGCGGTGTTCCACACTGCCAATCTAGGCAGCTTGGAGGACTCTCTACACTGCCCTTTTCTGGGGCAGGGTGTGGCAGGGCCATGAGGCCTGTAGCAGGGAGCCTCCAGACCTAGTCAACCCCATCTCACACACACACACACACACACACACACTTCATAATTCCTCTTAGTCTAAATGTGCAGGGAAATAGCAGCATGTACTGTAATATATCAATGATTTTGTGGTTTAAACCTTCAGGGACATTTTACTTCTGAACAAAGAATGTAGGGAGCCATCTTTCTCCCATTAAAGTCAATGGCAACACTTCCAACTTCAGCAAGCGCAGACTCAGGGCCCTATTTATCAGCTGACTCTCATGATGCTGAAGAAGTTGACACAACACAACATAGGATGTAAAAGCTTTTACAAGAGCCCAGGTGCTGCCAGTGGGGAATGGAAGGTAGTGGCAGGGAAGAGCCGACCTCTTCTCAATTGTTTGCTATTTAAGATGTGGTTCCAGGAAGAGAGCTCACCATTTCCTTTACCGGAGATGGTTTTTGCAGTGAAAAATGAGCAATATTGTGAATTATTATAGATTTGCCCTGGCTGGAAAGTCACCTTTCCTCTTCCCCCCCAAAAAGGTATCCCCATTTTGATAGCTAAGCAGCAGCTTTTCATGAGAAAATATTTTTTAAGCCTCTCAAAAGTCTCTTTCATTTTTGCCAAAAAGTCCAGGCTGATGCCATGTTTCTTGTTCTCCAGTGGTGAGAATCTTTCACACAGCAACAGTTACATGGAGGGGAGAGTGAATTTTATCATTCATGTCAGCCTGCTAGAGGGGGAACATACAGTATAGGGACTTAATTCTCCCCTCCCTCTCTGGTGCACCAATTTAACCCCAATGTGCAATGTAATGCTTCAACTGATATCATCTAATCCAAGGTTAAACTGTGGATATTTCCATATGATCGTGGAATGTTTCCAAGTCAGCATTCCTCCATTTCAAACAATTAAACACAGCTGGGGAGCAGCTGTAATTTTTAATTTGTAACAAGTGTGGGGTCAAATTGTGAGGTCCTAACTCAGGGCTGGCTCCTACGCCCATTGAAATAATTGCAAAATGCCCATTGCCATCAATAGCTCAATCAGTGGATTAGGCTCTTGGTTTTTTAATTGGTCCTTTTGCAGGCAGGGGACCATTAAGTACCTCAGGCTTTGGCCCGCTGGACATTAAATCTATGTAAATTTATAGTAGGTACCTTACTACAACAAGACCTACCCTCAGAAGAAACCTCTACCACTGAAGCAGTGAAAGGTTATTCATGTAAGTAGAAAGAGACATTATCAGTCTGTTTACTATTTACTGCATCAATTACATTCTATGTTTGTACAGGACCTGGCACAATGGGGTCCTGGTCTGTGACTGGGGTGCCTAGGTACTACAGTAATACAAATAAATAAATAACTGATGTCTCCCTGCTGTGAGGCACCTGACACTTTCGTTTCAGTTCAAATGCAGAATGTTACACTGTACGTCAATATGCTCCTCCCCCTTTATGGGGACCTGCTATTTGTTCTTTCTTGGTGTTGTTTTCCTTACTCTGAAATAAATACATTTTTCTCTTCGTGTATGGCAAGGCAATAGTTTCTAATCATTCTTCCAGCATTATTTATACTGTTGGTGTACTGAAAATGGAGTATAGGATTTCAGCTCAACTCCCATGGTCTATTGTCAGCTACCCTCACTAAAACCAGGGAGGATGTGATTTTAGAGTTCACTGATAATCCAGAGGCAAGACCTCATCACTGCTCTTACTGGGATTTTTTTTTTTAAATTGACATCTTCCTGGTATGGTCTCAGTAGAAAGGAAAATCCAATTTTAGGTTTGATCCCTTTGAGAGAACTAGTTAAATGACATCCCTTGTATTTGCATAAGAGAGATGAAAGCCAACAGAATATCAGTCACTTAAATTGTCTAATCCTGGGCCAAATTCAGATCTAACGGAGCAGGTCCAATTGCATTGACATCAGTGGACTTGCACACACTTACATGAGATCGAAATTTGTCTCTCTCCTCCTGGGGTAACACATTTGCATTTCTTCATTAACAACCTGGAATGAGGCAGAGATGAGAAAAGTGGATCCGATGAAACAAAATCAGAATTTATCTGAGGCTCAGAAAAGTTCTAGACACTTTTTAAATTTTGTGATTTACATGGTTGTGTTTCTCCCC
Organism: Trachemys scripta elegans; assembly: GCF_013100865.1. NCBI lineage: Eukaryota > Metazoa > Chordata > Testudines > Emydidae > Trachemys > Trachemys scripta. The sequence goes on along the minus strand of NC_048301.1, from coordinate 17,176,048 downwards.
ACTGCTTGCTTTTTGTCTAGGAAACACTGAACTACTACATGCAGGGCTTTTTCCTCATCGTATTTCTTACACAGCCCAAACTAGAAAATATTAGGTATGAGAGCCCCCATTTTGGCACAATTTCCACACCAAAAAAGGATCTCAGTTCACATCTTTGCTATAGGCAACACAAACACCAGTCCACTATAACGTCTTTCTATAAGCTGGCGCAGACATAATCTGAAAAACACTAACTCTTAAGACTTGAGGTATTTGACATATTCAGAATGGCCATTTCTGTGGGTTGGGTAGGAGGGGGGAGTATGGCTGAGAGGTTGGTTGGGACTTCGGTAGGTAGAATGTAATTACACACCTTGGAAAGTAGTGAGGACACTGGGATGCCACGAGAGTTTTAATGGCTACAGTGGGTCAGGAACTTTGTTTTTACATCCCATCCCAAATATAGCACCACAAGGAATAAAGGCTGTTTAATCCTGACTCAGAAGGAAGATTGCCACCTAGTGGACAATACAACCAAGTGCTTCAGGAAGTGTATTTCAGAGGTCTCCTGTCCCAGTGCTAACTTGGCCTAGGATGACCAGATAGCAAGTGTAAAAAATCAGGACAGGGGATGGGGGGTAATAGGTGCCTATATAAGAAAAAGCCCCCAAAATCGGGACTGTCCCTATAAAATCAAGACATCTGGTCACCCTAACTTGGCCCAACTTTGCTTAGTAGATCTATCCGGGATCACAGCAAAAGGCAGCTTTGTTAAAGGTCAAGAGAGTGAAAGATGTAGTGATCTGGTTGGATCCAGAGAAGTGGGAGTGCTGACCTAAGTAGCAGAGCCTTGTTCAGATGTTCACCATTTTGCCAAGAAATTTGTCCACGGCACTTCTTGTATTCATAGCGCCAAATTTCTGAGCTTTTCCTTTTTTAATGGCTACAGTGGGTCCGGAGCTTTGTTTTTATATCCCATCCCAAATATAGCACCACAAGGAATAAAGGCTGTTTAATCCTTTGGTTGTTGCAGTTAAGACTAGTATGAGAACTGTGTAGCGATAATTCATGCCGATTTATATTGGAACTCAATCTTCCCTTTCATGCCTAATACACATTATGGGCCAAATTCACACATGCAGAATTTAGTTCAAAGTGTCAATTAATACCTGTCAAGTGTTCCTTGCTTCAGAATGTAGACTCAGATTTTCAGACAGGTGCATGCCAAAATGTGCTTGAAATATTGGGCCTAACTAGAATTAGTTGGGGAAAAAAAATCATAATGAGATTTTGAAAACAGCTTGATCGCTGGAGGTCAAGAGAGGAGGTTATATTTGACTGCTTAGCACTAAGCCAGGAGTTTCTTGAATGCTACAAAAGGCATCACTTTTAAAAAACGGCTTCCCAATGAGCAGCAGCAAAGAGATTAATATGCATTCAACACATGCTTCCTAGGAAGAGTGCCAGAATGGGGCAGTTCTAGTGGTGGTGCTGTGAGATAATTAAGGCCCAACATTGTGCCCTTATTCCATACCAACGTTAGGAGCAATAGCTGACAAGAAAATTCAGGGAGAGCAGCTGCTCTTTTCATTGTGGTACAATAACTATCTCTTTACGGGAAGGGATGTGGGGGAGGGATACAGCACAAGTAATAGCACCTGCCTTCGTAAGTGACACAGCCAGCTCTGAAAGAGTACGACAAATCCTCACTGCCTGTCACATTCATTGTGATGAAGCTACTTTTGATAAAAGTATTTGTCCTTGGACTAAAATAAATCAGATTTTAAGCACGGTGTTTATCTCACTATAATTCAGGACAGAAGGTGAACACACTATGAAGAGGTGTATTCTGGGAGAGTCACATACATTTTGTACTGTTACTATATTTATGGTCTTGGGATCTTTTCCTCAAAAAAAGCAGCCTGTTGATGTTGTTCACTACTGAAAGTGAAGTTCAAATGCCATCTTTTACATGTTACCAGGATGCCCTATGTTTGACATTAGCAGAAGATAAACAATAAATAGTACATGTGCTGATTGGTTTTAACCTGTGATGCAGTTAGGTCTTTGGCTGCTGATTCAGTAAAGCACCGAAGCATGTGCTGAATTTTGCACACAAGTAGCCCCATGGACTTCATTGGGACTATTCACATGCTTAACGTTAGGCATGTTTTAAGTGCAATGCTGAATTAGATTCATAATATTGGAAGAGTGCTTCGACTAGATCCTGATAAATAAAAGTAACCTGAAAATGTGCAGTATAATTGTACATATTAAATATATTGAAAAAAAAATGCAAAGATACAAGGGGAAATTTTCAAAGGAATGTACAAGGAGTTCACCTGCAATGATGTGCATTCCTCCACTGTGCTTGCAAAATCCAACAGTTGTACATGGAGACAGGGCCTTGTATGTGCAAAACAGGGTACAAACACAGTCGTCTGTGTGCTCAGGTGGCTAGCTTTGTGGGTACTATGGCTGCAAGTAGATCCACCTGTTGGACTCTTTTGAATATGGGGATCACACAATCTACTGAAATCCACACATACACCAGTGAAACACAAAGACTGTATTGAAAGCAAAAAGGTTATGCAACACTTCTAGCCTCTCAGACACATTGGTTATGGGGGTACGAGTCTGAAACTTATATTAGTCTGAGAGGGGTTCTGTGCTGCAAAACAGGTACACATTCTATTTATACCCTTGAAAATGACTAAGGGCATAACATGAATGTTTTGGGGCTTTCTATTGCAGAATATATATACACACATAGACCTGCCTTATCAATTTAACTAGTGATCACTGTATTATATTAGCCACATTCTCTTCTCACATACTCTGTGCAACTCCATTGACTTTACTGAAGTTGTGCTGGTATAACTGAAAAGAAAACTTGGTCAAGTGGGTTTGCAGTTGTGTCACTGAAGAAAATTTGGACTCATGTGGACAAATTAATGGGTTAAATTCACCTCTGCTGTTACTCCTTTAACAGTCCAGGAGTGACTCTGGCTTATCATCACAGTGAAAGCTACTGAAAACCTCCCTATATTCTGCATGGAAAAACAGAATGCGTCATCCACGATCCTAGAAAATCCTGTTAATCTTTAACACCTCCTAAGAGACACCTGTCCTCTGTCTTTGTTGCTCACGTTACTAATGGAAACAGAATGCTCTAATGTTGTTTGTGTAATTTTCAGTCCTATGTAGGTGTTGCACTGAAAAATTCTAACGTTAAAAGATAGTCTCTTGTAAATGTATTTATGTCAATGACACAGAGGACTTGAGCATTTTGAGTGAGTGGGCCAGTCAATATCACAGAAGCAGGTGTGCATCATGATTCTTCTCTGTTGGGGGCTGAAGGACAAAGCCCTTGATGACTGTCACAATTAACAAATGAAGTCAGGATATTTGGGTTCCCATTTCCTGGCCCTTTCCCTTCTTAGATCAAGCTTGTACCCTCTGCCAGAGTTTTATCTTGGGTTCTAGTGTGCACTCACTAAAGAGAGTGGAGCACTACCCATGAGGAGAATATCACACTCTCTCCATTCCATGCCTGGCTTGCTCCAAAGCATACACATAGGGAAAGGTGGGACCAGCCTCCTATCCTCACCACCCTTAACCTTTTCTGACAGCTAAGGTCTACCTGGCGGCTCAGAGGAAGCCAGGAGTGGGCTTGCCATCCAGGGCTGTCTGGAAAATAAGAATTCAATTTTACCCCCCCCCCAAAAAAAAAAAGAAAACCCAAAATTTGAAAATTTGTTTTCATTCCGCCTCAGGACAAAACAAAAAGCTTTTTAATAATTGTGAAAAACCAAAGAGAGGCACAAGAATAGCTGACCAGCCTGCTGGTTAGGGCACTTACCTGGGATGTAGGAAACCCAGGTTGAAGATCCTGCTCTGCTTGATTCTCTCTCTGGCCCAACTAATATTTAGTTATTTGTACAAAGTGGAACAGTTCTAACAGGAAATATTGAGAGAGACCCGTTCTAGAGGCTGGTGATTAAGGAACTTGCCAAACATGTCGGAGACCCAGATTCTAGCAGGGACCTAAACCTGGGTCTCCTACATCCCAGGCATGTGCTGTAACCACTGGGCTATTGGCTCGTTTGAGGTAGAGCTCTCTCTCCTTTAGATCAGAGATTTCACCCTGGATCTGAGACACCTTCAACAAAAGTTTCATAAAAATTGACACATTTCTGTGAAAAGTTTTGGTTTCAATGAATTAGTATTTTCCAGTGGAAGAGCCTTTCATAGAAAAATTCCCAGCCATCTCAACTGCCAACAGAATTCTGCCCAGCCATTGAGCAGATGGCCAGGAATGGGGGGAGCCTTACCCTCTTCACCAATGCAGGGATTAGCCAGAATACGGCCTCAATTGATTTATTCTGCATTTATCCTCAGCTTTTCTGGTATTTCACTTGTTCCCTATTTGTTCTCCAAAGTTCAGGTAGTTTCTCTGCCAAGTTTTTAAGAACCCTGCCATTTGGCTGGGCTGGTCAATGTTATTCCACCTGCCTCAGTTTACTTTATACATCAGTGACTCCTCTGAGTCTAGAAATACATATTGTGGGGGAGTTAATCTGAAAATATGGTGTTCCCATGGTAAATTTACTACAGGACTGAGAGGCAGTTGATCTGGGAATGATGCACCATACTGCAGGGCAACTACACTCTAGGGTTAGCTCCACTGTATAAACCTTACCAAAGTGTCAATGACAACACAATTCTGTCTTGTAGGCGTGTGTGGTCCTCCCTTTGCTGTCAATCTCCAAGGGAGGCCACACCTCCTTGCTGTCACGCCCCTGTAAGGACAGTCTAAGATAATGGGGAAGAGCCTGAAGAGGGGGAGTAGTGCCACCCAGGGGTGAAGTGTCAGGGGTAGGGGGACGCAGGCCAGCCCAGGGCCCTAACAGTGGCAGAGTAGTCTGCTTCTGGATCAGTGGGGAATCCCACGGCAACATGATGACCATGTTTTGGATGCCCCTGCAGCCTGACTACAGTCAGTTATCCCTGGGCTTCTTCTTCCCCTCCCCTCAGGATGTACCTGAACCCCGGGCTCGTCCTCAGGGTATACTGCCAGTGGTAATCCCAGCAGCTCTTCAGCGTTGGTTGGCTTTGGTAGCTTGGGTGAGTCCTCAGGGTAACTGAAGTCTTCTGTGGCCTCCTCCCTCAGCAGTGGGGAGAACGTGTCCATTTCCTTTGGCAGCTGCCTCCCTAAAAGGGCCTGCCTTTTATACTCCCAGTTCCTGTCCTGCCCCTCTGCTTCCGGTGTGGTAAGCATGGTCTTCCTGGTTCTGCCCAGAAGGGGGCATTTGGCTCTCCCTCGCTGTCAATCTCTGAGGGAGGCCACGCCTCTTTGCTATAGGTCTATTCCTTAGTCTTCAACTGTATCTTTTCTTTAGACTCTAAAGATCTAAGGGACAGAGCTACTGTCTTTTTATATAATAAAGGATTTTTGTAAAGTGCCATGTGAAATTAGTGTTATATAAAAACACCTTATTTTGTAAAAATAATCATAATAAAAACCCAATAATAAGTGTGATCTGTCAGTATATTTATTCTTACATCAGCCCATGGCTCAAGGTATACTAGATCTCGGGTGTTAATACTTTACGGTGACTGATAGTGTACATAGGCCGATCCTTACATTGTATACATGGCTGCATTGCTGCAAACTCTTCCAAAAATGAATTCAGTATAAATAACTGAGCATATAACATTAAGAGTTTCTTCTCCTCTGGATGTGGTGCATTAAAAGTTTTAAGAGAAAGTTGTGTTTTATGTTTTCATTACAGCCTGCATGAGGCTGGGGAATTATTTAGCATTTTTGTTTTAAAACCATTCTGCAAGACAGGATGCGTTTTCTGTGAAAAGTGCTGTTCACAAATGGTAAAACTATGTTCACTGACTGCTGAGAGTTTGAATTTGAATTTGTTTATTCTTTGACTCAGACTTTGTTGCTGAATTAGCATAGAGTGCATCTATTAGTTTTCATTATTGTTGCAAAGTTTCAATCAATGGCTTTCCTAGCAGAAGTGAAAGCAACGAGAACTGGGAACAAGAACTTAGGGTGGGTCAGTACAATGCGTGTGCCTACATCATTCTAGAAGAGAACCATTTGCTTGATTTCTAGTGTGCCTTTTGCTTTCCCACACTCACATTGCAATGCCATCTTCTTGTTCTACCATTATATTTTCTTTTACTTATAAAACTCTAGTTTCCTGTCAATATGTAAAAAAAAAAATAATAATAAAAAATCAATCACACCCACAGCTTCCATTAGCACTAACAGGAGTTGCACATTTAACCACCCACCCACACCCCTGATGACAAAAGAATAAACTACTTTGGATATGCCTGTAAGGATTCCCTCACTGTTTACAAACAAGTTACAGTTGCACATTGGTTCCGGCTTTTCAAGCTGAGCATTTTACAAATAATGTTGATTTGTGCTCTGATTTGCATTCAGCAAATTCACTTGATGGCTTTTACTACAAAGCTGTGGGGGAGGGGGGATTTCAATCTGGATAATAAGTTTAATAAAATAATGTTTCTTTGCATAATGGAGTATTAGGAGGTGAGACAGGAGTTCCTTTGGGGTAAATGGTTTTAAAGATTTTGGCAAGTCACAGGCACCTTGGCTACTGCTGAAATACACATTATGAGTGCTATTGCAACATATAGCTCCATAGACAATGGCAAAACTTCAATAGGGCCAGGATTTCACCCTATGTAAAGTTCTTTTCAGCAGTGAATATTATTATAGCAATGTATTTATTCAGTGTTATGCATGATGGGTCGCTAACTGTTTTCTCCCAATGCCCCTCAGAAGAGTATTGACATTTCTAAGAGTATTCATCATTCATTTAAATTGTTACATGTCCTGGTATAATTATTTCTCTTTAAATGGACAATGGTTTTTCCCTGATATGATTCTTCATCATTACTGGCTAGGCAAATAGTTATTTTATGGGGCAGAGGAGTTGTCCTCTGTTCCCACTGGCTTCAAATAAGTCAGTCCCTCCCTAGTCATTAGGAACAGTTAGCAGTTTCCCCTATTTCACAATGGTGTCTTTTAATAAACCCACCTAGGAAAAAAACAAACAGCAACGTGTTTGTTTAGTGCCAATGCTCTGATATTGCTTTGAATGAGATGATGTGCAAGATGACATAAATAAAGGTACCTCATGGCTAATTAAATTTCACTTTTAATTTTGGTATGGTTTGCAGACAGCTTGGATTATGTTTTATATTTAATATTTAATTTGGCAACTATCTGCTTCAATTTACTCTCAAATGAAAGCAAATTAGGATTCTATTTTTATTCAGTTCTGGTCAAACCTCTCCCTTCCCCCAATATCACACACAGTCCTACCCCAAGTAGTTTGTGCTATACTTTCCTATGTACTTCTGGCTCCTGATGTACCTCTGAATTGACAGGGAGCCAGCATTCCTTGGACAACATAGATTAAATGGAAAAGCCTTCAGTTGATGGACAAATAATTACAAACCACCCAAGAGACACCACATTTGGTGGGCTGAGGGGGGATATGATTGCTCTCTTTAAATATATCAGAGGGATAAATACCAGGGAGGGAGAGGAATTATTCCAGCTCAGTACTAATATGGACACGAGAACGAATGGATATAAACTGGCCGTGGGGAAGTTTAGGCTTGAAATTGGACGAAGGTTTCTGACCATCAGAGGGGTGAAATATTGGAACAGCCTTCCGAGGGAAACGGTGGGGGCGAAAGACCTGTCTGGTTTTAAGATTAAGCTAGATAAATTTATGGAGGGAATGGTTTAATGGGATAACATGATTTTAGTCAAAGGAACAGCGTGCCATGGCAGGTAAATAGCATAATGGCTAATGAGGGTCAGGCTGGAGAATCTTGCCTATGTGCTCGGGGTTTTACTGATCGCCATATTTGGGGTCGGGAAGGAATTTTCCTCCAGGGTAGATTGGCAGAGGCCCTGGAGGTTTTTCGCCTTCCTCCGCAGCATGGGGCAGGGATCGCTAGCAGGAGGGTTCTCTGCTAATTGAAGTCTCTAAGACACAGGATTTGGGAACTTCAACAGCAGAGTCAAGGGAAAGGGTAGGGACGGCTTTGTGGCCTGCATCATGCGAGAGGTCAGACCAGATGATCATAATGGTCCCTTCTGACCTTAAAGTCTATGAGTCTATGAGTCATTTCAGAAAACTGATCTACATCGTTATAAAAGATCATATTTGAAATAACTTTGTAACTGCCTCTTTTCTGTACCATTACTCAGACTATAAAGTAGTTTACAGTACATGCATGTCATGTAATCTCATTATTTGTGTTACAGGAATACCAAGAAATCTCAACCATCAGGGTCCCTTATGCTAGGCACTGTACAAACCCAGAGTAAGAGAAAATTCCTGTCCTAAAGATCATACAGTCTAAATAGACAAGCCAGCAAGTGGATGTGACAAAGAGAAAGATGGGGTAACAAAAATAAGATGCTTTAACACTGATCAGCTGGGCACACAATTCTTAGCCAATCAGTAGCAGTAATCACAGCTCACAGCCTTCCTAACGATTACACTGGTCTACAATTTTTGAGAAGTCGTCTGCTTCAGAGATAAAATGTGCTATTTATTATGTATTTTGATGTGCTGAATTCAAATATGACAATTAAAACAACTGATTGGCTACTGTTTCTAAGATATTTAAGTTTTTACATTTTATGTCTATGTATATTGTGTAGATAGTAGACTTTTAATCATAAATTGTAAACCTAGGTCTTTTCATGTGTTTATGGTTGCTTTACATGACAATATTTCACCTGTCCTGTTTATGTAACACTTTAAAAATCAGCAAAAGGGTTATATAAATAAAATATATTATGAAACAAAAGGCAAAAAACTGTTATGTACATAGTTTAGTCCTATTCAGTGTCTACTCGGCGCTTCTTGGCTTGTCTCTTGTATTCATTAAATGGAGCATCTCTTGTCACTGTCCAGCAATAGTCTGCAAGCATTGATGGGCTCCATTTGCCCTGATAGCGTTTCTCCATTGTTGCAATGTCCTGTGAAATCACTCGCCGTGCTCGTCGCTCACTGCTCCGCAGTTCGGTGGAAAAAAATCTAGATGAGAGTGCAAAAAATGTATCTTTAGTGACATGTTGCAACCAAGGCTTTTGTATGCCTGGAGGAGGTTTTCTAGCAACAACCTGTAGTTGTCTGCCTTGTTGTTTCCGAGAAAATTTATTGCCACTAACTGGAAGGCTTTCCATGCTGTCTTTTCCTTGCCATGCAGTGCATGGTCAAATGCATCATCTCGAAGAAGTTCACGAATCTGAGGACCAACAAAGACACCTTCCTTTATCCTAGCTTCATTTAACCTTGGAAATTTTCCACGGAGGTACTTGAAAGCTGCTTGTGTTTTGTCAATGGCCTTGACAAAGTTCTTCATCAGACACAGCTTGATGTGTAAGGGTGGTAACAAAATCTTTCTTGATTCAACAAGTGGTGGATGCTGAGCACTTTTCCTCCCAGGCTCCAATGACTGTCGGATTGGCCAGTCTTTCTTGATGTAGTGGGAATCTCTTGCACGACTATCCCATTCGCAGAGAAAACAGCAGTACTTTGTGTATCCAGTCTGCAGACCAAGCAAGAGAGCAACAACCTTCAAATCACCACAAAGCTGCCACTGATGTTGGTCATAGTTTATGCACCTCAAAAGTTGTTTCATGTTGTCATAGGTTTCCTTCATATGGACTGCATGACCAACTGGAATTGATGGCAAAACATTGCCATTATGCAGTAAAACAGCTTTAAGACTCGTCTTCGATGAATCAATGAACAGTCTCCACTCATCTGGATCGTGAACGATGTTGAGGGCTGCCATCACACCATCGATGTTGTTGCAGGCTACAAGATCACCTTCTATGAAGAAGAATAGGACAAGATCCTTTTGACGGTCACGGAACATGGAAATCCTAACATCACCTGCCAGGAGATTCCACTGCTGTAGTCTGGAGCCCAACAGCTCTGCCTTACTCTTGGGTAGTTCCAAATCCCTGAGAAGGTCATTCAGTTCACCTTGTGTTATGAGGTGTGGTTCAGAGGAGGAGGATGGGAGAAAATGTGGGTCCTGTGACATTGATGGTTCAGGACCAGAAATTTCATCCTCTTCCTCATCTGACTCAAGTGAGAATGATTCTGGTGCATCAGGAACCGGCAGTCCTTCTCCATGGGGTACTGGGCGTATAGCTGATGGAATGTTTGGATAATGCACATTCAACTTTTTCTTCTTTGACACACCTTTCCCAACTGGAGGCACCATGCAGCAGTAACAATTGCTGGTATGATCTGTTGGCTCTCTCCAAATCATTGGCACTGCAAAAGGCATAATTTCCTTTTCCTGTTCAACCACTGGCGAAGATTTGTTGCACAAGTGTTGCAGCATATGTGTGGGGCCCACCTCTTGTCCTGATCTCCAATTTTGCAGCCAAAATAAAGGTGATAGGCTTTCTTAACCATAGTGGTTATACTGTGCTTTTGTGATGCAAAAGTCACTTCAACACAAACATAGCAGAAGTTATCTGCACTGTTCACACAAGTACGAGGCATCTCTGCTCACTTTGGCTAAACAGAAATGTGTCCCTTTGCAAAATCAAACACTGACAAATAAGAGAGCACGACACTGTATGATTTCTAGAGCTGATATAGGGCAATTTGTTCAGCAGAGTGATGTAAGCTTCGTTATGATTGCATCATCCACGACTTCTAGGAATAACATGATGCAATTCATATCATGTATGACGGAATACCAGCTTCAGATTGCATCATTCATTGTTTTGCCTAAAAAGCAAGTACTGTCCAAACCCAGTCATAGATTTATTCATAGATCCAGTCAAAGATGTATTTTAGTCATTTCTGGTTTAAATTAAGATCCCTTCCCTTTATAACTCACTTATCCTCCGCCATTCCCAAGTCAAGGGTTGTATATACTGACCCAATAGCATATCTTGAAAACTAGAGCCAATCAACAATTTTAAGCATCATTTTCATTCTCAGTGACCCAGAATTAGTAAAGTTTGACTACATTTATTTCAGAAGCATTTTGGCTGTAGAGCAGTGTTTTCAGTAGGCAGTTTTCTGTATTTGTTATGGCAGAGAGTGTTGAGGAGGGACTTTATGGAAGATGCAATGGGCACTTTATAGATTTTGACTGGGAGCTCTTCCCAGACATCAGGGGTAGTATGGGAGAAAGCAGAAAGGTCCCTTGGGGAGAACTGGGCAACTGAGGCAGGCATCCTTGGCTGAGTGAATGGGGAGTTGGCCTGACAATGAGATAAAGAATAGATAAGTAGTGCAGGGATACACTGTGGAGGACTTTGAAGGTTAGTCTGAAATCACACTTTGTGTACATGCAAATTAAGAATGTACACAGGCAGTTTCAACTTTTCAGCTGCTAACATGCCTGTTAGTCTAAAACTTTGGGCATTTTCCCTCATGGTTACAATGGTATGTTAGAGAAGGGATCGTTAATTGGAAAGTGATGTATTCTATGGGCATTTCTGGACTTCATTCTCTTTTCCTGCCACCTGTAGCTGTTGCTGGTGCATCTAGGGAGGTGAAGATTTTGCTGGGATCTAGAAGCTAAAACACACACACACACACACACACACACACACACACAAGCTGTCATGAGAACAGTTAAATTTGCCCTAATTTGTGAGGATAGACAATAATTAGATGGTCCAAGAGTCCTGGCCTGAGCATACACGAGGACTAAGCTGGAAAAGTACAGATGTTTCCGATATAGACAAACCTATAACTTTACATAACTTGTCATTTGATTTGTGCTGATTTCCTCCTCTTAGCAATACCTGGTTTGAGGCAGCAAGAGTTCATGCATCACAAATGCACAGACCTTCTACCAGATCATTCTCTGTACCAGCAGACTGGCAAAATTAGCTAACGTGACACTGATTTTTTTTTAAAAAAGGCTCCAGAGGCAACTCTGGGAATTATAGGCCGGTAAGCCTAACTTCAATACTAGACAAATTGATAATTCTGTTCTTTAGTCTAGTTTCAAGCAAACACAGAGAAGAGTCAACATGTTTTTTGTAAAGGGAAATCATGCCTCAATCTATTAGAATTATTTTGGGGAGGGGGGGCAGGGTCAAACAAACATGTGAACAAGGTGAAAAGTGGAAATATTGCAGTTGGACTTTCAGAAAACCTTTTGACAAGGTCACCAAAGTCTCTTAAGCAAAGTAAGGAGTCATGATTTACAGAGGAAAGTCCTCTCATGAATCAATGCCTGGTTCAAAGACAGGAAACAAAGGGTAGGAGAAATGGTCAGTTTTCACAGTGGAGGGAGGTAAATAGTGCGGTTCCGCAAGGACAGTATATTCATAAATGATCTGGAAAAGGGGGTAAAGAGTGAGATGGCAAAGTTTGCAGATGATACAAAATTACTCAAGGTAGTTAAGTCCAAAGCAAAGAGTTACAAAGGGATCTCACAAATCTGGGTGACAGGCAAAAAATTGGCAGATGAAATTCAATGTTGATAAATACAAAGTAATGCAATTGGAAAACATAATCCTAGCTATACATACAAAATGATGGGGTCTAAATTAGCTGTTACCACTCAAGAAAGAGAGTGGAGTCATCATGGATAGTTCTCTGAAAATGTCTGCTAAATGTGCAGCAGAAGTCAGAAAAGCGAACCATGTTAGGAACCATTAGTAAAGGGATAGATAATAAGACAAAGTATCATAAAGCCACTATATAAATCCATGGTACAACCACACCTTGAATACTGCATGCAGTACTGGTCACCCCATCTGAAAAACAGATATATTAGAATTGGAAAAGGTACAGAAAAGGGCAACAAAAAAATGACAAGGGATATGGAACAGCTTCCACATGAGGAGAGATTTAAAAGACTGGGACTGTTCTGCTTTGTAAAGAGATGACTAAGGGGGGAATATGACAGAGATTACCATAAAGGACGTGGAGAAAGTGAACAAGGGTCACCCAACGACATTAACAGACACGGGCCCGGCTCCAACTTTTTTGCTGCCCCAAGCAGCAAAGAAAAAAAAAGAAAAGAAAAATGCAATTGAGCTGCCGCCGAAGAGGAAGAAACGGAGTGAAGGACCCACCGCCGAATTGCCGCCGAAGACTAAAGCACAGCACTTGAGCTGCCGCCGAAGACCCGGACGTGCCGCCCCAATAATGGACGGAGTGCCGCCCCTTTCTATTGGCCGCCCCAGGCACCTGCTTCCTTCACTGGTGCCTGGATCCGGCCCTGAACAGACAGCAGTTGTAAAACCAACATGTGGAAGTACTTCACACAACACACAGTCAATCTGTCAAACTCACTGCCAAGAGATGTTGTGAAGGCAAAAGTATAACTGGGTTCAAAAAAGAATTAGGTATGTTCATGGAGGATAGGCCCATTAATGGCTATTTGCCAACATGGTCAGGGACACAACCCCATGCTCTATGTTTCCCTAACCTCTGACCGCTAAAAACTGAAACTGGATGACAGCGAATGGATCACTCGATAAACTGCACTGTTCTTTTCACTCCCTCTGTAACATTTAGGACCAGCTACTATCAGAAGACTGGATAATGGGCTAGATGGACCATTGGTCTGACCCAGTATGGCAGTTCTTCTGTTCCTATGGCCTGACTGCTTAGCCCAAAATTTTAAACAGCAACACACATTCTCAACAAATCTCTTGGTCTTTCCAAAGCATTTGAGTTGGTTTTCTGCCCAGCTCCACAGCTGGGATATTGCTAGGCTTTGCAGCAAAGGCAAACAGAAAAGGCTGACGGTTGTTTCAGGGCATCAGAAATCAAGCAACAGAAGCAGAAAAAGCTCCTCTTCCTGCCAACTTCTTCAGGGCCAAATCAGACTATTTATCAACACTGCCAGTGAGCAGGTGTTGTGGGAGTAGTAAAATGCCCAACTTTCTGTGGCTTTCCAAACATCACAAAGTTCAGTGATCCTGAATTAACCAAATCATTTTGAATTCTCTCTAGACAGCACTATTTAAATTCTAATAGACTGAGCCTGTGTGCAGTTAATGCAGACCCACAGAGCAATCTGTAACCATAAAGCACACCAGTAAGACTACAACCGTTCACTTCCATTGTCTGACTGGTGAGGTTTATCTTCTCAATTCCATTGATCTGCATGTTAATCGCCTGTGACTGAGGCCATGTTCAGTTGTAGCTGTACCTCCCCTCTGAACAATGGGCAGGTCAAACATCTGCTCCGGGCAGCTGAACCGTATTACCGTGATTGTTTGTGGCCACACACTAAACTAAGTTAAGTTTCCAATTGTCTCCCTGCTGCAGGAACATTGCTAATGCAGTTAGCTAAGAGCTCCGGCACATGGGAATAGATTAACGTTGGTTCACGCTGATCTGCTGGCTCCATGTCACACAAATATTTGCAAAACAGAATTGTCACCCAGATGTAGAAATAAGATTTGACACAAAAAAGCTTGTTACAGCAGTATCATTTGGGGAAAATTTGAGGGAGAGCAGTCAGGATGGATGAGAACAATAAGAACCCCCTTTTCCTTGTGTAAGGGGACTGTTGCCCTCTTACTAACATTCAGTGGGGGTGTGTTGGTTGGCTAGCTCCCAGCACTAAAAGAAGTGGGAGAGGCCAATGCTCCAGGTCAGCCTCAGCCTCTGAGCCTGTTTGACAGGGCGGGCAGGCTAATCAAGGAGTCAGGAGGCCAGCCGGGTCCCGTCTTCCATGTGAGCTGGGATTGCCTGGGTCAGACAGAGCGGGGCCAAGCTAAAGAGAAAGCAGGGGCCCGAGTTGGGCTGGGGAGCAGAGCCGGGCCAGATCCAGAGGGGCCAGAAAAGCAGCCCAGGAAGCAGGTCAGAGTTGGGAGCAGAGTCACAGAAGCAGCCCGGGGGGAGCAGATCCTGTGCTGGGAGCAGAGCTCCAGCCACAGAGCCAGGTGTGGTGAGCAGCTGGGGCCAGCCAAGGGGGGACCTTGGGCAAAGGGCCCAGCGCAGAAAGACACCCCCAGCCAAGGGTCCTTGCAGGCCAGACTGGGAGGGGAATCTTAACCCGGCGGGGGGCTGATGCTGGGAAAAGGGTCCCACCACCCAAAGCCCGGAGGTGTGTGGCCACCACCAGAGCAAGTATCCAACCTGCAGCACAGCCAGGGCCTGAGGAGACTTGGGACCTACAAGGAACAGACTGTGAACTGCCCTGACGTTCCAGAGACACTGGTTGTGATGTTCCCTGCCACAGAGTGGGGTGATGTGTTTTCCTTTAACCTTTCCCATTTTTCCTTATTCTTTTTTTGAATTAATTGTTAATTACTTAAACAACTTGTATTTCTTTAAATTGTATGAAATGATCAGTGGGTCAGGGAGGTGCCCAGTGCAGAGAGAGAACCCCGGAGTGGGGACACCCTAGCCCCTGTCCTAGGTGACCACAGCAGGGTTGGGGGTTGAGCCCCCCAAGAATCGTGGGCCTAGCCTTGGTGGGGTTACAAGGACTCTGCCAGACAGGAGAGTGGAAGGGGAGTCCTCGAGGGCAGGGAGGCCTCTGGGTAAAGGAAATGGGAGCAAGGACTTGGATCCTTTCGCTAGTCCACTTCACCGGGGTAGTGCAGAAGGCAGGAAAGTTCCCCACAATAGCGGGACCATTCCCCCACTTACACTTGGAATATTGCTTGGGTTTTAAAGCTTTCCAGTTTATATTCTTTTCTCCATTACCAAACTAAAGTTTCTTCCTCGCACCTCCACAAAAGCAGAGACCCTAGAGAACCGTTGTGAATACCCGGGTGAATTTCAGAGATATGACTTCTAGCAGCAGAAAACACATCAAATGCAAATTGCCACTGGAATATTGGGCTGTACAATCCCTCTTTAGTATTGCCCCGGTTCTCCAACCCCTGCCTGATTTAATTGCCCCTCCCTTTGGCATTGCTCTGATCTTCCCACTGTTCTTACAGAACTCACTTCTCTTGTTTCCCCAGCACTCCTGAGACTGTTTGTTTTCCTCTTTCTGCCTACTTACAATAGTGCTAATGCACCCCAGGAGGGGCTGAGTGCTGCTTCCCCTAGGAGGGCCAGGAATAAAGCCTTCCAGCATATGTTAACACTGCTTTGAGTGGGGAGGACATGGATAGACTATAGACAAGCTGAAGAGTTTTGGCAATGCCAGCAGAGCTGCAGACAATCATGCTGTGTTACCAACTCCTATGATTTTATAGCCAGTCACGCAGTATCTAGTATTTTTTCTTAAAGCCCCAGATCCTGGAGTCAGGTGATTACATGAGAATCTGTTTTCATTAAAAAAATAGAAATAAAATTCTAGCCCTCATGGTTGTGGAGAAAAGCTTGAAAATGTGATCTGAGTGTAACCTAAAGGCTCAAAAACCTGAAGGCAAATGATAAACAATATATATGTGTGTGTGTATGTATATATATATATATAATTTTAAAATCTCATGATTTTTTGGGAACTGGCTCATGACTGTTGAATGCCTGGTGTTGGCAATACTGAATCAGGAAGTGTAAAATTAACATAGATGAACAGTATTAGCATAACCCTTCTGTCAGGCATTATTAGCAAAAAGGGCCAGGGTCAGTTATTTAGGGGTAAATTAATAAAGCAACAATATCTATTAGGTAAAACTGCCAGCGTCAGGGTGTCTTGGCAATAGTCATAACTTCCAACGCATTCTAGCACTAACCACTTCTCTCCTCCTCACTGCTCCCCACTCATAGTATGTTGTCCACAGTTGACAGGAGTTCAAAATATAGCCAAGTCAATCTCCAGCCCCTCAGGAAGTGTTTCTTAGTCTGCTCCAAGGCCCTACTGCCTGTCTCAGCTGAAATGACTACAGCTTCAATACTGAGTAGGGAGAGCTTCCTCAGAAACCCCCAGCCAGGATGTTCCTCTCTGGCTTCAGCCAAAGCTGCCTCAGCCTTCAATTTAGTGTGGTAACAGAGTCAGCACCTGCCTCTTGTGAGCACCCCCTTCTGGTCAGGTGTAAGTCTGCTGTTTCTTAGTTCTTGGAATAGGGTGGTACCCACTTCTCACGAACATACCCTCCGCCAGCTGATGGTTTCTTCGGCGGGTATTCAATGACTCGGCCCTCCAGCCGAGTCACAACACTATCTGTAAGTGGAACAAACAGAACAAACAAATCCCTTCCAGGATATACAGTCTTTACCTGCCACCAAGGCTTCCTCCCTGGAGACACGGCCCTCTATACCGGACCAACTGGCTAGGTTCTGGGCTCAGTCCTTGCTTGGTCCCCACAGCCAGCCAGGAGCTCCTTTTTAGCTCCCCTGGCCTTTGGCAGCCCTCTCTGACCTCAGCATTGCCTGCACTGAGCAGTCTATGGCTCTGCTGCTCTTCCAGCCAGCCAGGAACCCAGCCCCCTCTTTTCCAGCTCCAGGCAGCATCTTACTGTTCTGGCTCTGCTACCTCTTTTGATATGGCTCTCCTGGTTCCTGATTGGCTGCTCCAGAAGCCCTTCTGATTAGCTATTTCCTCTGCAGCCATGCCACACCACCTAGAGGACTTCTCCTCTGCTCTTTTCTGGGGTGGGGTGGGGTGAGGCCATGACAGGAGGTAACTCTCTAGGCAACTCGCAGATACAGAATTATACCTTCAACATGAGGGTGTCCCTTTAACCTAGAAAAGTCCAAATACCTGGGTGAGGTTCAATGCATTAGAGAAGTATTTTCCAAATAGGTGAAGTAACAGAACTAATGTCTTTATGAAACAAATGTTCCATGTAAGGGGCTCAAGGCTGCATTTAAGTGACTAAACAAACCATTGTGCATGCGTGCAGAAGCACAGTAACTGAATACATGTGATAGGTAGTGATGCTCACCTGTGTGTAGCTACCAGATGGGTGGACCCTTAAGTACATAGGTTTTGTACCCGAACCCTTTGTGGAAGACTTGTGAAGCTTGGTAACAGGAAAGGTGAGGTTTATTTCCTTCGCTGTTTCCTAGAGCTCACATTCTTCCTTTCTTTCTCCTCTTGCATCTCCGCCTCCCCTGGTGTACCCTTGGAATTGTAGTTCCTGGACTCAAAGCTATAGGAACCACTTGGGAACAAACTTACAAACACAAACTGGGGTAGCTATGTGGACCTGGCTAGATATAACAATAGGTCCATGGTCACAGCTGGTGGAAGATCATTGCTGTCCACATAAATTGAAGCTGTGCATTGTGTTTACCATTATTTGTTAGCAGTAGCACTAGGGAAATGTGAGCTCGTTTTGACTAATCTGAAACCCACTCCAACTCTAGGTTTCAAATTAGGCAATTTTCCTAATTATTTTAATAACATTTGTAGCTATGCAAGCTAAGATCACAAATAAAGTTGATTAAATTTCATATTTCAGGGTGAAAGCTAATCACCTCTGATGTTCAGGGAAGATTTTTTCCCCTTTATGCACAGCATTGTACAAGGTGTTACACACACTTTCAGCTTTGATGCTTTTGTCTGTTTACCTTCTTCTGTAGCTTCAGGTCCTGGCCAAAGTCAGCAGGCCAGATTGGATGGACTGGTGGATTGATTTAGAAATGCATTTCCTACATTGTTTTGCTCTGACTAGTTTCCCAGGCCCATCATGACAAATGCCCTGTCTGTTCATTAATCCATGTTATGAAATAGCTTTAGAGCAACAGCCACTAAGGGAGGTTTCCAACTGTGAGTTAGTTAGCCACACCTCGGGCCGACGAGAGGGTGGGGGAAGCTGGTACAAATTACCAGGGCCCGGCGGTCCGGAAGGGGGCCTGAGGCCCGGCTTCCCTGGCCTCTCCCCTCCTCGTTGGCCCTGTTTAGCTGGTCCGCCCTTGCTGGGGGGCCCGAAAAAAATTTTTCACCAGGGCCCGAACCCGTTCTCAGCAGCCCGGGCCACACCCATACCTGTATTGACCAATAACGACTGATGGATTTCCTTATTCTATTGTACATGTTCTATTAGAAAATCTCAGCACCACATTCAAGGCAACACAATCTTGTAGTTGGTAGGCAACAGCTTGACTTCCAGGGTCTGCAGTGGTTAGTAGAGATAATCAATATTTTTCAAACTAAATCTTTTTAAAGGGAAAAATTCCTTTTTTTGTAACAATTGTTTTTCCATGCAAATATTATGCTTTTTAATTTTATGTTTATTGAAAACAATCAAAACAGTTAGACATTTTTGTTTACTAAAAATGAGTTTTTGTATGCGAAAATTTCAGTAGCCATTTCAATACTGTTTTTGGCAGTTCTTTATATTTTAATAAAAACGTTGCAAATTTTAAAAGAAACAATAAAAGCAGTCAGTTTCAAAGATTTTAACTTTTTGAAATTATGCCTGAAACAGAGTTTTTCAGTTTTGACCACTTCTGCCATTTACTGTATTCAGTTTAAAAAACAATTGAATATTAAGAACACATTTAATATAAAAATAGCTTGGCGAATTTGATTTCTGTTAAGATTATCACTACATATTGATCTTGCATAATGTATCAATTTATTTTATATTCAAATAGAAGGTAAAACATAATAAAATAATCATGATAATAATTTCTTCCATGCCTCATCGGGGGTGGTGAGGATAAATTTATTAATATTTGAACAGTGCTTTGGAAAGGTAAAGTACTACCTAAGTGCAAAGCATTATTAATATATTTGTTAATGTTTAAAGATTCAGTTGATCTGGATGCAGTCTCCATATTATATATGCAGTGGATATGTTTATTAATCATTAATATTTGTATCTCTTAAAAGCCCCAATAATGATTGCAGACCCATTGTGCCAGGCACTATACAAACAAAGATGAAGAGACAGTCCTAGCTTTGGAGATCTTATGCCTTATGGGACAAACCTGGGCCCATTAAATTAATGAGAGCTTCCCTCCCAGAATCTAGTCCTATATGCAACAGACAGATGTAAATACGGGTTAGACACACAGAATATTTAACTATGCTGTAGACTTTATAAGCATCAGGAAATATGTATTGAATAATAGGTTTGCATACAATTTTCATGCAATAAAATATGTTTAATTAAATATGTATTAAATTCTTATGCAATATAGCTACATAATGGACAGTAATTTAAAGGGGGAGCAAAAAAATCTTACCGGACAAAGCCTGTATTATTTACTTCGAAGGCCTATTATTGAACTAAGCTTCCCTCCTAATCACCCTTTGTTTCTAACTCTAATCTAATTGCCTTCTATATTAGTCCTTATGCTTGCAAGTTTCTTCTTCTCCTTGGGTCTGATTCAGTTTCCACTGATTCCATTAGACATAGGATTGAGCTTACCCAACTCACTCCCTTCCTGAAACCCTCCTGGGGCTGTTTTGTGTGAAGGAAGGATCACAGGATTGGGTATAAGGAAAGGCAATTCTAATACAAAAATTCTGAGCCAATGCAGATGGGTACAACTTACAAACACTCATAGAATCATAGAACCATAGGGTGAGAAGGGACCGCTAGGATCATCTAGTCTAATGTCACTTCTGGAACTGACCACACCAGGGGCAGGTAGGGGAGGCTGGGGGAGGCGGTGCCTCCCCAAACAGAGGCCCCACCCACACTCCACCCCTCCCCACCCCAGGGCCCCGCTTTGGCAGCGCCGCCCACCTTCCCGGGGCTGGGAAGGCTACAGCGGCAGTGCCGTGTGCTCTCCCTCCTGGCGCGCTCTCCCTCGGGTGGAAGGGGCGGGGCTGAAGATAATGTCCCCCAGCCAGCGGTTCACCCACCACCCATGCGGCACTGGCCAATAGCGTCAGCCCACGGGGCCCCCCAAATCACAGGGCCTAGAGTGCTCACCCCGATTCGCCGTCCCTTAGGGACGGCTCTAGCCTAGATGTAGGATTTATTGTGCCTAAACCATCCAACCATACCGAACACACTTATAAAAATGAACAAAAACTAGTTCTTTCTAGCAGTGAAGAGCCCAACATTGCAATATCGGTACTGTGAGACTGTTATGGGCTATTATTTGAGACTAGATAAAGGGTGCATGTCACCCTTACAAATCTATTCTCAAATAATGGACCTCACACCTTCATTGGATTTGGTCCAGTGCCTCCAGAAGCAAGAGGCAGCATGCAAAGATTTTCAGAAAAGTTAACTGTAAGAAATTTCTTTTGTAAAAGGTGGTAACAAGTGTTTTAAAAATAATTAGGGTGTGCTGAATCCATATGTGGTCGTTACCAAGTTGCATGTGGTGTACAAAGAGAACAAAGCAACGCATGGAAATCACTAAATCTTTATTTGCTGTTCGTTTAGGATTAACATTCGTTAGTTGGATCTTAATGAGCTGTAGGATGTAATAAAAGTGATGACATAATACTCTCAACTTTTTTATAAACCTATTGAATGTCCGTTATTTGCACGAGGTACTAAAAATATTTTAATGTTATACAACCGTGAAAGAGTATGTTTACATGGCTTTTAGAACTTGAACATTAGAACCTTGAAACAAAAGTATAGAAATGGATTTAATTAGCAGAAATACAACACAATGTGAAAGCATGTTTTTAAAACAAGTAAAGTACAAACTGACAAACTCACTGTAAGAATGTGACTGTTCAGCTTTGACAATATGCTCTTTGAGTTCTTGATCACGTGCGGTTATAAAGACCAAGAGCTGTGGAAGAAGCAGGCACCACAGTGCTTGAAATGACAGTTTGTGAGCCCATGTTACCCGGGCATATGACTTGCCATTCATAGCTTGTTCTGTTGAGTTTGGTCCAAGAATTCCATTTTCAATCCAGGCATCTGCTGTCTCTGAAGCCTGTGTGTGCTGGCCTATACATTTCTGAAAGTTCATTGGGTATCATGGAGTCCTTCTAATCATGGAATAAGCCACTCCCTGAACTCTGGTATTAGTTCCATCAGTTTACAGTACAGAGTTTCACCAACAGTTAGAACAACATGCTGCTGCCCAAGCACTGATGACACATTTGCATACCTATTGAGTATGCCTAGGTCATGGGCAGGGTCTTGAGAGATTGGCAAGTTTCCTTTGATAGTTATTTCTGGTTCTGTTGTCATGTACAATGGCTGAAATGTGTCCACCATAAGGTGGGCTCTAATTTTGATGTGTAATGACAAAGGCCGTATCAGAAGCTCTTCTCTGCACTGTAGCTTTGCAGTTGTCTTCAAATTCAAAGTATCACTGTTTGCAAACACAGTCATTGAATACAGGTCTGTCGCATCTTACGCGCATTTAACATGCGCGATTACAACTTTACGCGGTCGGCAAAACCAAAAAGAACAACAGAAAAAGAGAAAAATTACAATTTTAATACTATACCTGTAGTGCGGGCGATTTCGCCTGCCATTGAACTCAATGGAATTTTTGCTTTACGTGCTAACCGCAGAACGGAACCCCCATGTAAGATGAGACAGACCTGTACTGGCTTAGCTTTACCGTTTCTTACGTTGGCTGGTATGATTGTGTTGATTGCATCAGGAACATTGTGTGTGCTGTTGGTTGATGGCTTTAGAGCAGGGGTTGGCAACGTTCTGCACGCGGCTCGCCAGGGTAAGCATCCTGGCGGGCCAGGCCAGTTTTATTTACCTGCTGACGTGGCAGGTTCGGCCGATCGCGGCCCCCACTGGCCGCGGTTCGCCGTCCCGGGCCAATGGGGGCGGTGAGAAGCAGCGTGGGCGAGCAATGTGCTGACCGTGGCTTCTGCTTTAGAGCATTCAGCATCAGATCAGGGCAGATCCTCTTTGCCAAGCAGTGACTTGAGTTGCATGGAATGTATTTGTGCCATCCAGAGAAACATGTCATTATTGTTGGCTGCATAGTGAACAAACATCCTGGGAAACAGGTTGGGACAAATAACAGCACCATTCTCAGCATTCATTGTCTGTAGGGTTGTGTCCACCTTTAGGATTCCTTTGTAGCTAATGCTGTTGCCAGCCTTGTGGAAAAGCTGAACAAGTTGTTTTGACCTTGTTGCCTGATTGAGGGTGCACCCAAGATCAATTTGCTTTGTGGTCCATTTCTTTCCACCACTCGCACCATATACTATATCTATGCACCTTACATTTCACTGATCCTTGTTTCTCAGTGTCGCCCTCAAGAAGAGATTGTCCAGGCTATCTGAAATGCAAGCAGCTGCATCATCCTCACTGACACTGAAACCTTTGTGGCCAGGATGTGAGAAAGTATCTCCCTGAATTTTCAGTGCAACGTGTACCAGTGACAGAAATACATCTTCTTGGGGAATGGTAAATGGGGATGGCTGTCAGCTTGGCAAGAATCCATTGCCTGTGAGATGGGTACATATTTATATTTGGCTGGAACTAAGAGTGTTTGTCTCTTAGCAGGAGACCGATGAGGCAATGAAATGAACTGAAATAAATCCCCAATATGAGCTTGGAGTTTTCCTTGAATGATGATCTACAACGGATGTAGGAGTGTGGAATTTCAATGCCAGTTTCCTTTATCAGATTGCAGTAACGATGCCACACCTCAGATAGCTCCAAAACATGGCCTTGATTGGCTGCATGCTAAAACTCATTTTGAAACCAAAGCATTGCTGTGCCAGTAATAATTTTGGTGCCCTCACTCTTTTTCATCACAATGGGATGTAACAAATCAGGTAGTACTTGCCCTCAGCAGTTATGAGATCATTTACTTCTGCTAAACGAATACTCATTTTGTGATCAGCTATAGCTGCTACATTATCTGTTCTCTCATCTTAAATATAGTTACAGAAATGAGTCTGCTTAAAGCAGACTTCTTGACAAAACACGCAGCATCTCCAGTCCACGGGTTTCACAGAACTGGACAGTCTTGTATTATGGACACCAGTGTCTTTATTGGGATGACCACAGCTCCCCACCCATGATAAATCAGGGGCCAATGCTCTTGTCTTCTGTAACCTCTATATTTTGCCTTTGTCAGTGTATTGGGTGTAGCAATTTTTGTGCCACGTGACTGATACTGTTTATTCTAAATGAAAGATGGACTCAATTTTGTCAAGGGCCTCTCTGTATTTGACATATTGCAATTTCTTTCTAATGGCTGGTGTCTTCCTTATTCTATGCAATCCTTGTTCACCTGCTTCACATCTTGTACATCTTCTTTATTTGATTCTTGGGAAATAATGCAAAGACTGTAGGAAACTGGCATGGATCTCGTGAGACCTACTACCAGTTCCATGATCTACTTACAACTGCAATCAATATGAGAGTCATAAACTACAGCCTCATTTAACCACTGTTGCTCTCTCTGTTTGCATCACCACCATTTCTATGGTAATTCTACTCTAACTACAATGCATGATATACTAGAAAACAAATACTAAGCATGCAAGAAAAGGAGAAAATGATTTCACATATTACAGGAAAAATAACTTCTGTGTTATGATTAACTTATTTCTAATATTATGCTATATGAATGACTATATGCTATAAAAAGCTGACTATTAGCGTACAATAGGTGTTAAAACCATGATGTGTCTTTTCCCATTTCTGTTCTTAATAGACTGAAAAGGAATTATGCCAGTCTGATTTTGCTGACAAGTTCATGCACACGCTGTTGGCATATCAAACATTTCTGGTGAATTTTGGTGGCCATATTTATTTGCAAGTTTGAGGAGCTAAATGTCAAAATTCAGTTTGGTAACAACCATTTTGAAATCAGTAGGCTCAAAGTGTGTTAGAAAAAGTTACCAACTTTTAACAAAACACACCTCTAGACCTCTTATAGACTGGATTGATTCTGAGATTTCTGCCTACTTAACAGAGTGAGGTGTCCACAAACCAGCTCGGCTTTGGGGAGTCTAGTGCCATCTGTAGTGCAGGACACCCTCAAATCTTTGCACATGCACAGCACAAAGACCAGCACTGTGCTTGCCTTTACAACCCCCCACCTGCTTGTGAATCTGTACAGGACCATCCTAATCTGGGGTTAAATTAAGGAGGAAGTCCTCTTCTCCTCTCTATTGGTCAAGGAGCATCTAGGTCCATTTCACCCATGTGGATTGAAACTTTCCCATTAGACATACAGAGGCATTTTTTAAAGGCAGAGTAGTTTCGTACCTGTGAGAAAGCATTATGATTGGTCCTGTTAATTCATATGCACATTCCCTCTGTCTCCATATGCTAGAAATCTTTATTCAGTTCTGCTGGGGGAAAAACATGGTGTGCATGCGGGAAAAATGTGTTTCTAAACAAAATAGCTCTGTCATCCGTATCCCTTCCCCCTCCTCCAGAACCATCAAATAACTCAGTCTACGATACGGAGCAATTTATGAGCTAGGAAGTTGCAGTGTCATAACAAAGCTGTTTTGCTTTATGGTTATTCTAGGAGATCAAGAAGTATCTAGCATTTAACAACACTTGTTTTTTTTAAATCGCAGCTCGAGGAGGATAGTTTTCTTGTTAAGATACATTGTCAGGAGGACAATGTTCAATTCCTCACTCTACCATAGACTCCCTCTGTGACCTTGGGCAAGTCACTTACTCTCCCTGTTGGTCAGAGCCCCATCTCTAAGAATGGCGATGATGGTATTTCCTTTCTGCCATTCTTTGCCTAGCCTCTCTGTTTAGACTGTAAGCTTCAGAGCAGGACTGCCTCTTATTATGTGTATGCACCTCCCACAGTGGGTCCCTGATCTTACCTGGGGCTCTCTGAGTGCTACTGCAATGCCAATGAATACTGATCACATTCAAATGGCTAAGAAAGATTTTTTGAAGAATATGGAGAACAACCTGCACCCGCCCTCCCAGATCTCAGGCTGGAATTAACTGTATTGATGTGCAGCTATAGATCCCTGAAAGTGGCAAGCTGAGCAACACCATTAAGGGAACTAATTTCCCCCTTGTCCGCTCCTTAAAATTAGAACGAAAATTGGCTCATTTCTCATACAAAATGATGGGGAAATTCCACTTTTTTCTTACCGTCTTTAAAAGTGTGTTTGTCTTAAAATCATTAATGCCATGTGTCACTCAATGTGTCCCTTTCAGCAGCTCAAGGATCACCCCCCCCATAAACTCTGATCTGATCTCTTTTCAGCTCAGATACTTGCTAAACTATATAATTTAATAGGTTCTCTTTTCCTCTACCACATTTCCATAACTTGTTCTTTAATCTTCCTTTGATCCTGAATACTAGAGAGATTTACATGTAATTTATTCTTACGTTGTTGTACTTATTTAATCTTTCATTTCCAGTTGGATTCATTTTCAAACAAGAGAGCTTGTTATTGATTCAATTTATTGTTGACAGTTGGGACCTGCCTCCACCTTCTGAGGCAGGTTTCCATTTTCGTTATTTTTCATCTTCATTGCTCACTCTCAACGTGATTTGACCCAAGAGATTCAGATACTGGCAAACAAGCCCTTCTCTGTGTTCAGATGGAAAGCAAGGGCTGGCCCTTGTATTTGCACATCAGTCTCAGATATGTTGTTCGACTGAATCTTCCCATGCACTGCTATAGACTAGGGACCGAGTGGCTAGGCAGCAGTTCTGCAGAAAAGAATCTAGGGGTTACAGTTGATGAGAAGCTGGATATGAGTCAACAGTGTGCCCTTGTTGCCAAGAAGGCTAATGGCATTTGGGGCTGTATAAGTAGGGGCATTGCCAGCAGATTGAGGGACATGATCATTCCCCTCTATTCGGCACTGGTGAGGCTTCATCTGGAGTACTGTGTCCAGTTTTGGGCCTCAGACTACAAGAAGGATGTGGAAAAATTGGAAAGAGTCCAGCGGAGGGCAACAAAAATGATTAGGGGCTGGAGTACATGACTTATGAGGAGAGGCTGAGGGAACTGGGATTATTTAGTCTGCAGAAGAGAAGAAAGAGGGGGGATTTGATAGCTGCTTTCAACTACCTGAAAGGGGGTTCCAAAGAGGATGGATTTAGACTGTTCTCAGTGGTAGCAGATGACAGAACAAGGAGTAATGGTCTCAAGTTGCAGTGAGGGAGGTTTAGGTTGGATATTAGGAAAAACTTTTTCACTAGGAGAGTGGTGAAGCACTGGAATGGGTTACCTAGGGAGGTGGTGGAATCTCCTTCCTTAGAGGTTTTTAAGGTCAGGCTTGACAAAGCCCTGGCTGGGATAATTTAGTTGGGGATTGGTCCTGCTTTGAGCAGGGGATTGGACTAGATGACCTCCTGAGGTCCCTTCCAACCCTGATATTCTATGATTCTATGATTCCTGCTGATTTAAAAATATTTTTATCCCCAGTGCATAAACATGACATCCCTTCCTCCAACACAACCACCCAGCCTACCTAACAAACCCTAGATCCTCAATCCCATCATTTTCCCCTCCTTTCCAACCACTGTATGACACTCTCTTCCCTCCTTTTGTCTTCTGGGTGACTCCAGTGGTCTCCAACCCCTCTCCCTTCCAGAAGTGCTGCTAGTCCCCTTCCTCCTCCTTTTACATCCAAAATATGGTAAAGTGCTTTCACAAGCATCAGCTGTACCAGAGAAATGTTCCCAGGTCCCCTTGCTGTTGACTGGAGAGACATGCAGGCCATCTGCTCCCTTAAAGATATTGCTTACATATGAGTCTATCCACCAGCTTATCCAAAACTAAGGCTGGGGGAGCAGGATGGCTGGCTGCCCCTGTGTTGGTAGGAAGGCAGAGTACTGTGAGTAAATGGTTTTCCAGAGAGTCTGTTTGGATGAAAGAGGGGTGCAGGGAGAAGTCCTAGAATCCATTGCAGAGAGAGAGAGGCACCCCAGCTGGGATGGGGCTAGCCCGGACCTCTTTGAAGTATACCAGCCCTGAAGAGCCTTAGCTTTGGAACCTGGGACCACTCTAAGCTCTGCCCCTATAAATGGTTTAACTTAGAAAACGATGGCTTACTCTAAAGCAGAGAGACATCCTCTGAGTGGTAGCTTCTGGAAGCAGCATTCAGAACAGACATATTCTGAAATCACAGGCGTTAGTGGAGGATTGAACCAAATGCTAAGAAACCAGCATTCAGGCTTCTCCATAAATCCTCACAAAGTCAGATGCCTCAGCAGGTGCAGGACACGCAGGAGATCCCCACAGTTGGAACCTATGCCGAATCTAGCTCTGGAGCTGGAATGAATCAATTTTAAAGGAACAACAAAGGAATTTGAACCCAGCATTATAGAAGCACTGCTTGCAACTCTGCAGTTATGGCTGCATTCGTCTTGTACTTAAAGCAAGGGATTCAAACTTTTTGTTTTGTAGGAAAAATACAGCGCATCATCCTCATCTCATAGTACTTACCCTCTGAGGAGAATAATTTCATTCTTTACTGTTTTTTAACAAACTCTTGTGACTTGCCCAGGTTCACTCAGCAAGACAGGGCAAGGGCAGGAACAAAACCTTGGTTCCATTTCCCTGCTCTGGCCACAAGGCAAGTGTGTCTGCAAAATCCACTGATGGTTGCAGAATTTCAAAGCATTTGAAAAAAACCTCCCCTCTGTATTTGCGGGCAAGGGGCTTATTTAGCCCTTTCACTTGAGAAGTCTGGCAAACTCCAAGGCCCTGCAAGATCTTACAATTGGGCTCAAGAAAAAACAAGTCTTAACACTCACACTAGTCAGACCACCCTCCATCTGAGGAGCATGGTGCCACCTCCTTCTTCCTCTCCTTGCCCACCACTCCAGCTAAGAGCACACAGGTTTTATTACTGATTTACTGATGTCAGTTTCCACTTCTGTTGCACTGCCCCGGCATTAAGGGGTTACCCGTTTCTCTGGGAGAACGAGGGAGAAGTGAGGGGAAGGAAAGGGATGTGAGAGACGAGAAGGGACTCAGCATCCATTCTAGTTTCAACTGGGCTTTGTGGCCTGCCCTAAATTCTGCAGCTGGTTCTTAATTGTAAGCAAAGGCATGGGTTGCAGAACTGGAGCAATCTCAGGGACCAGCCTGACTCTGGGTGCATTTAGGTTTCTTTTCAAAGAGGCAGCTCGTGCACCAGACAAGTTTCCAAACACTCAAAAGCCTCTGACTCTTGTTATGTTGTTGTCAGTCTCATCAAGCATGCTGACAATGACCATCCACAATAGGGCTCTTGAATAACTCACACTTGCTTTTATTTGCCCGTCACTGCACTGTGGCACACACAAACAGTGACGCTTGCAGGATTCCCAGTTTCCTGCTCTCTTTATCCCAGCATCTCCCTGTCCTGTTTCCCCCTCCCAAGCATTTCCACTCAATTTAAAATTAGTGCTTCTCCAGTTCAAACACACTGGGCAACTTTAGGGCCAGATTACTAAACTGGCCTCCTGTTTTGGCACCCACAATTATTTGCAGGCACATTTAATGCCACTTGGATGTCAAACTTCCTGAAGGCTGCCCTAGCCCCCACAGCCCTGGAATAGGGAAGACAACTGCTGCTCCCCAATCCTGCATGAATCTGGTCCATGACATTTACCTGGGTGTAACCATGTTGCTGGATGTCTCAATGACATTCAGTGGCCCCTATAGTTATTTTGGGGTGCAGAAAAGGAGAGTACAGAAGATCAGGCCATTGTGGGTAACTAAATAATAATACTCAGAGATGAGAGCACTCTACTATTTCCCTCAGAGGTTGGCATGTGTGACTCAGACAGCATTCAGGTGGGCCTAATCGCAGAGAGAACACTACAAAAATTCCATATGGGCATGGAGAAATCTGGTGCATTCGTGCAGTCTTATAGGGACTTTGGATAGCTCTTTATCCCCTTACGCTGGTAATGCCCTCTGACCGGCAGCCATTTAGTGTATTATACAAGAAACACTCAGAATGGTGACAGAAGGAGAACAGCTTGATCAGAGCCTGCTGCTGCCACTAATCTGCCAGCTAGAACTTCTGTTGTTGCTATTTTGGCTGCTTCTTCTTCTGTATTGTCCTTTGCAGCTTCTTAAAAACCAGCCTATTGATCCTACATGCACACTTAGGAATTTCAAGTGGAGACATAACCAGGAAGATGCCAACAAAACATCAAACTGGGGTAAGAAGTCTGGGGCCAGGTGTCCTTTTTTTGGTTTGCCACAACAACATTACAGAATGGGTGGAGGGGGGGCGGAAATAGACCATTAAAAACAACAATACATGTAAAGAGTGCATAACATTTAGGACAACAGCATAACTGCCAAACCACCCAGGTGCAAGTCCACACAGCGCAGGCATTGTTCTCCCACTCCTTTGAAATAGAGACATGCGGTATTCTGTTCTTGCTAGGAGAACCATTGTCAAATCCAGGAATAATTTTCTATTGACAAGTCCAATGCACCAGGATCAATTAAGCCTTTGGGATGCAGAAAAAGCTGTTTTACTGGGTTCTGTATTGCATTAAGGCCCCAATGGGTACTTAATGATGTGAGTAGTCCCATTGAAGACATGTTTAAAGCTAGGTATGTACTTCAGTACCTTGTAGAATTGGGTCTGCTTTTGTCCATACAGTACAGTTTTGCCTTTTACTTTGTTTGTTTCACTTATTATTGGTAAGTGTCAGCAGTGTGCACTGAACTGTATAGGAGCTAATCCATGCTCCTAGGAGCTTACTCAAAAGCAACACAGGGATCCAAAGGAAGCTTTTCAAAGAGGTCGGTGGGAGGGTGGCAGCGTTTGTACTGGCATTGACTGGCACTGGTGGGCTATGCCTAAGTTTTTAAGGAGGAATTTGAATGGTGAGACGATGGATTCCTGGCATGCTGGAGGTGGGAAGAAATTCCAGCATTGCCAGCAGATCGAGGGAAGTGATTATTCCCCTCTATTCGGCACTGGAGTATTGCATCCAGTTTTGGTCCTCCCACTACAGAAGGGATGTGGACAAATTGGAGAGAGTCCAGCAGAGGGCAACAAAAATGATTAGGGGGCTGGGGCACATGACTTATAAGGGGAGGCTGAGGGAACTGGGGTTATTTAGTCTGCAGAAGAGAAAAGTGAGGGGGGATTTGATAGCAGCCTTCAGCTACCTGAAGGGGGGTTCCAAAGAGGATGGAGCTCGGCTGTTCTCAGTGATAGCAGATAACAGAACAAGAAGCAATGGTCTCAAGTTGCAGTGGGGGAGGTCTAGGTTGGATATTAGGAAACACTTTTTCACTAGGAGGGTGATGAAGCACTGGAATGGGTTACCTAGGGAGGTGGTGGAACCTCCATCCTTAGAGGTTTTTAAGGCCCGGCTTGACAAAGCCTTGGCTGGGATGATTTAGTTGGTGTTGGTCCTGCTTTAAGCAGGAGATTGGACTAGATGACCTCCTGAGGTCTTTTCCAACCTTAATATTCTATGATTCTATGGACAAAGGCATGCTAATGTGAGTGGGAGAGGAAATGTAGTGAGCAGACAGGCAGGATTCACTGGGAACAAGGAGGAGACAAGAAGGGAAATGAGAGCAGAGATACAGGATGGTACATAGAATCAGAAGCTTGGACTGGATGGAGAAGGAAAGAAGCAGCCAATGGAGATTTTTGATGAGGGGAGTGACACAGCCTGAGAAGAAGGGGACGGAAATGAGTTTTCAGCAAGAACGTCTTCAATTGTTTATAAAATAGGACAGAGATCCAGTGATTGGACAATCAAATGTAATTCTCCCTGCTGATTAATTTCTCAGCTACTGTTAATGGTAAACCAAGTCATGTGCATCCCTGCTGAATAGCATTTGGTAATATTAGGAAATCAAGTAACAATGTTATGACCGTATGTCAATTCAATTTGGAAATATTTTTCTTCAAAATGTTTATGCATTTTTGGTTCACATATGTAAAAGCACTATTCATGTGTCACATGATCAGCACTGGTGAGATTCAAGGATCCCTGACTGGTTTCCTTTCAGAAGCATCCCAAAGGCTTTGGGTTGGAAGAAATGAGAGGCGTGACAGGCTGAATGATCTAGATGCTTGCAGAATCTCTTTCCAAGGCTTGTTCCATGCTCTAGGGAGTTTTTAGACTGCAAGCCTAATTCCAGACCTTATGCAAATGAGTGTACATTGTGCAGGTGTTTGTCTTGATCCATTTGTATCACTCCAAACTCCACGAGTTGAGCTCCAGATTAAGGCCCAGATTTTTCAAAACTGACTGTGATTATGGGTGCCCAACTGGAGACACCTCAAGGGGGTGATTTTTCACAGGGCAGGTGCTCAACAAAATAATTCTCTCAAAAGCCCCAAAATTGACGCATCCAAAATCACTAGGCACATTTGAAAATCTTGGCCTATGCCTACTAGAGCATCAGTGATACCTTTGTCAGAATGTCCGTGTTTAGACAAGAGAGAAATTACAAAATTGTACAAGGTATTTCTGAATCGCATGCTTGTTTTACACCACTGTACGTGGCATAATTCATTGAAGTCAGTGGAAAGACTTGCAATGACATCACTGGGCTTTGGATGAGGCTATCCATCTCCAGTGTAGATAATATCCTCCCAGCTCAACCATGTTTCCCATTTAAAATCTATTTGACATTTAAGATTTATCCAGATCCACCAGCATTAGCAAATGGCCCAAATGTTCTTATTCCAATGAAGCGTCTGGCAGGCCTCTTGTATGCCCAAGCTGCTGGGAAGAAAACGAATGGCAGATGATAAACTCCCAAAGTAAGGTGTAACTGGAAACAGGATTTGGACCTGCCATGAGGGTAGGGGACTGGACTCGATGACCTCTTGAGGTCCCTTCCAGTTCTAGAATCTATGAATCTATAACTGATCATACTTTTCCAGGCATGACAACAGCTAATTCTGAGCACACTAGCAAGGTTTTGGGTTTTTTTAAAAACGGACAATTATACGGCTGAATGCAAAGCTGAGCACATCCGCAATGCTGATGTATATGTCAGGGAGCATCATGACTATTACCACCCCTCACCGTTGTACATCTAGAATGGATCAGGTGGCATTTTGAACGATTTCAGCAGCGCCATAATCAGCCTGATTTTTGGAACCTTGGAACTCCTCTCCGGTTTAATGTTTGTTGTTTGCCTAAGGATCTCTGAAGGAACTGGTCAGGTTTTCTCCTTGCAATAGATCAATGAAAATCAGACCTACAATTTATGGTCTGATTACTGGAGTCCTGCTAGTGGCACTTGTCGACCATTGCCAAGGGCAACTGCAATTCTATCAACATGCTGATTGCCTACCCAGTGTTTTACTCACCCTCACTGGCAAACATACTGCCCCAGTAATGCGCGAAACATACATCCAAAAACAGAGTCACTCTGTCAATCATCAATTGTCATAGGATGGCATTGTCAGAGATATTATCCTCGAGCTGGGTGACATGCATTCGTCACTCTTTCAAACAGATGATTCATGAAAACTTTTCTCCCTTTTTCCTATCCAAGGGGAAAAAAGGGGCCTGTAACTGCTCAGACAAGCCACCCCAAGGGAGAATATGTGCCAACCAACCCAGGCTTTCAGCTTCACTGGAGTCAATAGAACAGGCAGAGCAGAAAGTCAAAAGTAAGTTCCCCAAAGCCTGGCATGAAGAGGCAGGGAAGCCAAGTGAAAGCACCACCAGCCAGGCCCAGAAAACCACTCAAAGTCAGAGAAAAGCACCCTGGGGTGGAGAATATATCCTGCTGGCTTCTGTAAAGTGTGGCAAAAACAGCTTGATTCCGCTTCTGACAGCCAACTTTGCCACTTGTTTGTGCCGCACCTGAGGAGTGACTGGCAGGGTCTAATGAGGAGGTTCTCACTTATCCATCTCTGTCAGCTGGAGCAGCACAGGGTGGATGCAGAGGAGAACGGGAAACAGCAGATTTCTCCATCTGAAACCAAAGAGTCCCTTAGGTCAGCTAACAACACGGTCAGGCTTTCATGATAGCAAGACAGACAGGCAGGCTCTCCAGTAATGTCTGGAAGAGATTCATAGGGTATTATTTAGCATTTGATTTGATAGTGCTCGAGATTATCTCCAAGGCCCAGGGAGGGAGGATTTCCCAACACTAATTATCACTTGGTAGTTAGCAGCAGCCGCGCTGAGCGCACTGCTGCCAAGGGATCGGGAAGCATCATTTCTCAGTCAATAAACCCTTGCAACAAATGCGTAATTCTACTGGGCATTGTGTACAAGAATTAATCCCCTTCAGCTTTTTCATTGTCGTCGGGATGTTTTCTAGCTGCTGCTCGCTGCAGCAGAGCGTCTAGCCTGGGGAGGGGAGGTGGGGGGGAACTTCTCCTACATGCCTGCCATACAGTGCAGAGGCTGCTGTGCTTGTCTGTGGTCACGCTCAGAAGAACAGTCCATGGCCAAACTAGGTTTGGTGCAGAGGCCCAGAACAAAAGGTGCCTCCAGCCTGAGAGATATAGCCAGGAGGCGGCAAGTCCATTTTGTGGCCTCACTGACAGCTCTCGGTTAATTAGCCTGTGAGCGAGCTAGAGCAGCTGCTCATAAATTGCTCCCCACTACATTTAACACATTGACAGAAATTACCCACAATTCCTTGTAAGGTTGGAATCCTGACCTCTCTCTGCTCACGAGCCTATAGGGCCCTTAAATGCAGCAGCTGAACTTCTGTGGCTCAGCAGGATGGGGGGGTGGAGGCTACAGCGCACCACTCAGAGCGTTCCTCTGCAACAGCATCCTGGCGTGAAGGATGGGGACTAGGTGCAGAGCGTGCATAGTGGAGATCCAAAGTAGAGCTGGTCAAAGTCTCTCGTCAGAATGACTTTCTGACAAAGAACGCCCTTCTTGCGGCACGCCCTGGCTCCCTGCCTGTCTGGTTTGGCCAAACTTTTTTGATTTTCCATTGAGACAATGGAAAGGACAGCCCTCTGGCTACCCGCCCGGAAGGCTCTTGGCAGAAGCTTTCCAGGCGGGCTGCCAAAGTTGAGTGCCATGCCTCTCTGTATCCCTGACCCCCAGCCTACCCCAGCTCCAGGGCCAGAGAGGCCAGCCTCCTCAGCTCTCCACCTGTCCAACCCTGCAGCTGGTGGGGAAGCCAAGCAGCCAGGCTCTGGGTCTTTCCACCTCCAGAGAGAGGAGGCTGAGCACCCTGGCTCTCTACCCCTTGAGAGGAGGGCCAGGCTGAGTATTCTGGCTATGCGTCCCCTGCAGTCAGGCTGGCACAAAGGGAACTTCCAGAACCTTCCAGATGGGCAATTGGGAAACCCAAACGTTCTGTTGTGGTTTTGCCCAGATTGAACTGTTGGGAAAATCCCTTCCAAAAGAACATTTTCACAGTTTTGATATCCTGGTTTAGGATGAATTTTTTTTTAAAAAAGTCAGTTTTTTCACAGGACGGGATTTGTGTTTTCTGGCCAGCTCAGATCCAAACAACCCCCAAGTGGGAGCTTCAGGGCTTCACATGCTACTGCACCTCTGTAGCCAGAGTAGTGACAATGAGAGGTGTGATAGGATGTTCACTGCATACCAGCCTAGAAGGAGTTAATGAGGCTGAGAAGTGGCCAGTTAATGGATTAGGCCACAGCTGAGAGGAATTAGCTGGCCTAAGGCTACGTTTACACTACCACTTTTGTTGGTATAATTTATGTCGCTCAGGGGTGTGTAAAACACCCCGCTGAGCGACATAAGTTACAAAGACAGAAGCACTGGTATGGACAGTGCTATGTTGGCAGGAGAGCTTCTCTCGCCGACATAACTACCACTGCTCATTGGAGGTGGTTTAATTATGCCAACGGGAGAACTCTCTCCCTTCAGCACAGAGCAGCTACACGAGCGATCTCACAGCGGCACAGCTGCATTGGTATAACTGTGCTGCTGTAAGCTTGCTAGTGTAGACATGGCCTAAGTCATTCCCTGAATGAAGACGGAACCCAGCTTGGAAGGAACAGGCAGGTCTAGGATAAAGCCAGGATGCTAGCAGCAGAAAAGGGCTGCAGTGAGAGAGCCTGTAGCCACTCTCTGGACAGTAGTGAGGGAAAGAAGGGGAAACTAGGTGGGAAGGGTATAGCAAAGGGCTCAGGGAAAAAGGCAGCAAGGTTTAAGATGGTGCAGACCTTGGCTGCTGATTAGAGGGTCCCTGAGCTGGCTGGAACCTTAAGTAGAGGGCAGGCCTGGGTTCCCCTACCAGCTCCTGGGGAAGTGGTATAGTTTGGACAGTGAAGGAAAGACTGCCATCTTGGAGGAAGAGACTTTGATATCCCAGAAGGGGGACAACATATGGTGACCTGGCCGGTGGGCCAAGCCATGAAGACAGAGCACCCTGAGTCGCAGAGAGGGAGAGAAAGCGTGGCAGCAGGGCTTGCAGCGAGCAGCAGAAAGAGGTGTCAGACCTGAGTGGAGCTAATTCCCAGACATGGCCAGAAAGAGGTGCCCTCGCAGTGAGTGGACCCTATTCTGAAGCCCGGAGAGGGGGGGATATTTTGTCTCTCAAACTCTTCCGGGGGAGAAGCCCTGAACACAGCCCGTTTTTTCTGGCTTTGAACTGGGGCTGAGATGTGGTCCCAATAAATCTATTTTTCTACTAAGTGAATATGGTCTCCCTACAATTGTGCCTTCTGCTTTACAATTATGGCTGGCTGGAGGGTCAGAGCAGCTCTCCAATGAATTTATCCTCACAAACCCTCCCTGTTCCCTAGCAGTCATCATACAGACGCTGAGTGGCTTCCTGCTGGATGCTAGGGCCCAAGGGGTACTGGAGAGACACTTCTGCACTTGGCAGATGAATGGCACAGCTGTAGTTGAAATTTTACCTAATGCCACAGCTGCCTTTTAAAACTCACTGGGGCTCAGTGCTTAGCTCAGTTTTGAGTGTCCAGACAGGCACAGCAGGGGCCACATTTGCAGAACTTTTGGGACACACACCCACAACTTAGAAAATGCCCCCATTCCAAGAGCATCCATTTCTCTGCTGTGCAACCAAAGCGTGTGGTTTCCACACAGAAAGTCTGTGGCAGAGCTTGGAATTGGACCCACAACTGCTGAGTCCTAGTCTACTGCTTTAACCACAAGATCTCCTCTTTCGCCTCCCTATCAATCCAAATCCTTTCTAAGCAAGCAATTCATTCTTAAAATGAAAGCATTACAGAGAAAACATGTGGAAACTATAGAATAACCTACATGATTGCAAATAAGCTTACCAGAGATCACCCCAGCTCCAGCCAAGGCTCTGATAGGGGCAGTCCTTCAAACTCCTCCAAGGGTTTCTTTTGTGGTTACAAATTCATAACAGCCTTCACTCAGGAGAAGCATGCCCAGGAATCATTCATTCTTTCCTTTTTACAGCTGGGGTCTTTGATCTTGCCTCGTGTGACAGGTGATCAGCAGACAAAGGTCCCTTCCTCAGGACAAAGCTTCAAAAGGCTTAATTGCCTAACCAGAGAGGGTACATTTGTACCCTCCCCGCTCAAGATTTCCTGAAAAACCCACTTAACTTTGTTTGTCCCATAAGTTAATTCTTGTCTGGCACATTGTTTCAAACAGTCCTTTGAAGCTCATATCACTTACCAAGGTTTACATGTCTTCCCCCACAGAAGTTACATACGATTCCACAGTAATACATACACTTTCCATTTGTAATACAATGGACTCCAAAACTACTTAAACTTAAACGCAATACAGTTTTTCAAAGATATTGCAGGAAATCACCATATCTGTCACGCTGGGTACAGCTGATGGGGAATTTTTTGTCCTAATGGTTTTTAATCAGAAAATGCCAGTTTGTTGAAAATGAAAGGGTCCAGAATGGAATCACTGGTCAAAATGAACAAGGAAGAGAGACCCCACCAGGCAATTGGCTATGCTATATGCTTGCTCTTTTTTTTCTTTCTTTCTTTTTTTTTTTTTCCATGAACGGTCTCAAGTTCTTCCTGCTGTGGAATGTGCAAAAAAAATTTAAATCTTCAAAAAATATTCACGGGATGGGAAAACTGTTTCCTGCCTAATTCCAGTGCTAAGCACCTACATCTCCCATTAAAAAGCCTCTGAAAAATAAAGCCATCAGGCTCCTCTGTGATCATGAAAGACTCTACTTTTCCCCTCCACAAAGTAATCATCAGCATCATCCTGATCTTGCTACAGTTCAGGAAAGGGAAAGATCAACAAACAAAGATAGAGGACAGGTTTGTTTGTCTGAGAAACAGCATAAGGATGTATAATAGACTGAGCTTGTCTCTGGGGTCACACACAGGCAGTTTCAGTGTCTCTTCCCCTTCCCAAGTCCTTTCCTTTTCCGGGGTCTCTGCTGTAGGGGATCTTCTGCTTAAGGGGATGATCAGTCACTGAGTCCTTATAAAGGTTTGGTTTGCTTGTGGTGCTCC
Source organism: Trachemys scripta elegans (assembly GCF_013100865.1). NCBI lineage: Eukaryota > Metazoa > Chordata > Testudines > Emydidae > Trachemys > Trachemys scripta. The sequence continues at coordinate 17,137,920 of NC_048301.1, read as the reverse complement.
AGCACAGCTGGACTGGACTCCATGTTGGGATTTATCTTCAACCCCTGCCCCACGGTGATCAGCTTGTCCCGAGTCTGTTAAGTCCTGGCAGGCGGCAGAGGCTTGTCAGCTGTTTCCATGTCTGCTGCTCCGTAGCAAGGGCCAACTACTTCTGAGGCACAACAGCCTTCCTCCTGACAGGCTCCCCTGTTTAAGCTTGCTTCCTCCGCCTGCAGCAGGCTCTGCAGTTTGGCCTGTTTGGTACCAGTGGGGCCCAGAGGAGCTCATTAGCCTGCTCCGGGCAGGGGCGGAGGGCGTACCCCATCACAGAGTGAAATTTAGCCCTTGTGAAACTCCACTGATGTCCCTTGGGTTGTGCTTCTGGCCCTGTACATTCAACAGCTAGGCTAAAGTAAAGAAAGTCTTAGCTCATTTACAAGATATTTTAATGTGTGTGTTGAAAGGCACTGGGGGATATTCCCGTCTCCCTGTGCCTAGTGTTAATGGAAGTTGTATAAATGCTGGCTTATTGAGAAGGGAACAGAAAGTTGCCCTTCTAATACAGCCCATGCAAATGTCTAGAACGATGCATCTGACAAATATATTTAGTGTAGAATAAAAATCAGCTGTTCATTTCAACCTTCTCTAGTTTTACACTCTTGTCCCAGTGGCCTGTTTGAAGCAGAGTCTGGATTCTGCCTGAGTTGACAGAGAAAACAGATATCGCAGTGTGTTGTGCCTGCTAGCTGCTGGCCAGGCATGAGAGCAGACAGCTAATTAGCAGAGCCCCCACCCAATGGCTGGACCTGCTGTCTAGCTGCCCTGCCAGTTAATGCCACTGAGACTCAACCTCCTTCAGTGCCCTCACAATCTGTAGACAGCAGCTTGGCCCGGTGACCAAAAGAGAGCCTTTCCCCTGGCCAACATGGTTGGAGTTGTGTTGCTAAGTCTATCTCAAGCCAGAAGCTCCTTGAATTTCTCACATAAAAGTTGAAGTGGTTGGTTAGGCTCTAATATATCACGCAAACTCCAGGAACTGAACTCTCTTTAAATGGCAATTGATTAACCATTCCAGCTATATAAAGTAGCACGTATTGTAAATACATTAAAAAACTATAGTTCACTTTACCTTCTCTTTTAAATTATTTAGCGCAGAATCTCAGCTCCATTAAAGTCAGGCTTAATGGGCTTGTTCATCTATTACTGAAAACATTCTGCTTTTAATTGCTAGCCGAAAGGTGCCTGCACCCCTCCCTCTCAACTCCACAGCAGTGATGAATTGGAGGCCAGGAGCCCGGCTCAGCTCAGAGGTCTAGCCACAACCTACTAGAAGGCAGAGTGCGGATGCACACACTGCACAGCGGTATGGGGAGCAGTTTGTCCCTTGTGAGGCACTTGCAGGTGAATTTATTTCTGTTGCACCTCCTCTGTTCAGTTACTGTTGGGGGTCAGTTCAGCCCCATCACACACATCCTGTCATTGCTCCCTAAGTGTCTTGCAGCAGTGGAGTATTCACCACGGTGCAGGACGACCCTGGCCATGCCTACTCCTGCCCTGACTCTTCTGGCCTGCCTTGGAACGGCTCCTGCCGTTTTGTGAGGAGAGGACAAGGGCAGATCTGGCTCTACGCCGGGTGGTGAGACCCCCGGCACCGGTTTAATCCGGGGGGCTATGCTTCTGCCTGCCCTATGGATCTTTGGCATGATGTAAACCAGTGCAGAGGAGCCATAAAGCGATGCTGGATCTGGCCCTGGGTGTATAGTGGAATGTGATGTGTTGTTAACGAGATGATGCAACATTAAGAATTATATTCTTCCCTTGACAAGTCCCTGAACATCAGGAAGGGAATATGACTGAGTGATTTTTAAGGATTCCTGGAGGTACTAGAACATACTAATACATAAGTAGACCTTTGTGGACTGGGATTGCAGAATCTGAGCAAATAATCCATTAAGAAAAAGAAACCAAACTGTAAAGGGCTGCTCACATCTGGCACTTAGGCCTGAAACAACTCTACATTCATAGAACCATAGAACTGAAAGGGACCTCGAAAGGTCATCTAGTCCAGTCCCCTGCACTTAAGGCGGGACTAATTATCTAGACCATTCCTGACAGGTGCTTGTCTAACCTGCTCTTAAAAATCTCCAATGATGGAGATTCCACAACCTCCCTAGGCAATTTATTCCAGTGCTTAACCACCCTGACAGGAAGTTTTTCCTAATGTCCAACCTAAATCTCCCTTGCTGCAATTTAAGCCCATTGCTTCTTGTCCTATCCTCAGAGGTTAAGAAAAACAATTTTTCTTACTCCTCCTTGTAACAATCTTTTATATACTTGAAAACTGTTATGTCCCCTCTCAGTCTTCTCTTTCCAGACTAAACAAACCCAATTTTTTCAATCTTCCCTCATAGGTCATGTTTTCTAAACCTTTAATCATTTTTGTTGCTCTTCTCTGGACTCTCTCCAATTTGTCCACATCCTTCCTGAAATGTGGCACCCAGAACTGAACACAATACTCCAGCTGAGGCCTGCGTATAGCGGAAGAATTACTTCTTGTGTCTTGCCTACAACGCTCAAGCTAATATATCCCAGAATGATGTTCACTTTTTTTGCAACAGCGTTACACTGTTGACTCATATTTAGCTCACGGTCCACTATGACCCCCGGATCTCTTTTTAGCATGTTAGCATCCCTTTTCCATGTTCAGCTATTAAACACACTATGAAGTATTATGCATTGTAGCCTGAAGTACAATTACAATTACAACACCCGCAACAATGCTTACTCTATTATTGGTCCTGTTCACTGACGGAATAAAGGCAGATGCAGAAAATCTTTGGAGGGCTATGTGCAAAGCAGAGAATTTCAAAGGCTTCTGGAATCAAGTGACAAGGCTGTTGTGTTTGGGAATATCACCAGACGTGCCATATAAACAAGCTGGAGCAGAGACAGTCCCTCCTTTGATGCAGGCCAGCTTGAAGGGGGCTATTTCTTTGCAACCAATCTTCTTTTCTTTTTGGGGTATTTCAGATAGCGATGATTGGACCTGTCTTGTCTAGTTAGATTGAAAGCTCTTTGGGGCAGGGACTGACATTTACTAGGTGCACATACAGCACCTAGCCCAGTGGAAGCCCTAATCTTGGCTGCGGCCTTTAAGCATTACTTTAATACTAATACAAATGACATTATAGGACGGGCTGGCCAATGACAGCTGGGGACTGGACTCTACGACCCAAGAATTCCCTCCCAGTCTTATGACCCTAAATAAAAAATAAATGCAAAGGATTTGGGAGAAAACGCTAAACGCTACCATTTTCCTTTCTAAAAAGAATTCAGCTTCCAAAGGTGCATTTGCAGACTCAAAAGCAAGTTCTTTGCAATGATTTCAAAGAAATGCCTCTAATTTCTTCAGAAGTTTGAGCCATAAGGCACCGTAACTTTGAGAGAAGAGCTGATGTCATAATGACTTTTGGACTTTGTGCTGAAATTACATTTTTGGCGCCATTAAATCCCACCGTGTGCTGTGAAGGATATAATGTAATACCCATCAGATGCAAGCAGCAATGAGGTTTACTGGCACTAAAATCAATAGGCACTGAATAAAAGGGCTCTGAGTGATTTAGGATCATTCACACATCTTCTTTTTGTAAGCTTAAATCCATTTGGAGAGGCATTAATTCATTAAAGACCTCTTGAAGAATGTCATCATACTGTGTAGTCTCACTCTCTGCACATCAAGAACATCACAGATTGTGGCTTTTATTAGGAGGTTTGAGTATGTAATTCTTCCTGGAGTAAAAGATACTTCAAAATACTCTGCACTTTGAAACAACATTGTTTATTGCAATATAGTTGTTAAATATTTAACACATAGTGCATGGAGCATAGGCTTACGTTACTGATGTAGCCACTAGAGTTTTTGTCAACTTTTCCATTATTAACTGCCATTTAGCACATTTTATTTGTTTATAGTCAATATAGTTACTATTCATTTTTATACTACCTAGGGGTACCAACCCAGGATCCGGGCCCTTTGTGTTATGCACTTTGCAGATATTTAACCAGCACTATCACAAGGGGTATCTTATTTCCCTTACATTTAATACACTCATCCATATTAACATTGTGATGGGATCCTTTAGCAAATTGTACCCATCCACACAGCTAAAACTCTTCATCAGGCTCTCATCACCTTGCGTCTCAATTACTTGCCTTCTCTCTGCCCTTGACAAATGCAATCTTGCCCCGCTCATATTCATTCACAATGCTACTTCAAAGAGCATTTTCCTAGCCCATGACTCTGACCATGTCACTCCTCTCTTTGCCTCCCTCCACTGGCTCCTTCTTCTCTATTGCATCAAACATAAGCTACTTGTCTTCACTTTCAAGGCCCTTTGCAGGCTATCCCTGCCCTACATATTACATCTCATTTGCTATCAACAGATCTTCTTCTACTCTGATCGACCCATGATACCAGCCACCATCATCCGCATGTCATATTTTCAAATATTACCTTTGCGCTTTCTCCTATGCTGCCCCCCACACTTGGAAGGAGCTCCCCATAAACATCCACAAAGTTACCTCATTATCCACCTTCAAATCCCTCCTAAAAATTCGCCTTTGCTGTGTTGCCTCCAAAATCTTGACAACAGTTAGGTCACTGGTGATGCAACCGCCTACCATGCTGATCAATATTGTCTCCTCATCTCCTTGTTCTTCCCCATCAGTCTGTCTGTATCTAGCTGTTGTCTTTTGTCCTATACATAGATTGTAAGCTCTTTCAGACAGGGAACGTCTTTCTGTTCTGTGTTTGTACAGCACCTAGCACAGGGTGGTTCCTGATCCATGAGTAGGGCTCCTGGTTGATATTGTAGTATAAATAAATAATAATAATGCCTTTTAAAATTTCCCAAAAATATGTACATACAATATATAAAATATAAGGGACCAGCTCCTCAGCCAGTGAAAATTGGTATAGCTCTTCACTGTTGTCAATGGCAGTATGAGGAGGATCTGGCCCAGTGGATCAAACTACATTATAGACTAACCCTCTACAAAATTGTCATTGCAAAGCCCGTCACCAAGTTTTAGCCACCATATGTTTTTCATGGGAGTTTCACAGTTAAAACTCTACACATGGCTTTTAGAAATAGAGAGGAAAAGCCTTGACATAATCCCAAATACTGTAATACTAACCTAGGAACAATGGGAAGCATCAGGGATGGATCAGTGCAGACTGAGGCCAAAGGGCCCTTCTCAGCTCTACACAATGGACCCAACTCTATTATTCTGCTCTGCTGTGTGTGTGTGAAACTCATGCTAATGTCCTGGAGATGGAATTTCACACACATCCTATAGAGAAAACAGATTAATGGAGCTGAGACAAACCTCTTCACCCCGCACCCTCCTCCCCCCACAGCAAATCACAGAAGGGAATTAAGGCTACCAGAGAATCTGTCCCAAACTCACTTAATTTAAGGAGGATGCCATTTTTCTGCTACCAGGCAAGAGGATTTAGGACAGTTAAATCTATGAGCACTGATGGAAGGGACCATATATCTTGATGTTTACGGTATATTTGTTCTTAAAATCAGGTAAGTTTCCTTTGGTTTTAACTTAACCTGTGTTGCTTTATTTAGTTTTAGCCCTAAAGAGTGTTCAGGAATTTCAGATAAAAATCAGTAATCTGAGCCCTGAGAACAGTGTGCCTCCAAGTTTTGTCCCCCTTCCCTGCTTCCTCTGCTCAGTACTCTCAGGCCAGAGCCCGCCCCTAGGCTACGCTTCCTCATTTCAGCACTTAGGACCAGATACTGCAGCAAGGTGCAGAGCATCTCCAGGGACTCACTGCAAGCTTTCAACTGCAATGGACATTGGAAGTGGGAGAGCCGGCTCTGTGTCTGCTGGAGAGACCGCCTGAGCAGGTTCTAGTCTATTCCATGGGCTCAGGTCCATACGGCAGGAGGCAAACCAGTGCAAAAGTGGCTGGCGATACTCTGCAACTCAGACCCCACTTACAATCAAAACCTGCAGCCTGACTTCAGCCCCAGACTCCACCTACCCTTTGAGCCTTTGATGGCGTGGTCCGGTCTGGAAGTAATAGGAGGATGAAAATGGGTGTAGGAATCAGAGCTGCACCACTTCCCATGTGGAGAGAGGGGCTATTGATCTTCATCTGAAATTTCTGGGTATCTTCCAGCAATCAAAGGAATGAAAGTTAAAAGAAAATGATGCTTACCTGAAAAACATTGTTAAATATGCATTGAAACGTACCGAAAATTGGTACTCAAATTCCAGGCTTTTTCCACTGATTAAAATAGAAAACGAATTTCTGTCTGTCCTAATTTCTCTGCCATCTTCCCGGCTAGTAGCAAAATAGCAGATTCTGTGAAATAAGCTGTGAGAAATCCACTGCCATGTAAGAGTTGAAATGTCAGGGTTTATCCAATAAATATTAATATTGATTTGTCTAATATAGTTTCTCTCACATTTATTGGGTGTATATTCATGTCTCTAAGCACATGTCTACACTGTAAACAGAGGAGTGATTGAAGCACATGTAGACATACCTGAGCTAAATTGAATTGATCTAACATGGGTATAACAGTGAAGCTGCTGCAGCATGGGCTTCAATACAGGCTAGCTGCCAGAGTAGTGAGGTTCCTGGGTGCTGCATGGCCCGTGCTGCCATGGCTTCACTGCTACTGGTACCAATGCTAGCTAGGTACGACTACACGTGTTGCAATCACACACACCCCAATTGCAGTGGAGACATACGCTATGAATGGAAACGTTCTGGGATAAGAACACGGTGCCACTTTGCTTTCATATTGTTTTGATGTATTTTAACAAGTTGGGCCTAGATTTTTAGAGGTGCTATGCACCGCACTGGCTTGAACTGGAGATGGGCGTGGAGGAGCTCAGCACTTATGAAAAACAGGCCCTTTATGGGTATGTGTCTGTGAGCAGTGTTCTTGGTGCAAGGTAATCACAGTTCAGACATTTAACATACTGAAATGAAAACTGCTGTGGGTGGGGTGGGGAGCACACCAGTCACATTTACTGCAAGCACCTTTCTTTCTGCATGTGTGTTTGTGGGGGGAAGAGGCTCTTGTTTGTAAGCCTCCTACAAAAAATAGATTTTGAGAAGGGGCTCAAGGTGGAGGGAATCATCACGGGAGTCCCTGGCCGTTGAGCATTATGGGAAATGTAGTCCAGCCCATAGGGGAGACTGGGAGCATGAGGAAACTGAACGATAATTCCCATGAAGTACCCCGGCAGCCTAGCCAAGTCAAAATATTTCAGGTTTTAGGGCATTTCTTTTTCCAATGAAAGAATCGAAATTTTCTGCGGGAAGCTGACACTTTTTGCAGGGAAAAAATGGTTTTGTTGAAAAGTCCATTTTTCATCAAAAAAACATTTCAGTGGAAAATGTTCAGCCAGTCCTAATGTTAACCAGCATATCTACCCACTAGCTGTGTAGACTGACCTGCCATGGGACCACATAGCTGTATTGTCCTAGTCATCAGCCTTCCTTTCTCCTACCCACCCACACCTGTGCTACCATCTCTTCCTTTTGGTCTGGTCTCAAGTTAACCATCTGCTTCCCCAATCCACACAGGAAGGGGTGCCATCTATGCTCAGATCACACCCCTATGACATGGAAGAGAGTCTCAGCTGCCTCTGTGGCACAGTTCTCTCTCCTGCAGAGGACAACCTGTGAGCCTGGGGCCTGGCCTGCTGGGTGAGCACAGGGAGTTGAGGAGCCTGGAGACACGCATATCATCCCTCTACTGGCCCTGCAGACACTAGAGTAGAAGGATAATATTGCCCCAGGCATGATCACCTCAAGGAGGGGGACATCCCTGGGCCAGCCACCAGCTTCAGAAGCCCTGAGTGAGAGTGGGAGGCTGCCAGTGGGGACGAACAAGGCCTAAGCACAGATAGCCCAGTGATCCCTCCGGATCTGCATCAACACCAGGGAAGTTGCAGCCTTTGGAGGTGGCTCCATCATCCTGGGGACAAACTTTGCACCCAATGGAATGAGCAAGGACAGATCTCAGGAAGGATTTTGCCCAGTGAGAAGGGGCAATCAAGCCCTCACTCTGTAAGGGCTTTGTAACAGGGCGTCTTCAGCTTTCTCTGCAGTGTGAAGCGGCATGCTCATCTGTGGTGTTCTCTGAGTGAGAAGCAGTAGGAGGACACTGTCTAATGAAATGCATAAATCTTTTGTTTTGTTTTGTTTTGTTATGGTGAGGGATAGCTGCTAAAGGTTTTATTGCCTTCTAAAATATTATGGGCAGAATCAAAAGAACGTGCAAAACACACCATCTTTTTGAGAGAGCCTATTTGCAGCTGTCTCTGCTACATTTAAATTTCATTGGGGCCTGCTGTAAACAATTTATTTGTGACATGTGTTTGGATATGGCATGCAAATTTCTTTGGCTTCCTAGGAGATTTTTATGGAGGGTGTGTCCTGTTTCATATCATCATCCAACCTTTTGGAAACTGAACATTCCTATTGTAATAAACTGACTCCTCCGTTACAATAAAGATACACTAGTGGGTAGAATGCTCAGCACACATCAAGGGCCAGCCGCACGTGGCACCAAAATTTATGTTGAGCCACTGCCTCTTGTGGTGGCAAGGTGTTACATGACAGGGAATAGGAGAAATCAGGGGCATGCACAAGCAGGGGAATGGGCCCCCGCAATAATCAACGGGGGCACAGAACTCCTCCTGTCCCAGGGCCACAGCAAGGGCCCAGAACATGCCTCTGCAAAAGCAATCAAATTTAAATTCCTACACACGCCCCCCGAGAGTTCAACATGGCCATCTGAACTATTTTCCAAGTGAGAATATCAGTTGACAAACATTGTGTATTTCATCATTATAATACCCACTTGGCCATCCAGTTGCACCAGCCTTGTACTGCAGCATATCGGGCTCTAAGTAAAAGGATGATATGGTGAACCAGATGGGACCAGAAAATGTAAAGTGATACTTTCATTTGTCTCACAAAGCATCTGTCACTCTTGCTATAAGCTTTGAGAGCTCGCTCAAAACAATATGGCATGAACAAGGAAAGTGATAGGACATATATTGCAAAATGAACGTCAAAGTGCTTTGCACAGACCTACTGAGAGGTTTACAACCTGTATGTATTCCACTACGTTACTCTGAACAGACACAAGAAGTCCTACTAAAGGCATCCATTGAATAAGGGTCCAATGCAGCAGATCACACATGCTTTGAGGAATAAGGATGGATTTAAGCATGGGTTCAGTGCTTTGTTGAAGTAGGGCCTTGAATAGAACTACTTACAGTAATAAGCACTACGTTCAGGGCTAGACCATAATGTGTCACCTTGCTTCATATTTAGCCTAAGATGAATCAAGCCACTTAAGGCCACACGTTAAGCTCTGCCTGCAGGACATTAGATAGCAGTCAGAGAGTAGTGTACTAGGGACTGTGAATGTAATTCTCAGGCACCACACTAAAGAGATGCTTGTTAAATATCAGCTATTTAAAAGATAGTGAATGGCACTTATAAAATCAGGTAGTAAGTTGGCTCAAGGGCCCAGCTGGCTGGATCTTTAACATGTGTCCGAGACATCCAGATAGTGTATCAAAGAATTACAATGAAATGTTTTGAGGTGACAGAAAGACACAAGACAGTATTTTTTTCTTCAGAAGAATTTTCCAAAGAGAAAATTCAGTCCAAAGTCCCATTTGTTTGTAGCAGCAGCTGAGCCCAAATCACAATGGGAAATCAACATTTCCTTCAAGGGACAGAAAAAGCTCTCCCTCACACCTCCCTTTGATGACCTGCTTGTAGGCCTAAGATCTGAGAAAAAAAAAAAAAAAAGCAGTTAGTTGCCATTTACTGTAAATGTTGGTGGGGCAAAATCCTTCAATTGTTTAGCTGTTCAAATGCTATCTTATCCTGACATTTATAATGGAAACAATAACAGCTAGTATTAAAGGTAATTTTTGAATCCCACTTCCCTGTTCCCAGAATAAAGACAATTGAATAACAAAAGGCTCTGAAGAGGAATGACAGCAGAAGTGTGTAGGAACACAGCAGGAGAATTCTATGACTTAATGCACTCTCCAATTCAACCCAGGGCACAAAAACCCCATAGAAAGTGTCTGTCGGCATCAGCAGGGCATGAAGGCAAGTCTTGCTGGAGACAAGCCTGTGAATAGGGCCTGTCAGCTGTGCGGTGATTGAGGTCCGTGCAATGGCAGGGGGTGGAGGTAGCGTAGTAAACAGGGTCACCCCGAAGAAGCATCTGTTGAGGCAGGAGACATATGGAGTCTTTATTCCTTCTTGTGGAGGCACGAGTTTTTCCTCACCTTCTGCCATCCCCCTATTGTACAGGGAGAATGTGGACTACTAAAGGGGACAGCTGCTATCTCAAAGCCTTTTAGTGACTGACTACTCACAGTACTGCACAAAGGATATTACACCCCCCACCCCAGTCTAATTACTTAAGTAATCAATCAGATGTTCAAAGCAGCTGGGGGAGGGACAGCAGATACCTTGATCCCAGTTCCTAGGAGGCAGTGGAGGCAGGTTAGGGGTTTTGGTGTTTTTTTACCATCTTAGAAAAACTGATGGGCTGTGTCTTCAGTGAAGGGGAAAACCTCCTTCTCTTTCAATTGGGGTAAGTTTTGAAAAACGTGGATATTTAAAGATGTGGAGGAAAAGTAGTAATCCAGGGCTAATTACACAGCTGTTGAAAAGCCCAGTAAATATGTTACTTAGGGATCTATAATACCTTTGATGTAGTTGTAATCCGACTGAAGTTATTATAGGTTTTCACAGCTGCAGAGCATTCCAGCTTAGTAGGGTGGTTTTTTTTTTAATTTGCAGGAGCAGAAAAGAAATTGTGCTGCCAAAGCAAAATGGAGATCCTCATATAAACAGGGTAAAACAGCCTAAGAAAAATTATACAGATGCTGAGGCACATTAACCTGTTCCAAAGCTTAAAAGGGCTTATCGGATAATAAATTGCCTCGTTGGATCCAAAGGGCTAGATTTCAAAATGGCCTTTTCTTTAAGACAATTAAAGCTTTAAATAAAAGTGTGACTTGGCAGTTGGGAATTCTTGATTCCCTTCAAACCCAAGTTAAGCATAGGTTGTAAATGCTCTGAAAAAGTGTGTTCCAATGTATGAAATGTACAAAGGGCAACAGTTGTATGGAAAATATTTGACATGCTAGTTTAAATTGATCAGTGAGGTAATAAGATCTCAGGGCTTTGTGGAGGGAGGGGTTAACAGCTGGAATTGATTGTTGTTTTCATCCCCCAGTGCTTCACGGTATAAAAAGCTTTCATACAAACTCTCCAGCCATTGAATGGATTATTCACCACATCGATAGGTCGCTCAAAGGAGGGTAGGCAAGGGCCAATATCCAACATTTTACAGTGGGGTACTGAATAGGGCTTATTTAGGGTAGAGCAGTATTACGTACCTGACAGCAGGATTGCTGGTCACCATCTCCAGGGTCTCTGTTTAAGTGATCTGTAGCTCTGGGAAAACTATAAAACAAGCTCAAAGTTTGCCTGCAGGAGAAAGTTGCATCAGTTAAACTTAAGGCGTGATTTAAAACTGATTGAGTTAAATCCATGAAACCACTGCGTGGACACTCGTATTTCAGTCTGAGTGGCTTATTTTGATTTAGCTTCAACCAATCCCTAATCCACTTGGCTACGCTAAAATAAACCTGGTTTAAACTGAAATAGGAGTGCCCTAGTGGCATTTTGCTCAGCTTTAACTAAATCAGTGCAACTTCTGTGTGTAGACAAAGCCTCAGAGGAACTAGATTAGAGGAAAGAGAGGCTAGAAATACCTAAGTACATACAGCAGCTCAGATGTAAGTGTGCACTTGCTCTTATGTCCTCCTTGCAAACGAGAGAGGTGCGTGGGAACAATTTTTATAGTGCAGGTGTTGGAAGACACAGAACAAAACTGCAAAGCATTCTGTTGCTGTTATCGCTAGTTCCAGCACCTGGGTGCTGTTTTGAGTTCCAGCCTGTGCTGAAGTTGCTGTTGTCATAATGTTTCAAATAAAGGGCAGGATCCTGCAGGTCTTCAATTTTCATTGGTTGCCAAGGTGACACAGTCCAATGCTGCGTGGCCGGTGGCAGATACATGCCCAGCATGTTCCTTTCTGCCCACAGGGCAGGATCTGGCAGAGTTTACTCCTTACTCAGACAAAACTCCCCCTGAGCTCATCATTTGGTTTTTATTCAAGCAACTCCACTAAAGTCAATGAGGTTTTGTCCAATTATGGGATGAGTTAAAAACTAAGTAAAGAGCTGAGGATCTGACCCAGCAATGTCTAGGAGCCTTTAGCCTAAGAACTTCATACATCCACCCGCTCTTTTTAATGAAGTTTGAGCATGTAAGATTTAGCTTGTCATATTTTTCTTAGTATTCAAATTTTTATTTTGGTGGGAAGAATAAAATATAAAAACAATCTAGTGAGGACAGGGTTGGATGGCTTACAGAGGTCGGCAATGCTCTAATATAGCCTTTCACCTTTATTTCATCAGTTCAAAGGCTCCAGGATACGAGTTATCCACAGTTATTACCATCTGACAGCTGTTCAGTGGCCTTTGTGAAATGATTTAGTAGTAGCAGCCCTGCTCCCAATGGACAAGTGCCAGGATCACAAAAAACATCATCCCAATTTGCACTCATTGGTATCTTTGTTGGTCGCCTTGGAAAAGAGGCCAGAAACTGAACAGTTATGGAAGCTAAACTGCCCGCTCATTCCTAGAAATAACCCCAGCTATTCAAAGCTGAGACATATTGGTGGGGTATTATGGGGAATCTTGCGCTGATGTACCTAATCTATAGAACATAGAGGGCTTCAGGTTCCAGAGGAGGCGACAGGAGAGCACATTACAAGAACACAGAATTCAGACAGGCTGTGTAGTCCAGTGCATAGAGCACTGGCTGGGGATGCAGGAAACCCAGTTCTATTCCTGGATTTATAATAAAATAATAGATGGAGATATCCTATCTCCTAGAACTGGAAGGGACCCCAAAAGGTCATTGAGTCGAGTCCAGCCCCCTGCCTTCACTAGCAGGGCCAAGTACTGATTTTGCCCCAGATCCCTAAGTGGCCCCCTCAAGGATTGAGCTCACAACCGTGGGTTTAGCAGGCCAATGCTCAAACCACCAAGCTATCCCTCCCCCATAATCTAGTGTCTATCATATATCTCCTGTGTGACCTTGGGCAAAAAAAGTATCATCTCTCTGGTCTCCCTCCCCCTAAACACACATAGTTTGTCTGTCTTGTCTATTTAGACTGTAAGCTCACTGGGACAGGGGCTGTCTTTTACTATGTGTGTATCTATACATTGCATGGCACAACGGGTCCCTGATGGGCTTGGGGCCTAGAGGTTCCTCCGTAATACAAACAAATTAAAAACAACATTATAAAATACAATTTTAAAATGCACAGAGATTATGATGTAGGTAGAAAACAAGGAGAATGTCCAGAAAACAAGTTCTTTGTCCTTTGCCTCTGGGGCTGATGAATTAAGTGTTCTGAAGTTCCAAAATACAGGTTCTGTTTTTTCTCCTCTCAGGGTAAAATCCTGCCCCTATTGAAGTCAATGGGAAAATGCCAACTGACTTCTAAAGGGACAGGATTTCACCCCAAGTTCGCAGCAAGGTACTTTGTTAAAGAACTAAATTGGCCTTGTTAGGTGACATGGGGATAAAACTGCCAGCAGCTGGTCTACACTAACACTACGTCATCATTGCTACCATTGAAGCTGTACAAGGGAGAGGGATAGCTCAGTGGCTTGAGCATTGGCCTGCTAAACCCACAGTTGTGAGTTCAATCCTTGAGGGGGAACATTTAGGGAGCTGGGGCAAAAATCCATCTGGACATTGGTCCTGCTTTGAGCAGGCGGTTGGACTAGATGACCTCTTGAGGTCTCTTCCAGTTCTCTGATTCCCAGAAATAAAATGGAAAGGAATTCTAAACTGTATTATATTGTTCAGCCACTAGCTAGCACTGTGTGTAAAATATCTTATTTAAGCTAACCTTAGCCATACCAGAGCATTAAACCATCCTATTGTGAACACATCTGGTGTATATCTCTCTGAGAAATAAGCTAGGTAGTCAGTCTCTATCTGATATAAAAGCCAGACCTGCTAATGCCAGCCTGCAATCTACCATGTACAAGAGGTACATGGCATAGTATCAATAGTAGGACAGTGTCAGAGGAGAAACAGAAACAGAAGGAAAACAGCCCAACAAGAGTCACAAACAGAAGGAACAAAGATCTCATCAATATGCTACTCTTCAATGCCCCCAGAGAACTTCAGCGTGGCAATCCTTCACAATGGACAGACTGGAGGCAGTATTTTGCAAGAATTCTAATTGCAAACAAGCTCCACAAGGAAGTTGGAGATATATTGGTATCTTCTTTAATTTATGCTATAGGGAAGAAAGCAAAGTATATTTTTAAATCCTTTGATTTTACTGAAGACAGTCACAAAGATGACTATGAAAGGGTTCTGGCTATGTTTGATGCATACTTTATACCTCAGAGAAATGTGTTTCATAAAAGAGCATGCTTCCGCCAGAAAATTCAAAAACCAGGGGGAAATGTTGAATATTTTATAAGAGCTCCGATTTGGGGATTGTAAAACATGAAAATATCAGAGACAGGCTGGTTATTGGATTAACAGATACAAACCTTTGACAGGAGCCTACAAATGAAGATGGACTTAACCCTAGACAAAGCTATTCAAATAGCAAAGCAGTCTGAATTGGTGAGACAGCAAAACCAAAAGCAACTTGCCAAACTTAAAAAAACAAGAAACTAGCTTAGAAGCAGGAAAGAGACTCAGCATGACTGTTAAAAGTATGATAACAACAGCGCTCAGGCTAAGAAGGACAAATTCCAAGCTATATGTACAAGGTGTGGAAAAAGTCATATCCCAAGATATATGGCTAGCTAAGGCACATGGTGTAATAAATGCACAAAATATGGATATTTTGCAGCTGTTTGCTGCACCAGTGCAGCAGTTGATTCATATTACAGGCAATCAAGAGCCATTGTTTCTGGGATCTATCATGTGTGATGACACAGAAGCCTCCCTGGAGAGTGAAATTGAATATTCATGGCAAGACTACTGATTTTAAAATTGACTCAGGAGCTGATCTCACAGTCATCTCAGAAGGGACTTGCTGCAATCACCTGCAACCCCTCCCAGAGCAGAAGTCACCTGACACAGCTCTGACTACCCCTAGAGGTATTCTGAACCGCATGGGCCAGTTCACCACAGAAACAACTTACAGAGACAAAATCGATACATTCAGAATGTCTGTGATCGAAGGACAACAGACCAACAGCTGTCTCAGCCACAGTATAGCAGCCAGGATGAGCCTAGCGAGAAAGATGAAAGATCTCAATGGAATATTTGGTGATATTGGATTTTTGAAAGGAGACCAAGCACAAATAATCTTAAGAGATAATGCTGAACAATATAGTGCTCATACACCTTGGAGGATTCCTATCCCATTACTTCATAAATGGGAAACTGAGTTAAAGAGAATGGAATGAATTGGCATATTGGAAAAAAATCACTGATTCAGCAGCATGGTATGCGTCAATGGCACCAATTATAAAGAAAAATGGAAAAATATGACTCTGTGTGAATCTTAAAAGACTTAATGAAGCAGTTGTGAGAGAAAACTATATCCTCCCAACAATGGATGACTTCCTCCCCAAAGTGAAAGGAGCTAAAGTTTTCCCCAAACTGGATACCTTGATTGGATGCTGGCAAATTTCATTTGCCAAAGAAAGTGCTAAACTGACTGCAATTATCACACTTTTGGGGAGAATTTGCTTTTGAAGATTACCACTGCACCTGAAATTTTCCAAAGAAAGATGACAGAACTATTAACAAACAAAATAAACTCTCAACAAAGTCCTAAGCATAATCAGTCAGCCTAGACTGAATCTAAACAGGGAAAAGTATGTTTTCTGCCAACCCCAGATCAAGTGTTTGGGACAGATGATAAACAAAGATGGAATCAGTCCTAGCCCTGAGAAAGTGAAAGCAATTCAAGAATTGAATGCACCAACAAATATACCAGATCTGAGACACATATTGGGGCTGGTATTTACCTTGCTTGATACCTACCAGACTTTTCTACAGTGACAAAACCACTGAATGAACCAACACATCTT
Source organism: Trachemys scripta elegans (assembly GCF_013100865.1). NCBI lineage: Eukaryota > Metazoa > Chordata > Testudines > Emydidae > Trachemys > Trachemys scripta. The sequence continues at coordinate 17,121,713 of NC_048301.1, read as the reverse complement.
GGCTATGGGGAGCATGTCAAGACATTTCCTTCAGAAAGATAGAAGCATTATCTCAATAACTCCAGTTTTCAAGTACTATGATGTGAACAAAGCCTCAGTGGTCAGTGCAGATACAAGCAGCTATGTCGTAAGTGGTGTATTATTGAGACAACATGGCTCTAAGTGGAAGCCAATTGCATTTTGCTCTTTCACACTCAGAGAAGCAGAAAAACTATATGCAGAAAATGAAAAGGGGTGCCTGGCAAGTGTGTGGGCATGTGAGAGCTTTTACAAATATCTCTGTGGATTGGAGTGGATTTTCTTACACTGATAACAGACCATAAACCACTTGTAACCTTCATCAATGGAACCAATGAGATGCCAACTTTTATTGATAAGATTAATGCAATATAACCCAATTGCTAAATAAGTTCCTGGGAAAAATCTGGTAGTAGGAGACACTCTGTTATGGAGTCCAGCATTGCACTCAACTTCCCATGAGCTCAAAGATGACAAAGTCATACATGGAGGCTGTGGATGCATACAGACCAGTATCATAAAAGAGACTACAACAACTATAAAAAGCAACTTCGACAGACACGCAACTTCAGGAAGTTCTAAATTACATGAGTGCTGGCTGGCCCAAGTACTAAAAGGACACTAAAGAATTTACAAGAGACTACTAAATGAGTCAAATGGACTCATGAATAAAGGCAATTGCATCCCCAATTCCAAATGAAATGAGAAGAGAAATTCTGAATCTCATCCATGAAGGACATCAAGGATTAACTAAATGCTGTGAATGGGTAAGCCAGTAAGTGTGGTGTGTGGGCATCAGCAAGGACATAAAGAATACAGTTTCTGCATGTGAACACTGCAGAACTAACAGACCAACACAACACAAAGAACCTTTGATAACACCTCTACTAGGCAGATTTTGGAAGATACTAGCTGCAGATTTATGCAAATTCAGAGGCCATCATTACCTGGTCATGTTTTTCCAGATATGTCTTTCAAGTACATTTATTTCTATATAACAAGTTACAATGTTAGTGAGAAACAAGTGTACTTTTGCTCACTCTAATATTCCAGAACAACTAGTGACAGACAACAGACCACAGTTCACTTCAGCAGGATTTAATTCATTCTGAATAAAATATGATTTCCATTATTTTTGAAAACTCATGGCAATCGGGGGAGGTCCCAGATGACTGGAAAAAGGCTAATGTAGTGCCCATCTTTAAAAAAGGGAAGAAGGAGGATCCGGGGAACTACAGGCCAGTCAGCCTCACCTCAGTCCCTGGAAAAATCATGGAGCAGGTCCTCAAGGAATCAATTATGAAACATTTAGAGGAGAGGAAAGTAATCAGGAACAGTCAGCATGGATTCACGAAGGGGAAGTCGTGCCTGACTAACCTAATTGCCTTCTATGATGAGATAACTGGCTCTGTGGATGAGGGGAAAGCAGTGGATGTGTTATTCCTTGACTTTAGCAAAGCTTTTGATACGGTCTCCCACAGTATTCTTGCCACCAAGTTAAAGAAGTATGGGCTGGATGAATGGACTGTAAGGTGGATAGAAAGCTGGCTACATCGTCGGGCTCAACGGGTAGTGATCAATGGCTCCATGTCTAGTTGGCAGCCGGTTTCAAGCGGAGTGCCCCAAGGGTTGGTCCTGAGGCCGGTTTTGTTTAATATCTTTATTAATGATCTGGAGGATGGTGTGGACTGCACTCTGAGCAAGTTTGCAGATGACACTAAACTAGGAGGCGTGGTAGATACACTAGAGGGTAGGGATCGGATACAGAGGGACCTAGACAAATTAGAGGATTGGGCCAAAAAAAACCTGATGAGGTTCAACAAGGATAAGTGCAGAGTCCTGCACTTAGGATGGAAGAATCCCATGCACTGCTACAGACTAGGGACCGAATGGCTAGGTAGCAGTTCTGCAGAAAAGGACCTAGGGATCACAGTGGATGAGAAGCTGGATATGAGTCAACAGTGTGCTCTTGTTGCCAAGAAGGCTAACGGCATTTTGGGCTGTATAAGTAGGGGCATTGCCAGCAGATCGAGGAACGTGATCGTTACCCTTTTTTTCGACATTGGTGAGGCCTCATCTGGAATACTGTGTCCAGTTTTGGGCCCCACACTACAAGAAGGATGTGGAAAAATTGGAAAGAGTCCAACGGAGGGCAACAAAAATGATTAGGGGTCTGGAGCACATGACTTATGAGGAGAGGCTGAGGGAACTGGGATTGTTTAGTCTCCAGAAGAGAAGAATGAGGGGGGATTTGATAGCAGCCTTCAACTACCTGAAGGGGTTCCAAAGAGGATGGAGCTCGGCTGTTCTCAGTGGTGGCAGATGACAGAACAAGGAGCAATGGTCTCAAGTTGCAGTGGGGGAGGTCCAGGTTGGATATTAGGAAAAACTATTTCACTAGGAGGGTGGTGAAACACTGGAATGCGTTACCTAGGGAGGTGGTGGAGTCTCCTTTCTTGGAGGTTTTTAAGGCCCGGCTTGACAAAGCCCTGGCTGGGATGATTTAGTTGGGAATTGGTCCTGCTTTGAGCAGGGGGTTGGACTAGATGACCTCTTGAGGTCCCTTCCAACCCTGATATTCTATGATTCTATGATTTTGATCACATTATTAGCAGTTCACGTTAGCCATAAGAGAATGGAGAGGCTGAGAGAGCTGAACCCACAGCCAAGAAAATCCTGTAGCAGGAAGATCCATTTCTTTCTCTTCTGAGTTACAAATCAACACCAACAGCAACTGCCAGATACAGTCCAGGGCAACTCCTGGTGGGAAGACAACTCAGAACTACTGTTCCACCTTTGAAAAAGAATCTATCCCCAAAGCGGCCAGACATGAAGTGAGTAGCCAAATTGGATAAAAAACCAAAAAGGGCCTACAAACACTTTTACAACAGATGACACTCAGAGAACTACCAGGTCCAGAACCTGGTGACTCTTGGTTTCAAATTGGATAGAGAAAAGGGATGGACAACTCCAGCTGTTGTACAGAAAAGAATTCAGCACCCAGATCATATGTGATTGAGACCGCAAGTGGAGAGTTCAACAGAAACCATCAACATCTACACAGTTTGTTCCTCAGAAAGAACAACCAACAGAGCAAACTACAGATGCCAGATGCAGAACAAGAAAAAGACTCAAAGATTCTAGATCAACCACAGCCAGTCATTGCAACTAAGCGACAACCACATGACCAAGTTGTTACACAGTCAGGTCATGTAATTAGAACACCAATGCAGTTCAGACACTCTTAGCAGACTGATAGGTATTGAACTTCAAAGATAGTGTGTGAGTGTAAATTTTGTAAATGGTAGGAATGTAGAATTCAGAGGGGGAGATGTAATAGAACACTAAACTGTATTATATTATTCTGCCATTACTTGGCACTGTGTGTAAAATACCTTGTATGCTAAACTTAGCCATACCTGGCAGAGCATTAAAGGACCCTATAGAGATACACACTAGATGTGTTCACTGAGAAGTAAAGTCTGTAGTCAGTCTATAGCTGATACAGAAGCCAGACCTGCTAGTAACAGCCCTGCAAACTACCATGTACAAGAATTACATGACATGAAAAGCTAGTGCTCTAACCTGATACACATTCCCATCTTCCGGTACCCTTACCTAGCTCCATACAGTTTACCTTTTAAAACTAGTATACACCTCTACTTTTTCTAAAGCATTGTGGTCCTGTTTTCCTGATTCATTCTGGAAGATAGGCGAGGCAGTGGGGATATTGAGAAGTTCAGGGATCATTTTTGATCATAAGGATTTGGGTTTCAGAGGTAAGCCTGAGCTTCAAAATTCAGCTCCTGGTTATGGATTCCCCCGAAAGGAAGGCATGGTTCAGACCTAGGGTTTTGTGTGACTCATTACACAAATAGGAGGCCAGCCATGAAATTTGGATCCAAAGTTCAGCTTGGATAGGGAGGAAGAAAGGGAGATTAGATCTGGGGGGGTGTTTGGAAAAATGTATTAAAAAATTAATGGACAGAATTAGTAAAAAAAAAAAATTGGAAAATAGGAAAATGTTAAATTAGATGAAGTCTGAAAACCATCAAATTTAGTGCCCCCTTCAGCCCTGAAACACACACACATTAGGAACCCATCTAGCCCACATCCTTACAACCATCCATAGTGATTAATACACTTCTACAGCATGGGATAAAGAAAAGCATGTGATATAATATATACTCAGTACTATACAACCCATGTAGGAGGCCTGATCCTCCAAATGCTCATCATGACTTCAAAGGGACCACATCCAGCAATACTTGCAGGATCAGCTCTTGAGTTTGTGCAGTGGGTTAGTCTATGAAGAAACCCAGCTAACTGAAGCATATTAGCATGGCTTTGGTGGTACTGCAGAGTGAACATAAGAACGGCCGTACTGGGTCAGACCAAAGGTCCATCTAGCTCAGTATCCTGTCTACCGACAGTGGCCAATGCCAGGTGCCCCAGAGGGAGTGAACCTAACAGGTGATGATCAAGTGATCTCTCTCCTGCCATCCATCTCCACCTTCTGACAGAGTCTAGGGACACCATTCCTTACCCATTGTGGCTAATAGCCATTAATGGACTTAACCTCCATGAATTTATCCGGTTCTCTTTTAAACGCTGTTATAGTCCTAGCCTTCACAACCTCCTCAGGTAAGGAGTTCCACAAGTTGACTGTGCGCTGTGTGAAGAAGAACTTCCTTTTATTTGTTTTAAACCTGCTGCCCATTAATTTCATTTGGTGACCCCTAGTTCTTGTATTATGGGAATAAATAAATAACTTTTCCTTATCTACTTTCTCCACATCACTCATGATTTTATATACCTCTATCATATCCCCCCTTAGTCTCCTCTTTTCCAAGCTGAAAAGTTCTAGCCTCTTTAATCTCTCCTCATATGGGACCCTCTCCAAACCCCTAATCATTTTAGTTGCCCTTCTCTGAACCTTTTCTAGTGCCAGTATATCTTTTTTGAGATGGGGAGACCACATCTGTACGCAGTATTCAAGATATGGGCATACCATCGATTTTATATAAGGGCAATAATATATTCTCCGTCTTATTCTCTATCCCCTTTTTAATGATTCCTAACATCCTGTTTGCTTTTTTGACCGTCTCTGCACACTGCGTGGACATCTTCAGAAAACTATCCACGATGACTCCAAGATCTTTTTTCTGATTAGTTGTAGCTAAATTAGCCCCCATCATATTGTATGTATAGTTGGGGTTATTTTTTCCAATGTGCGTTACTTTACATTTATCCACATTACATTTCATTTGCCATTTTGTTGCCCAATCACTTAGTTTTGTGAGATCTTTTTGAAGTTCTTCACAGTCTGCTTTGGTCTTAACTATCTCGAGCAGTTTAGTATCATCTGCAAACTTTGCCACCTCACTTTCCCTTTAGAGAAACCATATTGCCTTTTGCCCAACAATTTATGTTCTTCTATGTGTCTGACAATTTTATTCTTTACTATTGTTTTGACTAATTTGCCCAGTACCGATGTTAGACTTACCGGTCTGTACTTTCCAGGATCACCTCTAGAGCCCTTTTTAAATATTGGCGTTACATTAGCTATCTTCCAGTTGTGATCTGATAAGAATATGTATTTTGTACATTACAGTGTTAAAGAGGGTTGCCATTTTTGCTTGGGCATATACCTGGAGGTTTCATCATGTGACAATCTTTAATTAAAGTTTAATCTTTAATTCCTGGAGACTCCAAGACAATCCTGGAGGGTTGGCAACCCTAGTGTTAAAGGCCCGATTCTGGCTTATAGACTCTGCTCTGTGCTAGAGTCATATTGCCACAGGGGAACTGGCAGGCACAATCTCTCAGAGAGTCCCCCTACTTATACACAGAGTTTGCCTGTTGCATTACTCCTTAGGAGAGGGCAGTGTCACCTAGCCACGTGTCTGGCCACTCCCTGTCCCCTGTAGAAGAGAGCAGAGAAGTCAGTTGTGCCTGGGCCCAGCACAGAGTGTTCAGGGGGAGCTCTGGGCCTGCAGACGCTGGGCCCAGCTAGCAGGGGTACTCTTGTTGCAAGTAGCAATTTTAGGAAACAAAGATGGTCTGGTGAATAGGGCACAAACAGGGATTTACCATATCTAAGTTCAGCGTCTTGCTCAGGCACAGATTTCCGATGGAGAGCTGGGCTGGCAATTTCCCACCAAAATGTTCTTACAACAGAAAATCCCATTTCTGCAAACCTGATTCCCTCCCTTCAAACTCCCCCCCCAATTTCCCCTCAGGAAAATCTAAATAAAATATTGCATTAGGTTGTCTCAAGTCAAAATATTTTTGTTTGTTCAACCAAATCTAAATGTGTTGTTTCAGGTCAATTCGATATTAATCTGCATCAGTCTGAGTGGCTGTTGTGCCTCATGAGAGCTGTAGTTGGGATGCTTCGTGCCTCCTTTCTTCTCCATGGAGCAGGGTGCCCAACTGGACTATACCTCCCCAGAGGCACTGTAGTCCCCTTTCTGGATGATCCATTGTGGTGCATCTTGGGAGATGTAGGCCAATCAGGGAGCTGGCCCATAGAGGAAAATGGATGTATGAGGCATCTGAACTACAATTTCCCAGGGGCACTAGGGCAGCAGATAAATATCAAATTAGTCAAAACAACATATTTCAACATTTTAGAACTGAAATGTATCTAAACTTCCTGTTCTGTTAAAAATGTCAATATTTTAACTTTTTGTTCAGTTCAAAATAAAATTTCAAAGTACTGACTTCCCCAAGGGACAGAAATTCTGATTGTTAACCCATTCCATTGCTGTGTGACCTTCAGCAAGTCACTTAATCCATCCTGAACCTTTCCATTTTAGACATTTACATGTTACAATAGTATCTGAGAACCTCACAATCTTAATACATTTATCCTTACTACACATCTGTAAGGTAGGGGGAGGGATACCTCAGTGGTTTGAGCATTGGCCTACTAAACCCAGGGTTGTTCAATCCTTGAGGGGGCCACTTAGAGATCTGTGGCAAAATCAGCACTTGGTGCTGCTAGTAAAAGCAGGGGGCTGGACTCAATGACTTTTCAGGGTCCCTTCCAGCTCTATGAGATAGGTATATCTCCATATATTATTATTTTTTAGGGAAGTATTAGCCTCCTTTTACAGATGAGGGGCCAAAGCATAGAGAGGCTAAATGATTCTGCCACGGTCACATGGGAAATCTGCAGGGAATCAAACCTGCGTCTCTGAAATCCCAGGCTAATACTCTAACCATTGGGACATTCTTCCTTCCTACCATAGTTCCCCATCGGTGGAATGTGGGTAATACTTCCCTATCTCAACGGCATGCTGTGAGGCTAAAAATCTGTTAATGATTGTGAGGTTCTTAAATACTACAACGATGAGGGCCATAAATATCTAAATATATTATAGAAAATTGAAGAAAAACACAGTAACAAATACTTTATTGCATCATCTATCAGGTACTAACTTCCCCACTCCACATACTCTCATTCCTTTTGAAATGACATATTGGGCCCAAACTTTCTTGTCTTACTCCAATGAGTAGCCCCCTTGGTTGTGATATGTGAGTCAAGTGAACAGGATTTACCTTTTTTCAAGAATTTGCACCAGACGAGTAACTTTCAAGGAAGGGGGGGGGGGAGTCAGTGGTGAGATACCGTGATTTATACACATTACTTAGGCAGATGCTTTAGGCTGAGTGATGCTTAAAAGGTTATTACAGTCTAGCTTCCAGCAGTGATGTGGCCTGCGTTATAAAATGTCTGCCCAGAGCACTTGAGATATTTTGGAAAGAGGAAAAGCCCCAGGAAAGAGCGGACGTCTCTGATAACACAATATTTGTTTTTGTTGAGAAACATTTACAACTTAAGCGTGCAGCTCCTGAACAAACCTGATATATACATGTTTAGACTTGCAACTATTTTAAACATATTTGCACTTTTCCCCCAAAAAATACTGAGAGTTCTTCCAGACACACAGGTACTCAACTGGTTTTCCTGTATGCTCTTAACCTTACAATAAATTGATTCCAAAGGGTTTACTCCTGTTTCCAGTGATGTCAGACCAATTAGTTTATGGTGAGTTTCCAAAAGACTGCACTATACTTTTCAATCACAGGTACTGTAACAAGCAGTAGGCCTTCATTGTCAATAATCTAAGCTCTAGAAGCTCTTGTGGAACAGCTGAGGTGCTGTTGTCACAAATAAAAAACAGAGTATCACACAGCAATTGCCAAAAGACACATAATTAAATTGAAACTCTGGCATATAAAATGTACAGCACAGGTGTTCTAGCTTAAATAATTTAGGAACACATTCAGCTACATTTTTAAATCGTCCTATAAAACTGCAGGCACAACTTTCTGCACCTAAAAATGTTGGCATACAAAATTTTTCTCCTCCATGGTTTACACTCAGATTTGTACACACAAAACTTGGGTGTGAAAAATTGGATGTGAAATTAAAAGTTTGGCCAATGAAATCCAATATGGAAAAGAAGAGGAAAGTGGAACTTCTCAGCCATTTTTCTTCCATTCTGATTCAGGCTACACATTGAAAAGAAAAATAATGGGGGGAAATCCCCCACACAAGGCAAAAGGACAGCTGTGTTTAACCACTGGTTTCAAGTCTGAAGCTCCATTTCGTAGTGCTTTATTAAAGGGAAATCTGTGTGTAGTCTAATGGATAGCATCAGTCCACCGGTGCTATATATTCCTTTGAACATTTCCATTGTTAGAACCTGTCTGGAAACCCTGTGGCTGTTGTCACTTTATATGGCACCAAACAAGACACTCCAAGACACACCAACCAAGACATTCAACAGCTTCCTTTCTCGAATTCTTCTTTCACTTCTCTGCAAGGGATTGCATCAGATCTGTTTGGAAAATGCATACCCGCTTCTGCTGTTGCACTCTAATGGTGACATCTCAGCTGCAGATCCCTTTCTTCCTTTGTTTTGAAGAGAAGGACAACCACAGTGACCCTGATGTCCATAGCCATGTTCAGTTATTCACCTTCCATAGGAGCACAAGCCACCGGGTCCAGATGAAGGCAGCTCTTTGTAAAGAAACTTGAGTTGCAAGATGCTGATAGAAGATGAAGAGAGGATAAGGGACATTATGGTGGTATGGCTGTAAGGTTTGACTACCAAAGAGCGAGTCTCATTGTTTTGGTCTCACCAGTAAATTAATATTTATCTGTAGTAACCCTCTGTTGCTTCCTTGGGTTCTCTCGGCAAATACCTTTCACTTAAGGGCTTTGTATTTTACAGCCATTTCCTTCACTCCCTGTCTGGTGATGGCTGTCCCGAGCAGCACTGTTATTGTGTGTATGTTGTGCACAGTGTACTGGAGCCAGCATTTCCAAGGTTAGGTGCCTAAAGTTGGCTTGAACTACAGGTGCTTGTCTAAGTCCCCCTACCAGAGGCGGTCAGAGGGAACAGACTCTTGAGGCCATCAGCACAGGTCTCTAACACTTGAACATAAGCTGGAAGTAGTCGTAGGCTTGTCTCTCCTCTGTGGACCACCCAATAGAGGCCACATATTTAGCCACCATATTGCATCAGGGCCTCTGAAAAAACAGGGCAGTTATTGGCTTACACAGGGCTTTACAGAGAGTTTTAAAAGGTCCCTGCCCAAAATTTCACATGGAGGGTGATAGAAAGACAGTGAGGAGACTTGAAGAGGGGATGGATGAGGTCAGAGCAGGTCTGTTGCAACATTTTGGACTGATTGGACAGACGCAAGATGAGTATTTGAAAGGTCAGAGATGAGGAATTTGCAGTTGTCCGGTTGAGAGACAAAAATGGGGGGACTAGACAAGGTTTTGGGCTCTGGGGATGGAATAAAGTGGATGGATTTTGGAACATAGTAAAGAAAAAAGCTGGAGGATTGAATAATAGAATCAAAAGATAAAAAGTTAGGCAGAGGTGGTGAGGCTGGAGGGTGGGGATCTCAGGGGAAAAACCACATGGGACTGAGAAGCGGGGAAGGGACAAGGGTTTAGCAAGAAACGCGGAGTTCAGCGTTAGCCACTCTAGTTGGAGTGGATTATTCCTTGCCCCCTAGAAATGGTTGGCAGAGGTGCCAGTCTGATCAGAGCAGAACAGGTCATTGTTCTGCTGTTTCTTACCCATTGTTCTCTGGACTCTGGCTGAGGGGACTCCCCTAGGGTGACCAGATGAGAGGAAGAAAATATTGGGACACATGGCGGGGGGGGTCCCCCGGCGAAGCGAAAAAAAAAAGCCAAGTGCTGCCGGCAACTCCCTTTTTCTCCCCAAAAAGCTGGCTTAGGGAGAGATGAAATATTGGAGACCAGAGTCAAAGTCCTAGTCTAGTCCCTGAGTCTCTACTTGTCGGCTCAGAGGATGCTGCTTTGATAATATTGCAGAAAATTGATAAGGGAAATCAGGGACACAAAGAGAAATCTATGGCCATGTCAGAGCAGTGCCCCCAATCGCTCCCTTCAAATAGGAAGAGGAGGAAGCTGCAATCATGATCTCAAATTAGAGATTAACCAATTTTTTTAATTACTTTCCACTTAAAGTTTAATCATTTCAAAAATGGTGTGTTATAGAACTTCTCTTGAATTCTTCATGCTAAGATGTCTCGTCCCTTTAAGAGTGGAATGAAATCATCACTGCTCAGCCTGGTCTGCTCTTTTAGACAGAACATGCAGTATTGTGTCGGTTGTATTTTGCTGGAGTAGGTTTGCCTGGCTGCTCTCTTGGGGGCTGTTCAGGAAAAATGAGATGTGTCTCTCATAAGGCCATCCCAGTAAGGGGCATTTTTAAATAAACAAACAACACTTTCAAATGCCCGCTCACCTCCCACAAAAGGCACAAGATAAACAATTGCAGGAACACGCAGCAGAGGGAAGAGGAACTGGCAGCTGAGCGATACAATGTTTGCAAAGCAATCCCACAACCACATGAGCATGTGTATTTTGACTTACTGGAAATCCCAGATGTCAGGAAAAGACCGTTCAAATCATGCTGTCCCTTCCCCTGCCAGTGCTGCAGGCTTCATAAGAACATAAGAACGGCTGTACCGGGTCAGACCAAAGGTCCATCTAGCCCAGTATCCGGTCTACCGACAGTGGCCAATGCCAGGTGCCCCAGAGGGAATGGACCAACAGGCAATGATCAAGTGATCTCTCTCCTGCCATCCATCTCCATCCTCTGACAAACAGAGGCTTACCCATCCTGGCTAATAGCCATTCCTTACCCATCCTGGCTAATAGCCATTAATGGACTTAACCTCCATGAATTTATCCAGTTCTCTTTTAAACGCTGTTATAGTCCTAGCCTTCACAACCTCCTCAGGTAAAGAGTTCCACAAGTTGACTGTATGCTTCGTGATGAAGAACTTCCTTATATTTGTTTTAAACCTGCTGCCTATTAATTTCATTTGGTGACTCCTAGTTCTTGTATTATGGGAATAAGTAAATAACTTTTCCTTATCCACTTTCTTCACATCACTCATGATTTTATATACCTCTATCATATCCCCCCTTAATCTCCTCTTTTCCAAGCTGAAGAGTCCTAGCCTCTTTAATATCTCCTCATATGGGACCCGTTCCAAATGCCTAATCATTTTAGTTGCCCTTTTCTGAACCTTTTCTAGTGCCAGTATATCTTTTTTTAGATGAGGAGACCACATCTGTACGCAGTATTCGAGATGTGGGCATACCATCAATTTATATAAGGGCAATAATATATTCTCCATCTTATTCTCTATCCCCTTTTTAATGATTTCTAACATCCTGTTTGCTTTTTTGACCGCCTCTGCACACTGCGTGGACATCTTCAGAAAACTATCCACGATGACTCCAAGATCTTTTTCCTGACTTGTTGTAGCTAAATTAGCCCCCATCATATTGTATGTATAGTTGGGGTTATTTTTTCCAATGTGCATTACTTTACATTTATTCACATTAAATTTCATTTGCCATTTTGTTGCCCAATCACTTAGTTTTGTGAGATCTTTTTGAAGTTCTTCACAGTCTGCTTTGGTCTTAACTATCTTGAGCAATTTAGTATCCTCTGCAAACTTTGCCACCTCACTGTTTACCCCTTTCTCCAGATCCTTTATAAATAAGTTGAATAGGATCGGTCCGAAGACTGACCCTTGGGGAACACCACTAGTTACCCCTCTCCATTCTGAGAATTTACCATTAATTCCTACCCTTTGTTCCCAGTCTTTTAACCAATTCTCAATCCATTAAAGGATCTTCCCTTTTATCCCATGACAACTTAATTTACATAAGAGCCTTTGGTGAGGGACCTTGTCAAAGGCTTTCTGGAAATCTAAGTACACTATGTCCACTGGATCCCCCTTGACCACATGTTTGTTGACCCCTTCAAAGAACTCTAATAGATTAGTAAGACACAATTTCCCTTTACAGAAACCATGTTGACTATTGCTCAACAGTTGATGTTTTTCTATGTGTCTGACAATTTTATTCTTAACTATTGTTTCAACTAATTTGCCCAGTACCGACGTTAGACTTACTGGTCTGTAATCGCCAGGATCTCCTCTAGAGCCCTTTTTAAATATTTGCATTACATTAGCTAACTTCCAGTCATTGGGTACAGAAGCCGATTTAAAGGACAGGTTACAAACCTTAGTTAATAGTTCCGCAACTTCACATTTGAGTTCTTTCAGAACTCTTGGGTGAATGCCATCTGGTCCCGGTGACTTGTTAATGTTAAGTTTATCAATTAATTCCAAAACCTCCTCTAGTGACACTTCAATCTGTGACAGTTCCTCAGATTTGTCACCTACAAAAGCCGGCTCAGGTTTGGGAATTTCCCTAACATCCTCAGCCATGAAGACTGAAGCAAAGAATCCATTTAGTTTCTCCGCAATGACTTTATCGTCTTTAAGCGCTCCTTTTGTATCTCGATCATCAAGGCTTCCTGCTTCTGCTATACTTAAACGTTTTGTTATTATCTTTGGAGTTTTTGGCTAGCTGTTCTTCAAACTCCTCTTTGGCTTTTCTTATTACATTCTTGCACTTAATCTGGCAGCATTTATGCTCCTTTCTATTTGCCTCACTAAGATTTGACTTCCACTTTTTAAATGAAGTATTTTTATCTCTCACTGCTTCTTTTACATGGTTGTTAAGCCACAGTGGCTCTTTTTTAGTTCTTTTACTGTGTTTCTTAATTTGGGGTATACATTGAAGTTGGGCCTCTATTATGGTGTCTTTAAAAAGCGCCCATGCAGCTTGCAGGGATTTCACTTTAGTCACTGTACTTTTTAACTTCTGTTTAACTAACCCCCTCATTTTTGCATAGTTCCCCCTTTTGAAATTAAATGCCACAGTGTTGGGCTGTTGAGATGTTCTTCCCACCACATAGATGTTGAATGCTGTTGTATTATGGTCACTATTTCCAAGTGGTCCTGTTATAGTTACCTCTTGGACCAGCTCCTGCGCTCCACTCAGGCCAAATCTAGAGTTGCCTCTCCTCTTGTGGGTTCCCGTACCAGCTGCTCCATGAAGCAGTCATTTAAAGTATCGAAAAATTTTATCTCTGCATTTCGTCCTGAAGTGAAATGTTCCCAGTCAATATGGGGATAATTAAAATCCCCCACTATTATTGGGTTCTTAATTTTGATAGCCTCTCTAATTTCCCTTAGCATTTCATCATCACTATCACTGTCCTGGTCAGGTGGTCTATAATAGATCCCTAATGTTATATTCTTATTAGAGCATGAAATTTCTATCCATAGAGATTCTATGGAACATGTGGATTCACTTAAGATTTTTACTTCATTTGATTCTACATTTTCTTTTATATCAATATCCTCCTTTATCACAAGGCACTCTAGTTCACCCATCTTATTATTTAGACTTCTAGCATTTGTGTACAAGCACTTTAAAAACTTGTCACTGTTTATTTATCTGCCCTTTCCTGATGTGTCCGATTCTTTATGTGAATGTTTATCATCTGATCTGGCCCTTACATTATCCTCCTTCATCCTCTGCTCCTGACTACAACCTGGATATTCTCTATCATTAGACTCTCCCCTAAGAGAAGTCTCTGTTCGATCCACGTGCTCCTCTGCAGCAGTCGGCTTTCTCCCATCTCCTAGTTTAAAAACTGCTCTACAACCTTTTTAATGTTTAGTGCCAGCAGTCTGGTTCCACTTTGGTTTAGGTGGAGCCCATCTCTCCCGTATAGGCTCCCCCCATCCCAAAAGTTTCCCCAGTTCCTAATGAATGTAAACCCCTCCTCTCTACACCATCGTCTCATCCACGCATTGAGACTCTGAAGCTCTGCCTGCCTACCTGGCCCTGCACCTGGAACTGGGAGCATTTCTGAGAATGCCACCATAGAGGTCCTGGATTTCAGTCTCTTCCCTAGCAGCCTAAATTTGGCCTCCAGGACATCTCTCCTACCCTTTCCTATGTCATTGGTACCTACATGTACCACAACCACCATCTCCTCCCCAGCACTACACATAAGTCTGTCTAGATGCCTCGAGAGATCCGCAACCTTCGCACCAGGCAGGCAAGTCACCATGCGGTTCTCCCGGTCATCACAAACCCAGCTATCTACGTTTCTAATGATCGAATCTCCCATTACTAACACCTGCCTTTTCCTAGCAACTGGAGTTCCCTCCCCCGGAGAGGCAACCTCAGTGCGAGAGGTAACCCCAGCACCATCTGGAAGGAGGGTCCCAACTATGGGAAGGTTTCCCTCTGCTCCCGTTGACTTCTCTGCTTCCCTGGGCATTTCATCCTCCTCAACAGCACAGGGGCTGTCTGAACGGAGGTGGGACAATTCTACAGTGTCCCGGAAAGCCTCATCAACATACCTCTCTGCCTCCCTTAGCTCCTCCTCCTCCCAGTTCTGCTTCCCTGGCCTCCAAAGTCCGTATGTGGTCTCTGAGGGCAGGAGCTCCTTGCACCGAATGCACACATATGCCACCCACCCACAGGGCAGGTACTCATACATGCTGCACTCAGTGCAATAAACTGGATAGCTCCCACTCTGCAGTTGGGCTTCTGCCTGCATGGTCTCCTAGTTAATGAAAGGATTGTTTAAGCAAAAAGTTTTGAATGTAGTTTGGTTTACAGGGTTTAAGGGGAATAAAGGGACCCCCGCTCCCTTCCCAAACTCCCTTGCGAAACTCCCTGTTAGCAGCCCCTGGTTGCAAAAGCTCCCTGGTCGCTTGTGCGCCGCTTTATAAAGGGAAAAGGTTCCAGGCAGGGAGACCTGGGAGATCCCCAACAGGAAGACCAGAGCGTTGACTTGATGGGGATCTGAAAAAGTCCCATGGAGGCATGAGGCTGAACTTGAGAAGAATTTGATTGAGAGAGCCCTTGAAAAGTGGGGAAACTGAGGCAGGACACCCCCGTCTTGGGAATGTCTCTTACTCCCAGCAGACTCCAGACTCTCAGAGAATCCCTCTCTGTCTCCAAATCCCTGCTGCTCTTTATAGGAGAATCAGCTTCTCCTTACGCAGCTGGTTCTACTAATTAAACCCCATGCCCCAACCCAGATATGGCAGGTGCGGTTAACTGTACAGTTAAAGCAAGTGAAGTCAACTGTAAGTATGTGTGTGTGTATACATATGGCAAATGAAAGAAAGGGAAAGTTGATAGTAATGAATATAAATCATAAGCTAGGAATTGCAAAAAATTGATAAGGGAAGTCAGGGACACAAGGAGAAATCTATGACCAACAGAGTTAAGGGCAATAAGGAGTTTTTAAAGTATATTAGGAACAAAAAGAATCTTCCACCCAACATCCTCCACCTGGCTACAGGTGTCTAAATTCGGGCACCAAAAAAACAAGGCAACTAAAATTAGAGGACACTTCGGAAGATTTGGGCTTAAGTGACCAGTCAGAGATCACACAGATAGTTTGTGGCAGAGCTCCGAAGAAAACCCAGTTCTGCCTAAGTCCCAGTGCAGTGTCGTACTATGGCTCTCTTTCCACATCTCTTTTGTGTGCCTCTGCATCTGACTCGATGACAAAAATTGAACCAAACTTGAAAAATAGACAGCATTAACCAATGCTAGTGTTTGCTGTGCTTTGATTCAGAAGTTATATGAAAGATTTGGCCTTTCAGCTCTTAGGCATTTTGAAATTAGTTCAGACGTGACAAACCAAATAAAATGTCCTCCTTCACTGCTTGACTTTGATAATTTACTGCCTTTGAGGGATTTTTTCCTTCCTGTAAATTGTACCCCTAATAGCTATAAAGTTAATCCTTAGCATAAAGTAGAAATCATTGTTAATATTTGCAAATCTTATCACTTGGATGGAAATGGTGACCTGTGGGACTGCCCCACTTTTCAAGCAATTGAAGCATTAAGACATAATTTATGCACTTGAGAAGAAATTTCCATATCACAGAGATTGGTTCTTTCCTTGTTGTGACTTACGAAGGATGTTACTAGTAAATGAAACCACAGAGATCTCTATTACATAAGAACTTGTTTTGACATGTATAGTGCATCTTATTTATGGAGGTAGCCCAAATGTGCTGTTTTAATGCAACCGAGCATTATTTCAAGGTTGTCTCGACACAACTAAAACAAGATCAGAGAGGAGTGTTTCGCTATGAATCAAAACCCCAGCGAGCGCTGACAGTTTGGACAAGCAGGATCTGATGTGTTGAGTTTAATTTTATTTTGGATTATTTATATAAGAGAGCAATTCATGAACATTTGGGTGAAGGCTAAAAAACAAAGATGATAATTGACATGAGGAAGAAAGGAAAAAGGGAAGAAAAGAGGATTCTGGGATTATACTGCAGGGCTCACTTTTCAGTTTTACTCTATCGAACCCTTCTTCCCCCTCATCTCAAACACACTGGAATCTTTCCACAAGAAGAAAGATCTTGAACTCCCCCCTGAAGTGCAGTCTGCATTAAAGCACTTTCCCACCCTCTACAATCCTGGGGCCAGCTGGGAACTGACTAAATTAGAGCATCCTCAGGGCGACTTTTTGGCCTTGTCTACACTGGCAGCAGCAGCGTGTACGGTATGTGTGGCTACACGTCGCAGCGAGAAGTGTTGTGTCCACACTGTGGTGTGCAGCTACACACTGCAGTGAAAGGCTCTGGCAGTGGGACACTACACTGCTAAAAATAGCAGTGTAGAGTGTGGTGGTGACTGCTTGGATGTGTGGAGAGCCAGGGAGGGTATAAACCTTGAGGTTCTGGCATGTCTTTGCTCTACGTATCTAAGCCATGCCTCACCGTCCACACTGCTATTAAAAATCTGTGCCGGGGGCGTGCAGTGTGTATGTATACTACACACATCCCGTAAGTCTGGACATAACCTTATTTATGCCAGCAAGGATGGCTGACTGTGCTGACTGCATGCGTTCTGGCCCTGCTTCCCCCTTCTGCCAACCCCTGCACAGCCCACAGAGCTGTCTATTTAAGCTGCGTCTAATTCCCCTTAGCTCTCCTCTGGTGGGACAAGGCCGAGCACGCAGTCTGGTGAGTTTCTTAAGAGTCACTAAACTTTTTCTTTTCCCACAGAAGTCAAAGATTTTTTTTACACCATCTTTTAGTTTCTATTGTTTCACAATTCCCAGCAGACACTCCGTGATTTCATGCATCGTCTCTGGGGGTATTACTCATATTGTGATGATGAGAGCTAGTCAAACAATGCTATCTATTTTCCATGAAACATTGGAAACTGAAATTAAAAAACTGAGAATCCTAACCCTAAATTTGAACATAAGATTTTATATGCCCAAACTCTTAGTCTTTACTATTTTAACTCTTGAGGTTCTTATTACTCATAAGAGTATCCAATCCCTCTTGGAATCTTGCTGAGTTCTTGACCGGAATGACTTCCGGTAGCATGAGTTCCGCAGCCTAATTATGCATTGCAGGAACTCGTGAAAAGTATGCAAGTGTATAGTCCATGAGAAACTTGCCTACGTACTCAGTCATCAAAATAATAACAGGTGAGGAGCCACTTAGTCATTTTCTTTGTGAATCAAAAGTAAACATCTCAGATCTCCTTTGTACTGATACATTGTGTAAATCGTTTTGCTGAAAACAAGACATTACGTTTTGCTTTTGGGGATATCAGAAGCCTATGACATAAACCTTAGCTGTGTGCTGGGTTTGGGCCCTTTGGGGTGTCACCTGATGTGCTGGGATGCCAATGAGTCAGCCTATTCTGCCAGCCTGGGTCCCCTTTACCTGGCCTTGCTGGGCTGGGCTCCCAAGCCTCTTCCAGCCAAGCACATAGGCAGGGCCACACCCAGCTGCACAGAGAGACAGATCCGCTCTGGAAAGATTCAGCCTTAGGGGCTCGCCTCAACACTGTCCACTTCCTTTAAGGGGCACAAACCCAAAGGTTTTATGAAATTTGCCCCCTCCCTCAATGTGAAGGGAGATATGCACAACGTCTTGCCCCTCCCCCCCAGTTAGAAATTACATAAACTGGGTTATATTATAAACATGAAATAAGTGTATTAACTACAAAAGGTGAATTTTAAGTGAATATAAGTGATAACTGACAGAACAAAGCAGATTACTGACCAAATAAAGCAAAATACGCAAGTTAAGCTCAATAGACTTAAGAAACAGGTTACAAAATGTAATTTCTTACCCAAAATATTATTTTAGGCAGGTTGCAAAGTTTCTGTGGTTCAGAGTTCCAGTTATATTTCTTTTCAGACTGGACCCCTGTCTCAGTCTGGACTCCCCCTCACCTTCACTTCAGGTGGCTTTTGCAGTCTTTCTTCTTGGGCAGACAGCCATGGAGAGGAGGAGCCCCATTTGCCTTCCTTCCCACCCTTAAATAG
Organism: Trachemys scripta elegans; assembly: GCF_013100865.1. Taxonomy (NCBI): domain Eukaryota; kingdom Metazoa; phylum Chordata; order Testudines; family Emydidae; genus Trachemys; species Trachemys scripta. Next base: position 17,102,928 of record NC_048301.1, on the reverse strand, counting down.
GATTTACATAAGGTGAGAATCCTTTGTTTCCCAAACTTGACCTCCCCCCCATCCTTCCCTTACAGTGGAAAGTTACAAGAAGTCCCAGGTAATGTTTAGTATCAGGTGACCAGGGCCGGCTCCAGGCACCAGTTTACCAAGCAGCTGCTTGGGGCGGCCACTCCGGAGAGGGGCGGCACGCCCAGCTGTTCAGCGGCAATTCAGCGGATGGTCCCTCACTCCTGCTCGGAGCAAAGGACCTTCCGCCGAATTGCCACCCCAGATCGCGATTGCGATCGCGGCTTTTTTTGTTTGGTTGGTTGGTTGCTTTTTTTTTGTTTGGCTGCTTGGGGCAGCCAAAACCCTGGAGCCGGCCCTGCAGGTGACAAGACCACCTGACTCTGTAGGATCACAGCGTCCATGAGTCAGTGGCAGTATGGAGCATCCATATGAAGGCCAAGCTTTTCACTGTCCATTGTCCTCGCTGTTGGGCCATGAGCCCTGTCTGGCTTTTCCATTGTTGTACCCGAAGTGTTCGCAGCGGGTGTCACCCAAAGTAGCTTAGTTGAAATACAGATTCATAGATTCAAGGACTGGAAGGGACCTCGAGAGGTCATCGAGTCCAGTCCCCTGCCATAGTCAATATTCCTAACTTCAGATACAGAAATGATACAGACATATGGATTGGGTAATCCCATTCATAACCTTTCCAATGATACCTTACAAGACCCATCTTGCATAAAGTACATCTCCGTTATGTCATATTCATATCATAAGCATCTTTTCATAAAGAATATGGAGTGAAACGTCACAAGCTGTATCTAAGAATAGGGCGTTTTCTGATCTTAATGGAATGTTTGTTTTTTCATTTAAGTACACTTTTCGATGAAAAACAGAACGTAATTTAAGAGTGGTAGTAATATACTGCTGATGTACTTCGGTGTGTATCTCTTTTTATACATAGACATTGCAATTTAATCAGAATGATAGAATTTGTATTACACACAGTAGGATTATGGTATAGGCAGCTACAGGGAAAGATACTAACAACCACGTAACTGCATGCGGCTGCCAATTGCCACATGGCCTCTTTCTCAGGTCAGTTTCAGTTCTGAAGGGTACACTATGTTCCACACCTGCAAGCTAGCTTGCATGTCATTAAGAGCTTGAGATTCTCTTCAGAGTCTAACGCTGCATGTAACATATCGAGTGCTGACGTGCCAGTCTGATGTGGCATATTTGCATTGACACTCATGTCACAGTGCACATGCCACAATGCTGTGAGCTGAAGACTTTGTCATGTAGGACAATGTTAAGAAGGTGGCAACATTAATGCCACTGAGGTGTCAGAAACACCTGGTTCTAAGCTATTTTAGTCGGTCGTGCACTAGAATTTTATATGAAAGCACTCACAGTCTTCATTTAAATAGAATGGTCTCTTCTGCTGCATGTGGGGTCAAATCCCAACTGCTGGGGGAAGCAGAGGGGGAGAGAGAATGGACACAGCATGGACTGATCCACAAATAATTTAATATAAAAGAGCTCTATTTTAAAAAGCCATTAAAGACATTATAAACGTTGCCTCTTATTTTGATCTATTCAGACTTACTACAAGCATCACAAGAAACACCGTATCAGTGTTTTCCTCCAGTGACTTACAGTAATATTGCCCAAGGCCCACAAGTCTACCATACTTGCAGATCAGTTTTTGAGGAGCTGCAAATGTGCAGTGTTATGTTCCTGGCTTACAGAGAAGTTTGAGTATTTTATACTTTTCTTTTTCTGGAAGGTTGCAATGTCACACTACTTCATTGCTTCAAATTCAGAATGATAACCCACAAAAATCCCCAAAAGAAAGTGAGACAAGGCAGGCTGCTTTCAAAAATAGAAGCACAACCGAACCCACCTTGCTCTAGGCTGGCTCTCTGCAGACTGACTGCAAGAACACAGATCACACACTTCCCTCCAGAGCCCCCTCGCCTGCAAGCAAGACCAGGAAACCCCTTTGGATTAAATGTGACAGCTTGTAATTTTTTACAGTTTTCAATCCACCGCAGGGAGAAGATCTCAGGTAGGCTTTATTTTCAAACTCATTTAACTCTAAATTTGCTTTTGGACTCTGAAGATGTTTCCCTTCATTTTAAACACATATAAATGATAAGAACAACAGTGTAACATTAAGGTTAATATCTTACTGGGACGTGCAGGGGGTGGTGCTCTTGGGTAACATCAAACTGTTGTCAACGAAGCACACTTGAACTTGCCTAAGGAAAACAGGTCTATTAGTCAGGATTCCTTTGTCAGCATAAGCTTTTCATTTACACCTTAGTACAACTCTTGACAGCTCTGGGCTACTTGTCAGATTAGATTCATCAGGTGTATAATTTTGAACAAAATGAGTAAAAAAGCTTGCTTATAAAAAAAGATTACAAAAGATTCAAATAGTTGCATCAAAGATTCTTTCCTAACTACACGTCACTAAAACGAGAAAAGGAACCTCAAACACAACCAGGTAAACATGTCTATATGTGAGAAGACAATGAAATATTCCTATTCTGTATAGTTAGTATTTATAATTTGTAGTAGTGTCCACTATGTGCTAGGTACTTTCCACACTTAAGGACAGTCCTTGCTCTAAGGAGTTCATAACTGGGTAGAGGCCACGGGGTACAAAAAAAGCTTACACAATTCCCCTGGATTTTTTTTTCTGATTCAGAATCAAATTTTGAAAATGTGAAATTTCCCACAAATCAGAAATCCCGCATTTGAGCCAGTTCTATTTGTTGTTACATAAAGACAAAGTATCTTCCATTCTCACACCGAATACTACTCAACCAAAGTATTAAGCCACAAGAAACATTTTCTCCTTTTAACACTCTTTCAATAAGCCCACAGGCAAATATCATATTTAGGTTAGAGTGCTAGTCTTGTACCATCCAAAACCTAAATCTAGGTAAGACCAAAGCAGGACATCTTCAAATAGAGTCCTGTGTATATCGTTTGGACAAGAAAATAGTCACCACATTGTCAAGATAAACTCCAACAAAGCTCAGATAAACACACTGACAAGATGTTGATACAAACATATTCATCCTGCAAAACTGGCTCATGAAATTTCCGGTACTTTCTATTTCTCTTTGAGTCACAAGTAATATGAGAATATTCTTGCTCAGAGTATTTCAGGCACTGTCTGATCTGAATGTTCTTATATTTGAGAAATACATCCAAAATATATCATCATTCTGTACCTCATTCCTTTTTTCTCTGACGCAGCACAGGATGCATATGGAACCTCTGAAGCTATATTGCAGCCATGCTACTTCTGGCTCTGACCTCATCAGATCTGGTAAGATAAGCAAGATGAAGTCAGTTCTTCTGTGAGAGACCTCCCGGGAAACCCCAGATGCTAGAGGAAGTGGTGTTGGTGTCTTAGTAAGTGTCCCTCTTCCCTGAGTCATTTTCCAACCTATACAAGAATGCTATGGGGGCACTGTGCAGTTGAATACTGTCTTTCAGATGAGACATAAAATTAAGGCTCTGACCACTTGTGGTCACTCTTATTCATTATTTGTATTACCATAGCACCTAGGAGCCCCCCCAATATGGACCGGGACCCCACTGTGCTAGGCACTGTACAAATGCAGAACAAAAAGACAATCCCTGCCGCAAGAAACTTACAATCAATACTTTGTCACACTTTCTGCAAGAGTAAGGATGCTAACTCTGCTGTCCTGGCCAAATTCTAGCAAGTAATTACATTCTGCCTACCTAAAATTCTCCCTGTAATTTCCAAATGGTTCGGTTTCTGTCCTCAATTGTTGCTGTAGCCTGTTAAATGGCTTCTGTCTTCCAGCTCAGAGGTGACTCTCTTTCAAATGTGTGAGAAGAGATTTGTGTATGCAAGCAGCTGTTAAACCCTGAAAAGTGCTTTGGGATCCCTGGCTGATAGGTACTATATCAATCTAGTCTCATCATTCTGGGCTGTCATTTCTAAAGCATCCCTTTAATGAAGGAGTTGTTTACCGGCAATTGAGGCAGGCATTGCCATCTTGGAGATCATTTATATTTCACAGCGCTGTCAAATCCTGACATATAGCAGATTGTAACAGGACGGCTTCTGCTTTCTGATGAAACGTTTGGTATTTGTTGCTTACATCTGAACGGGCATTCTGTTTGCATATTGTCAGATGACGGGAGAAAAGTTCCAGAGGAGGGAGGGAGTAGGTATTCCATTCAGTCTGACATGTCCAATTTACGTCAGTTATGCTCGCAATGGGGTGAAAACAATTTTCCTAAAAGGGGACATTAGGACTAGCAATGATATTTTCAGCCCCCTAATGACATGTTTTTGCAACAGGGAAGCCCCTGCTGCTTCCCAACCTGCCATCACTCACGTTACAGACAACCATGGAACATTTTGCTGCCATTACACCTTATTTTAGGAGATGACCAGTGCAATCTAGGAGGTGATGAGGCTCCTCACTCCATACTGGAGCCAATGGGAGCTGAGGGTGCCCCAAGGCAGACACGCTAGGGAAGAGACAGGTCTAAATCTCTCCTAGTGCAATCTAGCAGGCAGAGGTGTCTTTCATCTTTCAACTAACCTGTTGAAGAAAATTACGTCACATTTAAAATTGTACCAGCCAAACTCTTTCCATCTTAAGTAATTGCTTAAGTGTCTAGAATAGCGATAAAGAACATGGACCAAAATCATAGCTAGCATAAATTGGTTGCCTTCTCTGAAGTCAATGAAGTGCCTATCAATTTACCCATGCTGAAAATCTGACCTTAAGGTTTGCATTATTCACGGATTTTCCTTTAACTAGTGGGATCTGTGACGTTGTGCAGTCTATATGGTTTTATAAAAACATGATAATAAGTGAATATAATGTAACTGGGATAGTTTTAGAAAAATATGGTAAAAAGTGAATACAACGTAACTGGGATGTGCTTCATGCAAAAGGTCTCTTGTAAGGTATCATTACAAAGCTTATAATCTACTGAGTGTGATCATCCGATTTGTATAAATGTACCACTCTTGTATCTAAAACTAGAAATATAAAATATAACTCTGAGGGCCTATTGTAATTATGTAAAGTGTGGGCCATTAATGATGGTTTGGAATCTTGATGACTCCCATTGTCTGCAGATGGCTGTGTTTACCTGTGAGTCTTCCTGTATATGTGTGTGCTGGCAAGTGAGTAATGAAGTCTTGCAGTGACATGTGATCATGTCACCTGAACTGGAATCCATCTTTAACCTGGTGCTTTTCCAGTGAGGGGGGGTGGAAACCCAGAGGGACAAAGGGTTCCCGCCTTATGCAAAAGATACATAAAGGGGTGGAAGAGAACAAAGGAGAGAGAGGAGCCATCATGAAGAATCCCCTAGCTATCACCTGAGCTGCAACAAGAGCTGTACCAGGGGAAAGAATTGTGCCCAGGCCTGGAAGGTGTCCAGTCTGAGAAAAAACTTACTGAAGCATCTCTGAGGATGAGATTATCTGTATTTAGTTTGATTAGACATAGATTTGCGCATTTTATTTTATTTTACTTGGTGACTTACTTTGTTCTGTCTGTTATTACTTGGAACCTCTTAAATCCTACTGTCTGTATTTAATAAAATCACTTTTTATTTAGTAATTTACTCAGAGTATGTATTAATACCTGGGGGGAGCAAACAACTGTGCATATCTCTATCAGTGTTATAGAGGGCAAACAATTTATGAGTTTGCCCTGCATAAGCTTTATGCAGGGTAAAACGGATTTATCTGGGTTTAGACCCCATTGGGAGTTGGGCATCTGAGTGCTAAAGACAAGCACACTTCTGGGAGCTGTTTTCAGGTAAACTTGCAGCTTTGGGGGCAAGTGATTCAGACCCTGGGTCTGTGTTGGAGCAGACGGGAGTGTCTGGCTCAGCAAGACAAGGTGCTGGAGTCCTGAGCTGGCAGGGAAAACAGGAGCAGAGGTAGTCTTGGCACATCAGGCGGCAGCTCCCAAGGGGGTTTCTGTGATCCAACCCATCACAGGATCATTTAAAACAATACAGCTTATGTAACAATCAATGAGGGATACACAAGCCTAGCTACATCCTAAATTGTGGTGGTGTCGTTGTTAGGGGCAGAGAAGTCTGAACTTGTGGCAAATAGTCATCAGTGACTGGAGACAACCTGCAAAACTAAATCAAACTCTCAATAGTTACTCAGAATACTGAAGTGCAATACGCTAAAAGCAAACAGTGTGGCTGGGCAACTTTATACTTGCCAGCAAAAGCAACTATTGTCAAAGGACAAAAAATATTTTTCCCTCTTCATCATCATCAAGTTGCTAATGCTGGGAAAGCAGATTTTCTGTGGGGGCTGAAAAACTTTCACAATGATTTTGCAAGGCTGCCACGCCACATACTGGGACGGCCACTGGTTCAGGCTCAGTAATACTGATATACAATGAGTCCAGCTGAGGTAATAGAAAAGTACAGATTTTACAGTATTGTGCACAGTTCAACAGTTAGCTGGTGCATAGATGCTCCTCTTTCATTCTTAGCCAGTGCTGACAGAAGGCTTGTATTATGCCCTTTTCATTTAAGACAAAGGCTCTCACACTGCAGTCTCCTGTGTGGAGAAATCTTTTGTACGTGCAGAGACAGTGGGAGAAGGAGCCTTCTGGTCCGTGTACTCCTTGTAGAGGGAGATTATAAAGACAAACTCTTCCTTCTGCACATGGTCCAGATGAAGAACTGAAGCCATAATGCCCTTCTACCACAGTAATTACAGTGCCCATTGTTTTAATGACAGTGTGGTTGGGAAACAGGACAAGGACTCGGTCCCAAGGAGCTATTTCAGTGTACACAAATAAGCTATATATTATATTGTTGTCAGATTAGACAGAGAAACTGGGCCTGACTATTACTACTATTTTCCCCCACAATCCTTTGTGTATGTGCTGGTTTTCTTTAACCAGATTATGCAAACTAGGGTCCCAGAGAAGACAAAAGCTCCCTTTCTTTGGAGAACTTCCTTCAGGACAGGCAAAGAGATGCTGGACAATGCAAGGGCACCCATGTACAATCACAATTCTTCCCCATTTAATGTAGTTATTTACATGAAATCCATATTCTGTTAATAAAACATCAGGAGATAACGGGTTTCTATAATTTCTTAGAATAAAGCACTCCACCACTTTATATGTTACTGCGTTAATGTACTTGAGACCATGTGAAATTAGCATACCAACTCACAGTAAAACTGTACGTTGATCTCTAACCTACCAAATGAAGAACAACATGAAAATTAGACTTTATATTATAAAGGCTGAAAAAGCTGGGTTTTGCCCTAGCATTTATAAAAGAAATAGAGAAGAAGGCAAAACAGCAAAATATGCTTTTGGATGACACAGTTCTCACAAGATTAAATTAATCCTGAATGGAGTTATCGGTGACTGACTATAGGGATTTTTCCTACTGACGGACTGATACATGTGAGAAAGTAATTGGGGAAATGTTTAAAACATGATTTTGATGTTGTCCCAATAGCAACCCTGAGAGTGAAATTCCCATGAGTTCCAATGGGTGGGACTTATTTCTAAATTTTATTTGGGTTTTGGTTGCAAAACATTTGCCTGTGGGAATGTAATCCTTCCCCCACCTTCCCAACCTTGAATCTGCAGAACCTGATAATGTGCACCCAAAAAGGATTGGCCGAGAAGTATTGAATTAATTTAGATGGACTATATGGACTAGGTGTTAACATAACGCACTGTCCAACATTCCACAATGTTAAACAGGACCCAGTAATCAGAGACTTCAGCCTGCTTAGTATCATGAGAAACATGCTATAAAATTCATGCCAAAGGGTAGAAATGTATTGATTGAAACACTCAAAAGGAGAGTAATCAAAACAAAGTAAAGAGCATTGACTCTGAAATTGATTGTTTATGCAAAAGGAATTTAATCAAAACCTATTAAAGTCTCTTTTTGGAGACAGAGACTTTAACCAGTATTAATATAAACAGACTGTCTTGGTGGGGAAGAAAGGGTTAGTTTTGCTGTTCAATTCTGAATCAGGAATGACAATCATTTTCCTGCTTTAGACAACACAGATGCACACAGAAGGGAAAAGAGAGATAGAATAGTGAAGATAGGGAAAATACAGAACAGCTGGTCAGTCATGGATGGATGCTTTGGGGCTGGCAGACCAACTATGACAGTTATTGCTCTGGACCCTGACTCACCTCCCCAGTCAGGGACATCGTCGGTTGGTCAGGTCCCTCTTCTTCACTGGTCCTTCTCAGGCTAGGAAATACTGGATGGGCCATCTCATCTCACCATGCTGGTGCTATGCAGTATGGTGGATTTGGGGATCAGATGAAAAGCCAAGAGGAAGAGGACAGGAGGAAGACGGGATGGAGTAGAAAGGAGCACACAAGAGAGGGGAAGACAGAGTAGAATCTCACATGCATCAGGTTAGGTTCCTCGCTGGTTCCGAGATGATGGTCAAGTGTCCCCACTGATATATAAAGTCCGATGTCATGGCAACAATTCTGCTGCTGCAACTGGGGTGATAGTAAAACAAAGGTTCTTGTTTTCTTCTACCCCAAAGTCGATTTTAAGGGCATCAAACAGACAGTGGGTTGAATAATCCATCCTCTCATTATTTTGTCCACCAATGAGGCCTAATTTCTGATGCACCAATTTTGGTTCATTGATTTTCAAGCCTCTACTTCTTTTGTTTACTAGTCATAATCTTAGCACAGCCCTGGAATGGGGTTAGTAGATCCTTTCTGTTTAAATTAATTCAGTCTCTCTGTCCTCCTCAAATCTTTCCTTAACAGTTTTAAATAACCAATCATTGTGAAAATTCATGAACCTTTATCCATTTTTCACTCGCTAAGCTAACAATTAAAGTAGGCCTGGTAGGCCCTAATCATTACCATAGGAGCTCTCTGAACCATTGATGTTGATTTTTAACAGATCTTGGAATACTGGGGAAGTTCCAGGGGACTGGCAGAAGCTAATGATGGGCAGGTATTTAAGTACAGTTAATGGGATGACCTGAGTATTGATAGGCCATTTAGCCTGAAATTGATCCCAGGAAAATTCTTGGAAAGGCAGATAAGGGACGCAATCAGTAAAGAATTAAAGGATGGTAGCATAATTCATGCCAGTCAATATGGTTTCATGGAAAAATTAGTTTTGTCAAACAGACTGAAGAAAGTTTTTTGATGAGATTCATAGATTTATAGATTCTAGGACTGGAAGGGACCTCGAGAGGTCATTGAGTCCAGTCCCCTGCCCTCCTGGCAGGACCAAATACTGTCTAGACCATCCCTGATAGACATTTATCTAACCTACTCTTAAATATCTCCAGAGATGGAGATTCCACAACCTCCCTAGGCAGTTTATTCCTGTGTTTAACCACCTTGACAGTTAGGAACTTTTTCCTAATGGCCAACCTAAACCTCCCTTGCTGCAGTTTAAGCCCATTGCTTCTTGTTCTATCCTTAGAGGCTAAGGTGAACAAGTTTTCTCCCTCCTCCTTATGACACCCTTTTAGATACCTGAAAACTGCTATCATGTCCCCTCTCAGTCTTCTCTTTTCCAAATTAAACAAACCCAATTCTTTTATCCTTCCTTCATAGGTCATGTTCTCAAGACCTTTAATCATTCTTGTTGCTCTTCTCTGGACCCTCTCCAATTTCTCCACATCTTTCTTGAAATGCAGTGCCCAGAACTGGACACAATACTCCAGTTGAGGCCTAACCAGCGCAGAATAGAGCGGAAGAATGACTTCTCATGTCTTGCTCACAACACACCTGTTAATGCACCCCAGAATCACGTTTGCTTTTTTTGCAACAGCATCACACTGTTGACTCATATTTAGCTTGTGGTCAACTATAACCCCTAGATCCCTTTCTGCCGTACTCCTTCCTAGACAGTCTCTTCCCATTCTGTATGTGTGAAACTGATTGTTCCTTCCTAAGTGGAGCACTTTGCATTTGTCTTTGTTAAACTTCATCCTGTTTACCTCAGACCATTTCTCCAATTTTCCAGATCATTTTGAATTATGACCCTGTCCTCCAAAGCAGTTGCAATCCCTCCCAGTTTGGTATCATCTGCAAACTTAATAAGCGTACATTCTATGCCAATATCTAAGTCGTTAATGAAGATATTGAACAGAGCCGGTCCCAAGACAGACCCCTGCGGAACCACACTTGTTATGCCTTTCCAGCAGGATTGGGAACCATTATTAACAACTCTCTGAGTACGGTTATCCAGCCAGTTATGCACCCACCTTATAGTAGCCCCATATAAATTGTATTTGCCTAGTTTATCGATAAGAATATCATGCGAGACCGTATCAAATGCCTTACTAAAGTCTAGGTATACCACATCCACAGCTTCTCCCTTATCCACAAGGCTCGTTATTCTATCAAAGAAAGCTATCAGATTGGTTTGACATGATCTGTTCTTTACAAATCCATGCTGGCTATTCCCTGTCACCTTACCACCTTCCAAGTGTTTGCAGATGATTTCCTTAATTAACTTGCTCCATTATCTTCCCTGGCACAGAAGTTAAACTAACTGGTCTGTAGTTTCCTGGGTTGTTTTTATTTCCCTTTTTATAGATGGGCACTATATTTGCCCTTTTCCAGTCTTCTGGAATCTCTCCCATCTCCCATGATTTTCCAAAGATAATAGCTAGAGGCTCAGATACCTCCTCTATTAGCTTCTTGAGTATTCTAGGATGCATTTCATCAGGCCCTGGTGACTTGCAGGCATCTAACTTTTCTAAGTGATTTTTAACTTGTTCTTTTTTTATTTTATCTGCTAAACCTACCCCCTTCCCGTTAGCATTCACTAGGTTAGGCATTCCTTCAGACTTCTCGGTGAAGACTGAAACAAAGAAGTCATTAAGCATCTCTGCCATTTCCAAGATTCCTGTTACTGTTTCTCCCTCTTCACTGAGCAGTGGGCCTACCCTGTCTTTGGTCTTCCTCTTGCTTCTAATGTATTGATAAAAAGTCTTCTTGTTTCCCTTTATGCCCATGGCTAGTTTGAGCTCATTTTGTGCCTTTGCCTTTCTAATCTTGCCCCTGCATTCCTGTGTTGTTTGCCTATATTCATCCTTTGTAATCTGTCCTAGTTTCCATTTTTTATATGACTCCTTTTTATTGTTTAGATCATGCAAGATCTCGTGGTTAAGCCAAGGTGGTCTTTTGCCACATTTTCTATCTTTGCTAACCAGCGGAATAGCTTGCTTTTGGGCCCTTAATAGTGTCCCTTTGAAAGACTGCCAACTCTCCTCAGTTGTTTTTCCCCTCAGTCTTGATTCCCATGGGACCTTACCTATCAGCTCTCTGAGCTTACCAAAATCCGCCTTCCTGAAATCCATTGTCTCTATTTTGCTGTACTCCCTTCTACCCTTCCTTAGAATTTCAACTCTATGATTTCATGATCACTTTCACCCAAGCTGCCTTCTACTTTCAAATTCTCAATGAGTTCCTCCCTATTTGTTAAAATCAAGTCTAGAACAGGTTCCACCCAGTAGCTTTTTCAACCTTCTGAAATAAAAAGTTGTCTGCAATGCAGTGCAAGAATTTGTTGGATAGTCTGTGCCCCACTGTGTTATTTTCCCAACATATATTTGGATAGTTGAAGTCCCCCATCACTACCAAATCTTGGGCTTTGGATGATTTTGTTAGTTGTTTAAAAAAAGCCTCATCCACCTCGTCCACCTGGTTACGTGGCCTGTAGTAGACTCCTACACAAGTTTGGTTGATAAAGGTAATTTTGTTGACATAATAGACTTCTATAATGTGTTTAACTTAATACTGCACAACATTCTGACTAAAAAAATTAGCACTATACAAAAATCAATGTAGCCCATATTATATGGTTTAAAAGCTGGCTATCAAAGACCTCGTAAAGCAATTGTAAACGGGATCTGGTCTTGGCCCAGTGATATTCACTCTCTTTATCAATTATCTGGCAGAAAATATAAAATCATTGCTGGTGAAGTTTGGCGATAATGCAAAACTTGGTGGGGTGGTAAATAATGATAAGGACAGGTAAGTCAGGTTCACAGGCCAAACTGGATCACTTGGTAAGGTGGGTTCATTTGAACAATATGAGTTTTAATTAAGCTTGGAAGTTTAGATACGTAAATGTCAATAAACATTGGTTTCACCATATGCAGGCAAACCCACGAAAAAAATATTCCCATTGATAATCATCGAAATTTACAGATAGGCAAAGTAATAAAAATGCTGCTAGAGAAGTTATTAGAGTTTGATTTAAGGATATTTACTTTGTATATTTTGACGTGTGATGTTGACAATTTGTGTTTTAACAGTTACAAAGCTTTATTTTTTTGAATCTCAACATCTACTGTTACTAAATAAATATTGTCTGCTCCCTGCATAATATCCCACAACTATGAAAATGTAAAATCAATTAAAAAAAACTTAAAGACTTAAAACATCAACATTATCTGTCCCAATGATCACAGAATAAAAATCGAATTCTGCCAAATCTAGTGATAATCCAGCCAAATGCAACATCTTACATCTAGGAACAAAGAATGTGGGCCACATTTACAAGAAGGGGACCATATCCTGAATAGCAGTAGCTGTGAAGAGGACTTGCAGGTTACATGGTGGAAACCGGCTGAACATGAGCTCCCGGTGTGATGCTGTGATTAAGACAGCTGTCACGGAGTGTGGGGGAGTCAGGGTCCTGCACCCCCTCTTTCTGCGATTCACCGTGACTCTCAGCCATCCAGTAAAACAGAAGGTTTATTAGACGACAGGAACACAGTCCTAAGCAGAGCGTGTAGGTACAACCAGGACCCCTCAGCCAGGTCCCTCGGGACGGGAGGGGGGCAGGGAACTTAGACCCCAACCCTGGGGGGTTCCCTCCGTTTCCCCAGCCAGCTTCAAACTGAAACTCCACTGCAGCCATCTCCTTCCACCCTCCCCCCGGCTCCTCCTCCAGCCTTTGTCCAGTTTCCCAGGCAAAGGTGTCACCTGGCTCCATCCCCCTCCCAGCTCAGATTACAGGCTCAGGTATCGTCCCTCAAATAAAGTCATCCCCTGCTATCTCGAATACTGCGTACAGATGTGGTCTCCTCATCTAAAAAAAGATATACTGGCACTAGAAAAGGTTCAGAGAAGGGAAACTAAAATGATTAGGGGTTTGGAACGGGTCCCATATGAGGAGAGATTAAAGAGACTAGGACTCTTCAGCTTGGAAAAGAGGAGACTAAGGGGGGATATGATAGAGGTATATAAAATCATGAGTGATGTGGAGAAAGTGGATAAGGAAAAGTTATTTACTTATTCCCATAATACAAGAACTAGGGGTCACCAAATGAAATTAATAGGCAGCAGGTTTAAAATAAATACAAGGACGTTCTTCTTCACGCAGCGCACAGTCAACTTATGGAACTCCTTACTTGAGGAGGTTGTGAGGGCTAGGACTATAACAGCGTTTAAAAGAGAACTGGATAAATTCATGGTGGTTAAGTCCATTAATGGCTATTAGCCATGATGGGTAAGGAATGTTGTCCCTAGACTCTGTTTGTCAGAGGATGGAGATGGATGGCAGGAGAGCGATCACTTGATCATTACCTGTTAGGTCCACTCCCTCTGGGGCACCTGGCATTGGCCACTGTCGGTAGACAGGATACTAGGCTAGATGGACCTTTGGTTTGACCCGGTACGGCCGTTCTTATCCCATCCCCCATGCAGAAACTAGACGAAATTCCCAGGTCAGTCCGCCCTGCTCCCTACTGCGTCACAACAGCTAATCCAGTTCTGGGAATTTTCAAATAGGTGTAAGGAGGTAGCACTACTATGAAATATTGCATCCAGTTCTGGTGTCCATACTTTGAAAAGGATGTTGAAAATTAGCAAAGGGTTCAAAAAACTACTACAAAAATTTGAGATCTGGGAAATATAGTTAAAGCCTTAGAAACTCAATCTATTTATCTTGTTCAAGAGAACGGGATAGAAGAAAGGGATAGATAAGACAGAAAATATAATGTCACTCTATAAATCCATGATATGCCTACACCTATAATATTGCATGCAGTTCTGGTCACCCCATCTCAAAAAACATATATTTGAAATGGTAAAAGTGCAGAGAAGGGCAACCAAATGATTAGGGGAATGGAACAGCTTCCATATGAAGAGAGATTAAAAAGACTAGGACTATTCAGCTTGGAAAAAGAGACGACTAAGTGGGGATATGATGCAGATCTATAAAATCAGGACTGGTGTGGAGAAAGTGACTAGGGAAGTGTTATTTGCCCCTTCACATAAAACAAGAACCAGGGGTCACCCAATGAAATTAATAGGCAGCAGGTTTCAAGCAAACAAAAGGAAGTACTTCTTCACATAACATACATTTAACCTGTGGCACTCGTTGCCAGGGGATGCTACGAAGGCCAAAACTGTAACTGGATTAAAAAAAAAAGAGAGAGAGAGAGAGAGAAATTCATGGGGGATAGGTCTATCAATGGCTATTAGACAAGGTGGTCAGGGATGCAACCCCAAGTTCTGGGTGTCCCTAAGCCTCTGACTGACAGATGCTGGAACTGGATGGCAGGGGATGGATTACTTGATGATTACCTGTTTTGTTCATTCCCTTTGACGCACCTGGAACTGGCCAGTGTTGGAAGACAGTATACTGGGCTAGATGGACTACTGGTCTGACTGACTATGGCCGTTCTTATGTTCTTAAGTTTTTAAGATGGGGAAGTGACTAAATCGGATCCTATAAGTACCTACATGGGGAGAAGATTTCTGGTCCCAGAGGGCTTTTTAATCTAAGAGACAAAGACATATCGAGAGCCAATAGCTGGAAGCTTAAGCTAGACAAATTGTGGCTAGAGATAAGAAACAAATTTCTAACACTGAGGGTTATTAATCATTGGAAAAACTTACCTAGGTATACGGTGGATTCTCCATCGCTTGGAATCTTTAAATCAAGATAACTTTCTAAAAGTTCTAGTTCATCTGACTTGATGCAATGATTACTGGAGAAGATTCTCTGGCTTCTGTTGTGCAGGAGGTCAGACTAGAGGACCATAATGGTATCATCCAGCCTTGATATCTATAAATCCACATGAAAATGGAGAGTCTGGGACACCAGAGCTACCTTCAGCCACTACTGGGTATGGGTAGAAGTAGTGGGCATTGCCTGATCACAGAATCATAGGACTGGAAGGGACCTTGAGAGGTCATCTAGTCCAGTCCCCAGCACTCATGGCAGGTCTAAATGTTACCTAGACCAACCCTGACAGGTGTTTGTCTAACCTGCTCTTAAAAATCTCCAATGATGGAGATTCCACAACCTCCCTAAGCAATTTATTCCAGTGCTTAACCACCCTGACAGTTGGGAAGTTTTTCTGAATGTCCAACCTTAACCTCCCTTGCTGCAACTTAAGCCCATTGCTTCTTATTCTATCCTCAGCAGTTAAGAAGAACAATTTTTCTCTGATGCTATCTCCTGTCCCACGGAGGTTTGCCGTCATGTGGATCCACACTGTGTCCACATTCACTGGCTAGGCGCCCAACACACCAGCATCCCCCTACTCCTTGGTGTAGTCCAGGCACTAACCACACCTCTGCAGTGCAAGAGCTCCCCAGTGCAGAGTGTCTGCTGCTTTCATCACCCTGCACTGCAGACCCACAGCTGTGCTTGACCTACCCACAGGTGCAAAAAGTGCCTCAAGATTTGGCTTATTAATCAGCCATAGCAACAGGCCCTCACAATCAGTAATATATTTATAATACCAACCTCATAATAACTAGTGTCACTGGGATCAAATGTGTGTGTCAATTTCAAGGGAATTTAGACCCTATTCATTTTTTTTAAAAAACTGGGGGCCTAAAAATAATAATCATGAAGTGATTTGGTTCCAGTCCTCTCTGTGTGACACTTTCAGCTTTAGCACAGGGAAGCTATTTTCCCTTCTCTGCTGACACAAAGGAAAGCAGCACAATATGCTTCTCACGCACCCCAGGGGGCTATTCTGGCATTAGCAAGTGAGCAACAAGTACAGCTTTTTGCAAGGTCCTGGTCAAATATGACTGAGATGTCTGATTATTCCAGGCTTTGCAAGAAAATGTTCCATCTAACGTTGTTAAACCCTCAAAAAGATAAGAAAACAGCCTTTGGAAGTGACACAGAAATAAAAGTAGTATCAGTCTGCTGCTTCTCCGATGGGAATGCATTTCTGGAAGTAGCGGAGAAATCAGTATGATATGTATGAGACAAAACAGGTGTTTCTCTCCATAAGCCTTTACCATTTGAGCAGTGCACGTCAGATGTTGCCTATGTATATTATACATGACTGATGATGAAAGCCATAGTGGAAAGCGGACTCATGTCTGCAGTGGATCAAACAAAGAGGAAATAGAATGAGCTGGCCTGTGGGAATGTCTCTGAGGCCTTCAGGCCACAGCCACTGGGCATTTGAAAGGGAACTGCAAGATGGAGTGATGACTGGAGAGGACCAGGGAACTTCCAGCTCTCACATGACCAGGGACAACACAGACCAGCTGTGATGAGGGAAAAGCACTCTTCTGTATTCCAGAGATTTTGGGAGGAGCTTTCTAATCTTCCTCAAGCTTTTCCATACAGCACAAGGGCAACCACCGAGATCAGAGATGTCTGCATTGATCTGTGAATGGACGGTTTCAGGGCACAGGCCCAAGTTTGATGTTTGGTTTTCCCTCAAGTGAAGCAGCTGATACAAGTAAAGTCAGTGAGCTCTTATAGCATGACTCCTGATGGCACTAGGATGGAAGCCAAACCAGAAACATAGTGCTTAATCCACTTAGCATCAGTACCAGCTCCCATTGGTGCAGGAGCTCGGATGGGGGTCACTTGAGGCAGAAAGACCGACTGGAAGGGGGCAGGAGGGTCACCGCTATGTACAGTATCTGCAATCCCCACTGCAGCCAGTGAAGCCTCAAAAGTGGGCACTGCTGCATCAGGGGAGCAAGCGAGGTACCATTGAATATGAGCACGTCCCATGGGAAGCCACCTGCAGCTGAGCTCCCACCAAATATTATGATTTGCACACTGCCAACCGTGTGCTACGCACTTCAGTCAAAGTTGCCTATCTTAGCAACCCTCCCCATTGGTGGAGGGGAATACAGTATGTATCCCCGGCACAAACACAGGGGGAAGTGAATCCATTATACAAAAGATGGATACATTTGCATATTTTGCACAAGAATTATGTCAATGAAAGGGGAGGGCAGAGTGAAAGAGGGAGAAAATCATTAAAGTTGACTACAAAAAAATAGTTTCTTGTTGCCAAGTCCTAACTAACAGTAAAACCTGTGAAGATTTTAATTCTCTCTCATCCTTATCGACAACTTAGGTCATGTCTACACTACAGAGCCTATGTCAGCATAACTATACCAGCATAGACACTGCATATGCTGACAGAAGGGACTCTTCTGCTGACACAGTAATACCACCTTCCCAAGGGAAGTCAGCTATGCCAGTGGAAGCCCTCTTCTGTTGCACAACTGTGTCTACACAGGGAGTTTTGCTGACAATTATGTCAGTTAGAGGGTGTGGTGTTTTCATGCCCCTGACCTACATAGCTGTCCCAACAAAAATTTGTAGGCTAGAGCTGGCCTAGCAACATGGTACAAAGCAATGGAAAATACCTGTTGGAGTATCACATCTATCAGCTCTCCATGGCAGAAAACAGTGCCCCTACTAAGTACGTATCAGGTTTTAATTCGACACTTCGCCTTCATCGGAAGTCATTTTACATATCTGCTATTAGTGCTAGGAGAAACCTCAAATGACTTGGAGACTGACTTCTGCTCCTGGATGTTTTAGCTCAGGGATTCTCAAATTGGGGATTGGGTCGTGAGGTTATTACATGGGGGGTCACGAGCTGTCAACCTCCACCCCAAACCCCGCTTTGCCTCCAGCATTTATAATGTTGTTAAATATATTTAAAAGTGTTTTTAATTTATAAGGGGGGTCGCACTCAGAGGTTTGCTATGTGAAAGGGGTCACCAGCAAAAAACATTTGAGAGCCACAATTTAGCTAAACCTCG
Organism: Trachemys scripta elegans; assembly: GCF_013100865.1. NCBI lineage: Eukaryota > Metazoa > Chordata > Testudines > Emydidae > Trachemys > Trachemys scripta. The sequence continues at coordinate 17,084,863 of NC_048301.1, read as the reverse complement.
AGTGTGAAATCTCACCCTCAGACCAGGGTTTCCCCCAAGACTCCTGGCTCCAGACCAAGATAAAAACCAGAAATTAGAGAGCTTCTTTGGACATTTCTGACCCATTAGAAAGTTGCCGTTCTTAAAAACTGGGCAAAGATTTGGAAAGGATATTTTCTGATTTCTCAGTAGGTCCATCAAATCCTGGCCTTGGCTAGTCCCATCCTGATCCATTTTTATCTATTTAAAACACTGCTGCAACAAGATCATTTCCTTGGCTTGGTACTTCAACAACATTCCTGCCCTCTCTACCCCCCGCCACTAGCTCCTCCTTCCCCATTGCATTGCTTGCCTTCACTTCTCTTATAACGCTATTTGCTCTTGAGATCCTGGCTCCTGCTTCTGCTCCAGCTGTGGTGTCAGCCCTCAGCACCTCTTGTCCAATTTTCCAACAGGAACCTTCCTGTTTTCTCCCAGGCTGCCCTTTATGCATGGAAAGAGCTTCCCACAAACATCTGCAAAGCCACCTCATTGTCTTTCTTCAAGTCCCCCTAAGCACTCGCCTCTGCTGGGACACCTATAAAAAGTTTGACAGTGGCTAGGGGGCTGTTGTGCCCCGTCTGATCAGACCAGATCATAATTATCTCATTGTTACTCACTGTGTGCGCCCTCACTCTTCTTGTATCTACCTTCTGTCTCGTCTTATACTTGGATTGTAAGCTCTTAGGGGCAGGGACTCTGTTTGTACAGCATCTAGCACGACAGGGGCCCAGATCCCTGCCTGAAACCAGTAGGCACTACTGCAACTCAATAAACAGTCAGCATAATTCCTAATAACAACCATTTAAAATCACTGTGTTTTAGATACTGAAACTTCTGGCCTTTTTTACATTTGAATGCATTCAGTAACACTGGCACCGATGAATGCTCTGTAGGTTTGAAGCACTCATTGTTCCAGCTGGTTAAAACGCTTCTCCTTACCTAGGGGATACCAATCAATTCAGTCACACCACTGAACAAATACAGCTTCTGACTCCAATCCATATTCTGAAGAGCCGTTGCTGTATCCTATTACAGATTAACATTGTTTTGAGGAAATAGCAGATAGGCTTGTATGTTTGCTCTTTCCCGGTGTTACATTTTCCACACAAGGGAGTTTGGGCCGTTGTTCTTGTGCCAGGACACTGGAACAAAATCAGTCAGTTAGTGAATTTCTGTTCTGTTTTACCTCTGTTGCATTTTTGTAAAAGTGATTCATCCAAACAAACATCTTCCTAGGCTGTTCCTTCAAGTCGCCACTCTCCACCTCCCCTCCAAAGTTTGTGTGTGTTGGTAAAGGAGGCTTGTCATAGAAATAATGAATAGGGACATATAAGACAGAAATATTATTGTTCTTTTGAAAATTATCAGGGAGGTAGCATGGCCTAGTGGATAGGGCACGGACTGGTACTCAGAAATCCTGCATTCTATTCCCAGCTCAGCCAGTGGCCTACTCAGTGCCCTTGGACAAGTCATATCAGCTCTGTTTCTCCATCTTGTCTATTCAGATAGTAAGCTCCGTGGGGCAAGGACTGTATCATTAATGTGTTTGCACAATGCAATCCCCAATATGAGCCGGGCCTCCACACAGTACAATAAAGACAATAGTGTAACAGAAGACACAGTTACTGGGCTGGCTGGGTGAGTGAGCATCTCTAGGCACTCGCACAGACAGCATCTAAAGGTTGATGGTCCTCCAAAGTGGGAGGCACAAGTGAGGCTAAGTCTACACTACCGCGGTAAGTCGACCTATGCTACGCAACTCCAACTGCGTGAATAACATAGCTGGAGTCGACATACCTTAAGTTGAGTTACTGCGGGGTCTACACCACGGGGGGCGATGGGAGAAAATCTCCCGTCGACTTACCTGACTCTTTTCGCGGGGGGTAGAGTACAGGGGTCGACTGGAGAGTGATCTGCAGTCGATTTGGCGGGTCTTTACTAGACCCACTTAATTGACCACCAGTGGATCGATCTCAGAGCGTCGATCCCGGCTGAAGTGTAGACTTGCCCTGAGTGGGAAGTCTCAGGAAGTAACTCTGATAGGACATCCAGGCATGTGTCTGTGCTTTCTGCTATTGGGAGAAAGGGAAAGTGGGGGTGCCAATTCTCCGAAATTCATCACCTGTCTTACAGCAATATTGGGTGTTTTTCTTAAAGCCACAGCACCTGTAGTTATGTGATTAGGTAAAAAAATCTCAATTTTCATTTTTTTTAAGTGCATTTCTAGTACAGTAGGTAAAAAAAAAAAATTGACAGCACCTTTTCCCATTAGAAAATGCCCTTTCATCAAAATGTTTCTCAGGCCCCAAGATGGAACTGAAAGAGAACTGGTTGGGTACTCATGTGGGAGGTTCAAGTCCCTGTTCTGCTTTATTTGGAGCAGAATCTTGGCCCGAGGTCTCCCACATGCCCTACCCACCAAGCTATAGAGTCAGTCTCTCTCTCTGGGCCAGTGAATAATTATTTATTTATAGAAAGTAGAACAATTCCAGCAGAAAAGATTGTGAGAGACTTATTCTATAGCCCTGTGGTTGGGGCACATGTATGGGAGACCTAGGTTCAAGCTTAATTCTCAGCTTAATTTGGAGAGTGTTCCAGCCACTGGACTATTGCTATAATGGGATGTCTCTCTCTTTCAATCCTATTTCAAAAGTTCAAAATGTTTCACAAAGCAGAATCATTGCTTTCCAACCAGCCCTCGTTTCTAGCCATCGGTAACAGGAGGGCTGCTGCCTACGTACCCTCTTCCAGTACTTCGTAGATGTAGTTCTGTTGCTTACTGAGCTCATGCCCTGCATCATAATTCCAGTGACTTTTCCTGCTTTTGCAAGTCCACGAATCAACACACCTCAGGGCATGTAACAACAAAAAACTGTGAGTGCTGGTGAAAGGGATCTGTCTGCGTAGATAGCATTGGAACAATCAAATAGGTAGAATCTGAGCAGAAGCACTGCATGCTTCCTTATACTATCCTCAAACCCAGGTGCCTCAAATAAGCCCAGATTCTTCTTCTAGAAGTGAGACAATCAAGTCAGTTCTTGGCCTCTCTGATGTGACCTCCATCAATGGTGCCACTCGGGATGGTGCCTTTAGAGATGTGAACGTATCTGCTCAGTGGTGATCTCCACAGGGTTCCTAACTCATTTCACATAAAAACTGGACTGCCATTTTAATTAAACTACTTTGTGCCAGCAGCAACAAGTTATGCTAATGAGACCTACACCATGAACAGTGACAATTGTTTAGTTTAATCTACTTAAACCTTGGATATATACTAATTCCTGTAAAAGTAAATGCCTTGGTGGTCATTGAAATGAAAAACAGATGATAAAGGGAGCAGATGATTTGTGACCCTTTAAGCATGGGCATAATATTTGGGTTGGCATCATTAATCTTATGGTCAGAAAAGTACAGCATCAGCATGTTTAATGCAAGAGAGAACTGCTAGCAATAAAGTTTCTTCTCTAGAAGAACTACAGTGCTCACTGCAAACAGTAATTTCCACATTTTTCTAAAGGGTTTCACAACAAAGTTTTGGTGTCAGTATTTAAAAGAAAGCTGGACTCGTATGAAAAACATTTTTTGACTACTTGCTTTTCCCCTCCCTAGTCATTTGAGAAGCCATCACGCTGAAAACTCCCAGTTGCATTTAAGGAGCTATCAGATGAAGAAGGAACTCTTAGTAAATACCATTTGCAGAGCTGATCAAACTAAATAATGGAAGTTATGAATTCAGCACCTTTAATGGTTAGCGAATCATTTGCAAACTGATCCTCCTGATTTCTACCACTGCCATGCTTAAGTAGTCATTGATTAGTTTCAACCACTAATTTTTAGCCTATTGACTGTTTGCAAACTATTTGCTTTAAATATTCAGTGTACATGTTTTGGGATTGGTGACCTGAAGCACAGAGTATTGCTTCTGCTCCCTGGATGACTGAACATTTTAAAACAGGAGACTAGCAAATGACAAATAATAATTTCAATACTGTGCTAAGGCTTTGTGGAACTTTCAGGATACTCAGATGTCATCACAAATACCCAAAGGTTGTCTGAATACTCGACAATAACAAATAGAAGTCCACCAAAAAGAACAAGTTGAAACGTTCTTTTATACAGAAAAAAATATTTGAGAGTTTGGATTATTTTAAGCAATTCAGGTAATTCATTACCAAGTCTAATGAATTAATATGCATTCATAAAATTCTGCTAGAAATCCATCAGGGCCGTAAGTCTTGCTATTGCTTATGCTGAACGTGGGTCTCTTTCTCCTCTTATGCAGAATGACTTATTTAATGTTGTTTTACCTTTTGTAGGAACCAACAGGAACTTGACATTATGTAAGAAGCTGTTAAAATATACTGAAAAAAGTATGCAACAATGTAGTAGTGCTAGCCTGTTCCCCATCTGCTCAGCATGCGCACCCAGTGCCTAGGGGGGAAAAACTGGTCAGCTGTTTATTTGTGTATTATAGTTGCATACTGGTTGAGATGTGATGTATTAAGGCTAGCCACGTAATGGTTCACTGAAAGTTTGTGACAAGCTTAGGCTCATCCTATGACTGATGCATTCCCTTACAGATAACATGGTTGTAACTTGCATTGCCCAAAGATTTCCTATTGGAGATGCTAAAAGGTGGAGTCAGGCTAAGCTGCTTACACAGTAAACAAAAGCAATCTTCCCTTTTAACAGTCTATAGAACTCATTTAGATCATTTTTATGATTTCAGATTTTTGCATACTTGTCACATGACAGAAGGACAAAGACTCTAAATCGCTACTTGAAAGTGTTACCTTACACATGGGTAGGGTGACCAGATGTCCTGATTTTATAGGGACAGTCCCAATTTTTGGGTATTTTTCTTATATAGGCTCCTATTACCCCCCAACCCCTGTCCCGATTTTTCACACTTGCTGTCTGGTCACCCTACACATGGGCCCAATGTTTGGATCTCAGAGGAGAATTAAATGTGACAAACATGAATCCCTTTCAAAAAGAGTAAATGTTTAAAACAGTCTGTGGAAGTTATGCACACAGAGCTCATTACCAAATAACAGGATTTGTGCTTGTACTCTTTGCAGACGGCTGAAAATTACACACTTTCAAAACAGGCACATTAACAAATAATCCAATTTGTGCTTTCTAGCCCTACGTCCATCAAAGCTTACCCCGCAGAAGTGAAAAGCAAGAACAGCAGGAACACAGTAAAATGAACGCACCAGGACAACAAGCAAAAGCAATTGTCTTCTGGTACATACTTTTTCCTACACAGACCTTCACCCCCTATAAATGCAAAAGTAGGCTACCTTGTTGGGCCAAATGCTACTGCTCTCCTGCATTTTGTTGCTGTTTTTTTCTTTTTCTTCTATGAAATGGAAAATTAATGAAAAAATGAAGATTGTTGGGGGAACATGTGTCAACAAAGCTATTGTCATACTATATCCTCTCCCGCTTTCACCCTTGATCATCGCATAACAGGTGCCTGCAGTCCTATGGCCAAATCCTGCTCACCTTTTTTCTGAAGATTGCCCTCAGGGGCCATATTGACAGTGACGTGAGCGGATCTGTCTGGAATGCCATTGAGTTCAAGATGCATGCATCCATTTTTTGCACATGATGAATTTGAAGACTACTTACAGGAGTAAGGTGAACAATATTCGGCTCCTGTTGACACTGATGGGGAGGGGCACTTTTTTTTGTTTTTAATAGGAACATTTCCCAGTACATGATATTGGTAGATCAAAAGGCTTAAGACAGTATTACATTCCCGAGCCATAATGGTTTAATACAAGCAGAAGGGTGTAATACAGAGGATCATTACCCAGACACATACATTTATGAAATGATTATTGGGGTAATTGCCTGCCTTTTTAACTATGGAGCTTGGGTGTGAGAAAGGCCAATAGTGCATCCATTACCAAAGCGGCTGGCTGAATTCTGAACATCTCTATTTGAAGATTTTCTTTTACAGCTCCAAGGACTTAGCTTGCTCTTCATAAAAATGTGTGTGGTACATTTCGGTCATCCTCAAGGCAGAATACGGATGCCGACTGGCATCTCATCTTCAATAGGTGACTACATGAAGGCATTCAGGGACACTAGCTTCTGACTTGAACGGCTGGCACGCCGAGCCCTTTAGTTTTCCCAGCTCGCTGGTGTGCTAACTTTTAATTGAACGCTTTTCACTGCGAGGTTTGGAAACCTTGTCAATAGTTTTATCGTTACCCAGAAATTAGATCTTCCTGGGTTTAATGTCTCCTTGTCTCACATTCTCTCTGCATGATCAGCGCAGATTTGGAGCTCAGAGGCTAGTGCTAAGATGCTTCATTTCCTTTGCTGTGTAACAAACTCTATGCACCTTATTTCTGGTTTCCTTCCTTCACCTCTCTCACTGTAAAGATGTATTTGAACAGAACTTCAACAACAATTTGGTTGTTTTTCTTTACTTCCTTATCAGTGACCAATCCAAAAAACCCAGAGCTTTCTAGTATCCTATTTCCAAACAAAGCAGCATACAGACCTATATGTTTGCACTCAATGGGACAGTGAAATGTTGTCTGTTTTCTACAGCTTAGTTTTGATTATTGATTCCTCCAAGGACTTTGTACCTACAAAAGGTCAACTGACTCAAAGCAGCTCTGAGCATCAGAAGACAAAAAAAAAAAAAACAGCCTATGTAAAGTTACCTCAATCTGAGCATGCGCTCTCAAAGATAGGATGCTAGGGCAAAAGTTGGACCAAAAGAGGGATTGGATTGCATACACCGGTAATAAAAACTCCTAGAAGCAATGTTATGCAATGCTGTCAACAGAAACATTACCCTTTCCTTGTGATCTTCCTCCTCCTTTATCCATCATTAGCACCACAGGGAGAACCCTTAACAGAGCAGAATATTCTTTCTGCTAGAATTTGGCAGGCTGTCTGGACCCTGGGAAGACTTAATTTCAGGCTAGGCTTTGGCCTAACAATTGTTTCAGATGAGGCAAGTTTGCAAGGAACCTTGTCTTCACTAGAGATGAAGAGCGCAGGGGCGGCTCTATGTATTTTGCCGCCCCAAGCACAGCAGTCAGGCGGCTTTCAGCGGCATGCCTGCGGGAGATCTGCTGGTAATACAGATTTGGCGGCATGCCTGCGGGAGGTCCGCCAGTCCCGTGGCTTTAGCGTACCCGCTGCCGAATTGCTGCCAAAGCCGTGGGACCGGCGGACCTCCCGCAGGCATGCCGCCGAAGGCTCCCTGACTGCCGCCCCCACAGCGACCGGCAGGCCGCCCCCCATGGCTTGCCGCCCCAGGCACGCACTTGGTGCGCTGGTGCCTGGAGCCGTCCTTGGAAGAGCACCACTGTAAATCCTGAGAGACTCAGGTGAAGTCAATAGAATTGTTATGGTGAAGCAAGATCAGGGTCAGACTCTATGTGTGCTAAAACATCTTAAGCAACAGGATGAAAGTGATCTCCTCCAGAGATTACATTTTCTACCTACTCCTATCTCCTAATACGTTTAATTTTCTCTCTACCTTTTCAATAACACAGTAGTCTAAAAGCCATTAGACCCTGCGTGACTGGTCATGGGTTAGCAATCAGCTAGCTTATACAAAGAACTGGGGCTGATTACATCAAAATAAAGTGGTCCGTGGTCATCCATTTCAATTTTTTAAATGAATTTGCTTCAGATGTGTTCATTTTTGCTTCCTGTGACTATTTTACCAGTATTTGTCAAAAGAGCAAATTTTAAACAAATAGCACTGGATACTCCTGGAAAGTATCAAAATTCAAGTCCCTAATTGGGATTACTCACATCAGAAACTCAAGTGTAAGAAATGCACTCATCCAACCACAAAACAGAAACATACCAGGCCACGTGCATATCAAATAGAACTAATTCAAGTTGCAAATCTTGAATATCAAATGCCTGCAACAAATTGCTCTCCAATAAGCTACAGATGAAGAATGAATTCCAGAAGTTATTCAGCAAACAGGTCAAGGTAATTACAGTCTTCTCGTGGACAATTCACAAACAGCAGATGAAGTGGCATTTTTTGCTTGTTGTTCATTACAAATTATTCTCCCACCTATACTTATATGAAAACATTCAGACTTCTAAGGTGGTCTCTGTAACATTTATACTGTGTGTAATGTACAGCTCCTGGAGGATGGGCAATTTTATGCAGCAGTATTGCACAGAAAAAAATTCATGCTAAATTACTAATGCAGGAGGACTTTATTTGCTATTAAAAGATTAGAACATTTCTATACGGTAATCTGTACGAGTTTTTTCATGAGGTTGATGGATTTCCATTCCATTCAGTCCACAGTCACTGCTGTAGCAATGAAGACAAAAAGAGGCTGCAATAAGGGCTTAAACAGCCAATGTAATTGCTTGGTTAAGGACTACATTTTTACATGGATGTTTTGGGAGAAAGTACTCATCTTTGTGTGACATTACTGCAGGAATTAGAGTTAGGAAAGCGATAGGATTGCTTTCCACGTTTCTTTCTTCTGATACCCTTATGCATCTCTAACAAAATGTCCATGTTAGAAACATAGATATGTTTCTATGACACACCTTATAGAGCAAAATAAATGGAGTTTGCTTTTCATAAACAGCACTCAAAATTCCTGGTTGCTCGTTTAACTTACAAAACAGTAGTTAGACCACAAGACTGACAACTTCCTTTATGATATCCAGCTGCCTTGGACGGGTATTGACCGCAGAAAATGTTACTGGACACAAATGGAAAGAAATCTTAGTGCAATAAAACATCCAAGCAAGCCAGACCCCCAGGGGACACTGCAGACTTCTTTAGAGCATGCTACAGGTGGCCTCGTCTGATACACCACACCTTATGCAAGATAACAGATTTTTTTTTTTTTACTGGTTCTCTCTTGATAATTTTCTTTGTTCATAATCTCACTTGTATGGAAGTGTTAGTTACAAGTGACTTTATTCTTCTGAATACATATTTATTTCTAAATGATACATAGAATATTTTTCACTCTCCGTGCATATTGTCCATTTCCTTTTTCCTGTTAATCCTCTCAAAAGTAAGTGGAAAGTTTTGAAGGTTTATTATTATTATAGAGGTAGCATAGGTTTGACTGTTCATCTTGTTTACTGTATGAATCATGGTTAGGTCTAGACTTGACTGACACAGGATTGTTAGTACCCCACCCTATTCTTGCCTTGACCTGCCTCCTTACAATTTGAAGTACGTGCCACTTGCAGGTTTTAAGCAAAATAGCCCCCTGGAATGATGTTTGCAAGGTGATGATGACAATGTTGCCATGTGATCTGTGGCATAATCATTCATCTCTTTGGAACAGCTATACAAGGCATTAGCTATGAGCTCCAATGTATACACTCAGAGTTACAATTTGCTCTCCTCACCTGCTTTGCAACCTGCTAAATGGATCTAGGGTTGCTCTAAAACAGAGTTGTTAGTACTATAGACCTTATCAGGGCAAGGTCTATTGCACTTCATTTTTTTCCAAAATTAATTTGTTTTCAAATTAGAGGGTTCAAATAGATCATTTTTAATTAGAGGCTCTTTTGCATCTTTACAACTTTGCAAACACCACTCATCCAGCTCATAAGCAACTACAGTTCACACACGAACAATACAGTTTGGGTTGGATTTTCCCTTCTTTTTTTCCCCACATACTGGCCACAGATATAAGACTGAAATAATGAGGAAGAGACAATACTGCCTCAAGAACAGGTTTCAGACAGAAGGTGAAGGGTGGATTTTGTAAGGATCGTACATTTGATTACTTACATGGCGTCTGTAACCCCAAGCACGTAGCAGTTTATTTACAACACCTCAGAGTACAGATTAAGAACAGCTACCCACTGCAGGGAACATTAATCAGAACCCGCTGCCTCTGCCACAGGGACCATCCCAAACTATCTTGTGATGATTTGGTCCAAGGAAGGTGAACTTGCCCCAGTAGGGAACTCTAAAGCGGACAACTTCCTGAGAAATCTGGCAGCGAAGGGGGTAATGGCAGGGAAAAGGGAAAAGAGAGGAGGTGACTGGGAACTAAAGTAAGGGAGAGTGGGGAAAAGGAGGAGCATTTATTGTCAACAAAGGGAAATGCATCCCGCAATCTCGAAGGCTTTGTCCCACATGGTGGCACAGTCTCACCTCTTTACTCGCATAGTAGGACTAATTTGGAAGTAAATGAACATACTCTTCTTCAGAACAGCCTCATATTGCTCTCTCTCCACAGTCCGAGGCTGTCCTTCCCTGGAATGGCTGAAACTCAGAAAATAAATTTTGCTTTGCTTGTTATTGGGACTGATTGCCCTGGTGGGGATCCTGAAACAGCACTCCACATACAGCAGGTCACTCTGCATCTCAGTCCAGAGCCTTAGGGAGCCAGGTTTCCACAGAAGAAATTGGGTTTGGAGATTCCTTACCCTCCAGTAGAGCGAATGCATGAATATTTCTGTTCCTGACCTGATTTTCCATCCATTCCAGCGGGCATTTCAGTGCTTTATTTCCCTCAACTGATACAGCTGAGAGTTCTTTTCTCTTTGCTGTTTCTTTCCGATTCTCTTTCACTATTTGGTCTGAATTTCTTAGGTGTTTCCCACTCCCCTCCCTAGTAACCCTTTCAGCAAGTTTGCCCAGTTAGGAATTCATTCATTTGTAAATAGCTAGTTCCACCTAGTCAGTTTCTCTATGGAGTCTTTCTCAAAACTGCTGAAAGGTGGGCCAAGCTGCTGAGAGTGAGAAGAGGGGGCGGCTTCGTGACCTCATGCTGCCAGCTGGCAGAAGACACAGGGTGAGCATAGTGTTTTACAGGGATCCCCTGGGTCAGATATCTGCATACTAGCTCACCAAAGGGTGGCATGTGAGCTCCCTACTGAGAGCCAGTACCCACTGGTCATCATAATCATTGCAAAAAATGTATGTATGGAAAATATTTAAGGAGTTATGTATCTGTACTGAAAATGATGCTCTTAAGGTCTTGGAGTTAAGGCAGGTCACTGAGGTGATGTACCTTGGAGAGGTTCCTTTCAGGCAGAAGGTAACTGACACCTGTCTCCCTGTCTGACCATTGGTGTATCGTCTGCCTCACATGGTATCATAGAATCATAGCAGATTAGGGTTGGAAGAGACCTCAGGAGGTCATCTAGTCCAACCCCCTGCTCAAAGCAGGACGAATCCCCAACTAAATCATCCCAGCCAGGACTTTGTCAGGCTGGGCCTTAAAAATCTCCCTAGGTAACCCATTCCAGTGCTTCACCACCCTCCTAGTGAAATAGGTTTGCCTATTTGCACACTGAACCAGGTGTGAATTGAGAAACTGACGGAAATCTACAGGATGAAACAAACAGCAAGGAGTTTCCTGTTTAGGAGTAAAGACAAAGGGTTGGTGCGGTGTACAAAGAGACACACGGAATCATTCACCTAGGAAGCAAACTCACAGTGTACTTGCCTCATGAAAGAAGGGTCACAGCCAGCCTGCCTGTAAAGTACTGCAAGGATTTGGGGTGAACAATCATCTACAAGACATGACAGTATCTGGATAATAAAGTCTAGGCTCTAGAATGCATGTTATGATTTTATTTTATATGTAACCATTTGTTTGCAATACTTCTACTTGCTACTACTTGAATCTCTATGGCATATTAAATAAACTTCTACTTGATTTCACTATAAATAGATCTCAGTGCTGTGTGTTAAGTGGAGCAGTGATCTGAGGGGGAACTGATAAGTTGGGGTTTACTGTTTGTTTGGAAGCAGAGAATCTGTGAATACTGTGGGTGTCTAGTGGACCAGGAGGCAGGACACTCCAGGGAGACGCTCTGAGGGTTCGGGGCTGGAGTGTGCCTATCGCTAACCTGCAGAGTGAGAGTGGGGCCTATGAGTCCTAGAGGGCACTACTTGTTGGGGAGCAGACCCCCGATAGGCACAGACAGGGTTTCCTCACACTAAGGGCAGGTGGTATTGAGGTGCCTCACAGCCTTGGTTACCCTCAGGGAACAGTCACAGCCTCCGACATCAGCTGTCAACACCCCAGTGAAGAACAGAATCCACCCACCATGCTCCACTCACAGCTACTACTAAGCTGTAGCTCTGAGCTGGGCCCACTGAAGCCACAGTTCTTCCTCTGGCCCATTGACAGACATTTCCTGGCCCTCTCCTCACCATGGCTTCCTGTGCCATCCTATAGGAGAAGCAAAAGTGAGTATGCGCATGCACACCAGTATGGCTGCACAGCCAGCAGATTCCCTGAATAGGGATTAAGTGGTTCAGGGCCTCTTGCCCTCCATACCTGGTGAAATTCACCCTTATGGCACCATGCCTTTGAAAAAGAGGCTGAAAACATTGGGAGGACTTTTTGTTTTTTTGCAACTGCGTGAGTAAAGGAGTGGTAGTCATCCTTCTCAAGGACACAGGAGCCCAGCCTCACCCCTGATCATTCTTTGTCTTCTTAATTTCCAGTTTGCTGGGCCAACTTGTTCATGCAAGTTGAGCAATACAATTACATAGCAGGAAGGTGCTTCTCAGAGACTCGCCTTTCTCAAGAAGTATGACTTCACCTGGTCATGTACCAGACGCTTGTCATTCATTGTCGATGCTGGGCGGAAGGAATACATTACTTTTCAAGTCAAACCGCTAATGGTTATTAAAAGCATCAACCTAAATGGGTTTGCTTCTGCAAGAAGAATCATTCTCAATCTGCTGGTGTTGCCATGCCAGTCCAGCTCGTCAATGCCGCCTCATGCTGTATCTGTTATGTGAGAAGTGTGTATCAATCTCCCCCGCACTCCACTCTGCCTTTCTCATTCTCTTAATGAATTACTACTCCTAGCTATCAATCTGAAAATTCCAGCCCACAAGAGGAAGCATCCTGCCAACCAACTGGAGAAATAAAGACATTTCTATCAAACTTGTTTGTGCCATGAAATATGGTGCTGCCACTTGCACATCATATCTTAAAGGCCCAATTCACCATATTGTAATAGCAAGAATGAAAACTATCCCTGAATGCTTGAAAAATAAGGGACTTATTTGCTCTGTTTTTCAGTGTGTGCTGCATTTCAGACCTACATCTCTGTTAGAAATATTAGGTACCAGATCCTATTTTGTAAATTACAGTTACCTCGATTACCTCCCAGACATTACCCTGAAAGTACTGTCCTCCCAGGACCGCTAGCACAGGAAGTAATTCCGAGAGGAACTCAGGGATGTGTCTAATTTCCTGCCTCAGACGGAATATGTGAGTGTAATTGTGACGTTGCACTCTATATGATTTTATGAAAATATAGTATAAGCTTTATACAGGGTAAAATGGATTTATTTGGGGTTTAGATCCCATTGGGAGTTGAACAGCTGAGTGTTAAAGACAGGAACACTTCTGTAAGTTGATTTCAGTTAAGTCTGCAGCTTCGGGGCACATGGTTCAGACCCCGAGTCTGTAGTGGAGCCGACTGGCGTGTCTGACTCAGCAAGACGGGATGCTGGAGTCTCAAGCTGGCAGGGAAAGCAGGGGCAGAAGGAGTCTTGGCACATCAGTTGGCAGTTCCCAAAGCGGGTTCTGTGATCCAACCCATCACAGTAACATCAACATAGCCTACAGCCAGATGCTGCTTCTGTGCTCTCTTTCAGCAATCAACATGATTGAACTCAGGCCTGCTGTCATCTTTCTGGGGATTGTGCCTATTTGCGCTAATGCACCAACACGTGGAGCATAAGGTCACATAAGCTGCACCATACAAGGTGCAGCTCGAGGAATGTGAATCACTTGAATTCCATTTCAGATTCTAAAGATGCTGTATGTCCATCCTTCCGGTGCCCTCACACACCGAGCAACATTTTGCAGGTAGGGGCGTGGCCAGATGGTCCATGGCGGGCCTCATCTTTAATTCAGTAAGGCAGTCCATGGAAACTATGAAGTAAAGCACATAATGCTTCATCTTGGTTCTTGGCTACTCAGACCAAGACGGAGATGCTAGAAGTTGTAACCTCTGTGGGCTGCACTTAAATATTAAAAATCAAGGCTGTTGCAGCCTTCATTTTATTCACAGTATGTAGCACTTGCAGGCTCTTGGCAAGTTGCCCAGGTAGCCCTTGATTGTGTACAGATTGGGTGCCCTTGCTCTATGAGTATGTGCAACACAGCCTTACACAAGAGCGACAAATGGGAGATCTGCTCAGTTCTAAAGGTGCAATCTAATATAGCACTGAAATAATTAATTTTTGTACCCGCCAGTCTCTATGCCTCTTATCTATCTAAGCCAGAAAGTGACTAGACTATCAGTTTCCACTTATTTAAAGGGAGCCAGCCAATCTCCCTTAAACTTCATTCGCGTTTACTAGCTCCAAGCAAATAATAGTGGATTGATCCAAGTTCACAAGATAGCACACGTATCTAGTAATCAAAAAGTTCTCGTCTGTGGGGATAAAATGGCTGATTCCATATAGGCTCTGAAATTATTTCCTGCTGACTGATTTAATAATTAATGCATTCACAGAAGCAAGCAGCCTTTAAAATGTACCGTGGCAAACAGCTTGCACTAGCCCTTTAAAATATCCTTAAGTAGGCCCCCTTCCCCCCCAAAAAAGAGAGAGAGAGAGAGAGAGAAATCAACTTTTCACATTGCCTGAATAATGCTGCTTTGCCACAGGCCATAATAAATAATAACTATTAAGTGGCTTTTCTGTATTACTGTTGATTTTGAACTAGAGCTGACCAGAAGGCAATTCCATTTTGCAGCAATTTTCAAGGCATTTGAACAAAACCAAAACTTTCAGAATATTTTTGTAAATTGCGTGTGAGTGTCTAGCCTAGGATATGATTTACTGCTCTGCCTGATTCAGCACGGAGGTTTTCAGTTCAGATTACCCTGAATCAGGCACAACAGGGACTCAAACCTGGTTCTCCCACATCCCAGCCCAAAACCCTAGTCATCTAGCTACAGAAGAGCCGTCACTTTTTATTAACTTCCTGATGAAACTTCTGTCGAAACTCATACATCTCTATGAAATGTGTCAGCTTCCAAAAACAGCATGTTTCACCAACATTTCATTTATGCAAAAATGTTCCAACTGGTCCTATATTGAACAATGGTCTGGATTGGATTTTCCCCAAAAGTGAAAACAGAGCGATTACACACTCAGAACACTTTCAATGACAAGCGACAGCAAGTGAGGATCTGGAATGAGCCATTTGTTTTTTTACCAAGGTGACGGAAAATTGCTTAGACAATTGCTTAGACAATTGTACCGATTGCTAATGGGGACTGCTAGAGTGAAGACAAGGCAGTTTTCATTACAACCACTTTGCTTCATCCACGCACGTGACTTACTGAAACGTTCACGTTTCAAACTTGCACCCATTGTCATTGAAATTTTCCAGGCTTAGGCTCTACCCCAAAAGTGAAATTTGACTGGAAAGTTTGAATAAATATTCTCTCAGTAACTTTTAAAGTGTGGTTTCACTCTGAAAAGTGACTGTAAAATTGGCACCATGTGTTCCATGTTTATTGGCTCTCAGTTACTTCTGTAGTAAGTTCTCTCATTTGTATGGGATATTTTTTCCAAACTGTGAACTCTGAAAACTCAGCCTGGCTTGAAAGTCAAAGGATGTTCCTTCTTGCTCATGCATCATTACCCATAATTCTGATCCAGCTGAGGTGTATTATCTGTGTAGTTAAAGTGCTATTCAAATATGCATCATCTGTACACCTTGAGGTAAATGGTATGTAACGGGAACTTAATAACTGTATTGATTATGCAAAAGCTAGAAAAGTATCCATCTCACTGTCCTGTAGCTTTGATACCTCCGCAGCTGAAGGACTAAAAAATGAAATAAAAGCTTTTGTCATTAAAGGAACCAGACATGATTTAACGCACTTAGGGAGCAGATCTGATGCGTAGCAAGGGACCATCTTACAAAATCACTTTTCAGAATCACACTAATCACAGGAGAGTGGAAACAATACATACCTTCCCAGCTGTGTTTTTAAAAAAGTATAACATGTTATTTTGACAGGAAAAACAATGAAGTTTGAAGCTTGGAATACCTCTATCCCTCATTGAGGACCATCGCTTGAGCTTGAGTTGAAAAAAACTGCCGACATTTTAAAACTGAAATGACTGTAGAAAAAAATGTTCTGAAATCTGAGTGTGCACACTGCATGCATGTGTTGCTAGCTAATTCACATTTGTTAGCTCAAGGAATTTGCAAGCTCAGAGCCCAATCCTATAAGGTGAACCTGCTAAGATGTACTGACTCCCGCAAACCCCGCCCCCCCAGCACCCATAAACTCCTAATGATGCAGATGGAACTCAGAACCTCATTTGTAAGAAGAGGCTTACAGGTTCCATTGATGAATATAAGAACCCCGACAGGGAAAAGAGCTGTATTATTGAGGGGGGAACTTATCCATAGTTCAGGCGGCAACAAGCTTCTATTCTAAAATCTAAATTTATCCTCCTGTAATTTTGGCTTAGAAAATAGGTTTGCATGGGAAAAATTGCTAGACTTCCTATGAAGGTTAAGGCAAATGTTGGTGCAAAGTTTGAGGAAAAGTCAGCAAATAATTTTTGAGTTACAAGACATTAAAAAAGGTTATCTGGCCCACATAAGATATACATTTCTTTATTGTGGATAAAAATAATACGTTTGTTCACTTTGTGGGCAATATCCATTTTATTATATCCTTAACCATTCATTTCCTTGCTTTTAAGAATCTTGGCTTTGTAAATGATGGGATAGATAAGTAAGGCAGTCATGTACCAACTTCATTGGGTCTTTTAAACAAAGGTTTGTTTGATTTTGTAATAGCAGAGTATATGGATTGTGTAGACAAAGCCAAGTGAGCTTGTAAGCTGGACAAGCAAAATAGTTATATAACAAGGATCTTATATGCTCATGCTAAACTGCTCCAATTATTTTCTCTTCCTTTTCTAAAACCTAGGAAATGAAAGGAAAAAATCATGTATTAATGCAAAATAAGTCTGTCTAGTTAAAAAACAGAAACATTAAGGGTCCAACCCTGGCCCCATTAAAATCAGTGGGCATTTTACCATTGACTTTAACGGAGCCAGGATTTCATCCTAAGGGTTTATCACAGCAGACAGGAAATGCAAGAGTTCGGATTTCAACAGCAAAGTTAACTTAGCCATTTTCCCCATATGTTGTATTTTCTATCCCTGCTTTTTCTTATTAAACTTGTAGCTGAATATTACTGAAAATGTCATAAAACTTATTTCTTAAAAGCTAGGTAAGGCAATCAAGTGAATATTGCTAGTGGCACCTACACTTTTGCAGCTCATGTGCGATTTTAAGTACACAATCGAATGTTTCATTAACAAAGATTTTGCATTTCACTTTAATAAAGGTTATTCCTTTAATCAGTTTTTTTGATTGCGCTTATGTCAAATGCAATAATACATCCTCATACATTCTGCTCAGGTTTAGTATAGGTCTGTGTGAATCGTGGGGATTTAGATTCACAATGAATTCACAAATGTATCCCTCCAGGCTCATTTGGAGAGTTAAAACAGCCTAAGTTCAAGAGGCTTCAAAGTTCAATGTAAATATTTCACAAAGCCCTTGTTAGTAAAGGGCACAGCTAATATAATCGTATCTGGAGCGTTCAGAATCATTCATCGATTATACCCTTTTTTAATTCTAGGATGTAAAATTTACAACTGTGATATAAACCCTTGATATAAGACATTTTATATTTTTAGTTCCTATTCTACCATGTTATTTCAGACTCTGGACTCCTCCTGCTACATCAAACATCCATGAAAAATAATTTTTAAGGGTGAACCCTTTTAAAACACATCAGAATTCTGTATAGGTTCCCCCCTCAAACACATTATTAAAGCCAGTAAACACATGGAAATAATTAACTGTTGAATCAGTGCTTGCATTTTGACTGGGATATCAGCTCTTTCTTTAGGTGTGAAAAATGGCAATATTTATTTATTTAGTCCATTCCCTTCTACTATCATGTTTCCTAGATCTTTTTCTTGGCTTTGAATCATGCAGTTATAGGAATCTGCAATCATAGTCACGCTCCATGGAATCTAGAGGACGTCACTTCACTGCTACTATTCCAAGAGCTGGCCAATGATTTCATCAGTGCAAGGTCAATGCAAACACCTCCCTTCCTGTGGGAAATTCTTCTGAGAAGCGCTCCCTTGCCTGTTGCTTTGAAACACAGAAAGCTGTTTCTGGAAACCGTGGATGCCATTTCACATGGGGATATCAGGGATCAAATCACAACCATCTGAGCATAATGCAGAGAGCATTACACAGCACTGAACCATCAGGAGAGTGAGTTGAGTCTAAAGTACATGGGTCTCTAGGCTAAAAACTGAAATAATTCTTAGAGCCAGCTCTGTAGGAGGGATTCTGCCAGTCTGGCCTGGTCTACGCTACAGAGTTAGGTTGACGTGAGGCAGTTTCAAATCAACCTAATTATGTCAGTGTACACACTACAGCCTTGCTCCCACCGATGTAAGCCCTGGTCTACACTACAGGGGGGGGTGTCGACCTAAGATACGCAACATCAGCTACACAAATAGCGTAGCTGAAGTCGGCGTATCTTAGGTAGACTTACCTGGCTGTGAGGACGGCAGAAAGTCGACCGCTGCCGCTCCCCTGTCGACTCCGCTTCCGCCTCTCACGAGCTGGAGTTCCGGAGTCGACGGGGAGCGCATTCGGGAATCGATTTATTTACGAGACGCGATAAATCGATCCCCGATAGATCGATCTCTACCCGCCGATCCGGCGGGTAGTGAAGACCTGCCCTAAGTGCCCTACTACACTAATGTAATAACTCCACCTCCACGAGAGGCATAGAGCTTATGTCAGTGTAGTTAGGGCGACGCAGTGTAGACATTGCATTACTGACATCTATTGGCTGACATTCTTGTCAATTTTACTTCCTCTGGAGCTGTGAAATTGACAAGAAAGCAGGGCTGCTGCCTGGTCTCTGCTCCAAGCTGGGCTGCCACCCCAGCGCCTGGCTCCCCACTCCGATCTGCACTGCCACCCGGGCTCCCTGCCAGGAGCACAGCAGCTGACTGGACTCCAGGCACAGATCTATAGGCTGGGAGCCCAGCTGCCCCCATAGGCTCTCAGCTCCCTGCTCCCCAGTGGGAACACAGCTGTGCTCAGTGGGGAGCTCTGCACCTGAAGTTTGGTCAGCTGCCCTGTTCCCGGTGGGGAGCTGGGAGCAGCCGGACTCCCGGTGGGGAACTGCGCACGGAGCTGAGCACCCTGACTCTCAGCCCCCAACACTGCCTCTCTTAAGTCCGTAGAAGTGCTCCTGGTGAGGACGTGCCCAGCCGACAGAAGAAGGGCAGCGTGGACATGAACCACCGCAGTAAATTGGCCTAACATAGGTCGACTTAAGTTTATAGTGTAGACACGCCCACAATCAAAATAAATGTAGATTAGTAAATATAGATATGGTTGGCAGTACTTTTCATCATGTACATATCTATATGAATCTGTGTCTACACACACCCTCAACAGACACTTATTACACAGCATGAGCTCAGACAGCATCCTGCACAATACAGACAACCCCCATTTCCCATACTACTTTGTAGTCTCTTCGTAAGTTTATTGTGCAATCTTGCAAAAACTCAAAGCCCTTTTAGAGTAGAGCTCAAACCAGTGTACTTTTTACTGTGTCATGCACTCTGGGGTTTCCACTTTCTGAAAAGATCTGAGCAAAGCATTATGTGTCATTGAACAATGAGGGAATGGAAAAAAGATTCCTCCAGAGAACAGTGTTTTTCTAGTCTTGAAAGCGTTATGGTCTACCTATGGAAAGTGTTAAGTATTTATACTCACATAAAAACTCCATCAAAGTCAGTGAAGTGACACTAGTGTAGGTGAGATCAGACTCGGGCCCTCTGCGTATATTCCATCAAGCATCTACCTACTCCTGCTAGCACTGCAGAGTCACTACTGTGAGAGTGTGAGCTGGATTCTAACTGACACATTATCGTTAGAATTATTACAATAAATCCTGATTGCAAAATCTTCACTAAGAGCACAACAAGGAAAGAGCACAGCTCAGCTGTCTTAGCCCAGGCTGAGTTTGCAAGGCTGGCAATATGAACAAATGTCATCTTGCTTGTAAACCAGAAATCACTGAGCCAGAATACATGGAGCCCTACGTTGCCATTTGTGGCTGAGTCACTTTAGAGACTGGAAACAGACTCAAAAGAAACATTGACAGTATTTAAAACATGTTAAAGCAATTAACATCAGAAGGAACCAGAAAGAAAAACCAAGAAGAAGAAAACTAACAGCAATTAAGAAAACTTACCTGCTCGAAGAAAGAGAGCAGTAATAAGCAGTCACCGACTGCAAAATGGCCATATTAGCAAAGCAGCTGTTTGCCTTTCCCAAACTTAAAGGGCCAGACCCCAGAAAGGCATCCTAGGAAAAGTTCTGATTAAAAAAACCAAAACACTGAGGAGGAATAGTAGGGACTAGGCAGTCAGAAAGAAAGATACTTCTACAGGATGGAGCTGCAGCTGTGTACCACTATTGTAGCAGAATTAAAATGTGTGTAATTGCTAAATATGAAAGTTCTGGGTCTGTCAAAAGTGGCTTATACAAAATAGTTTTGGGTGTTACATTCACTTTAATAATCTATTCTTACATAAAAGTGTTTTGTTTTATTTTTGTTCAGTTCCCACTGACAATGGTAGTAGGGCAAGTCTGCGCAGAGTCTACTTGTCATGGCAATACTTCAACTACTTTACAGACAGCAGTAAAACTACTTAAAAGGACACCGCCAACGTGCTTTAAAACTGTTCTGAAAACAACATAGTTACCATCACTGAATTATTTTCCTCTGTTATACCCATACAGTGGTTTGCCATGTGGAATTGCACTGGAATGCTTATTAAACATAAACGTACAGATGGGAAAAATGGAACAGCGAGAGAATCTCACCTGAGAAGCAGTGTATTCTGCTGGAGTTGGCGAGGCCCAGATCCTCAAAGGTATTTAGGTTCTGAACTTCCAGAACCTAAATACCTTTGAAGATCTGGGTCCTTATGCCTAGCAGTTTAGAGATCTGCGTTATAATGGTGCTTCTGATACTGACTCATTGGGCAGTTCGTTTAAATCGTTGTTCAAAAGTGATTGCTATTAATGAAAGTCTCAGATGCCAGAGTTGATACTTTAGGTGTCTCAAGTTGGGCATCAAAATTAATGGGTATTTTTGAACTGTAGATCTTAATATTGCTGAGCCTCAGTTTATCTAATTAATGGGGGATTGTGAGACCTAACCAAATAATGGATGAATCCTGGCCCCAGGGAAGTTAACCATATTTGCAAAATGTTATAAAAGTACAAGTATTAATACAGCCTATTGGGGTAGAGGTAGATCTTAACACTGTGGTTTTCCCCCTAACCCATATAGACGTTGCTTTTTCTTCTGATTTTACAATGTCCCAGATTTCCTAAAGGATTCATCAGCTTTGCCAGTTCTTTATGTTCTCTCAACTTCTGTTATGTTCATATGTCTCAATGTATCTCCAAAGTTGCTGTTGACTGTCCAGAATGACCCACAATAAGGCATACCTCTCTCATACACCTGTATTCTATGTTTAGATCAAACAAGGAAACCTACCATCAAATCCAACTATAAAGGCATGAAAACCCATCAACACACAACTTCAAACCTGCTCACCTAATCTCCTTCAAACTCAGTTTAATTGTTAGATCTGAATGAAATCTACAAAGCAAGTCAAGTTTGAAGAAATATATTGAAGCATTTTTGAACTGTGCATGAACAATGTTTATAATTAGAGGATGGTATGGTTTTTGAATACATGGATCATTATCATCATGTTACATTGCCTCAGGTGTGCTGGGTTCCTCTAACTCAGGGGTTCTCAAACTTCATTGTATCGTGACCCACTTCTGAGAACAAAAATTACTACACAACCCCAGGACGGGGGCCCAAAGTCTGAGCCAGCCCGAGCCCCGCCGCCCCAGGTTGGGATCCAAAGCTGAAGCCCGAGCCCCGCCATCCCGAGCTGGTGGGCCAAATCCGAATGCCAAGGGCAGTGAGGCTTTGGCTTCAGCCTCAGGTCCCAGCAAGTCTAATACCAGCCCTGGCCACTCCATTAAAACGGGGTCGGGACTCGTGACCCACTTTGGGGTCCCGATCCACAGTTTGAGAACCGCTGCTCTAACTACAGCTAAGGAGACTAGGTTCCCATCTTGAAGAGTTTGCAATCTACTTTTAAAGAAAGAGGCACCAAACAGAATAGCAAAATGGTAGGGAAGAATTGAGGAGGAAGGACAGTGTCTACGGCAATAATGGATAGGGATTATGCAGAACTCGAAGCCTGACATTTTCTGTCACCAAAAGATTGCGTCTGGGCAGAGAGCAAGCATAGAAAATGTCAATCTAAAGGAATATGATAAAATTATGAGCAAGGAGGGTGGCGGTTATAATGGAAGATGGAACTTTATCCACAGCAATTGCTAGGACTTCTGCTACCATACTCTGGAATGTAAATACAAAGGCAACATGTGACTTCTTCCCTGAAAGCAGGACACAATGTGCAACTAAACATGCCTGTCATAATCAGCTTGAGATGTCTGGAAACTAATGACCACAGGAATCTACAGGTGCTAAATTATTCAGTGATTAGGTGTTAGCTCACCATAGCATAAAGGATGTCACACATCTGTATCACATGCCTGTGTATTTCTCCCTTAAAAACAGATTTATTTTTCATTAAAAAGCTGCCAAAATAATGGGCCAAATTCTGCTCTCATGTACCCATGCAACTCCTAGCATGTACACACATGCACACACACACTCTTAAATCAAATACAGTACAATGAGTATAGTATCCATCACAGCAGATCAAACACTTCATCTTAAAATTGATATTAAACGGAGGCAGGCAGAGGCTGTAAACGCAGGAGCATACTATTTTAGGCTCTCTTGCAACTTCTTATATTACTGAAATGTTTAACTTGTTTAGAAAATCAGAGGGGTCGGGAAATTTGCCCGGAACAGTTGCCAACTTAGTGTGTATCTAATACTTTGAATTCTCTAAATATAGGTCTTAATTCTGGAATGAGCATGGACTGAGGAAGCTATTCTGCTATTAAGTGCATGGTTCTCATTTTCTCTTCCTCGATTCAGGGTTCAAACTGCGGGAAAAATAAAGGAACTGCTGTTCTCCTGGTTAAAGTTAATTTCTTCAATAAACAAGTAAAGAAGTTCCACTTGCTAAATGGATTTTTTGTTCCTTTGCTTTGAAATCTTGGTTTCTACATAGGAATTGCCATCATATTCTATCAGGCTGATGTCCATCTAGCCCAGTATCCTCTCTCTGACAGTGGTAAATACCAGATGAGTCAGAGGACGATGCAATTGTCCGTATAATGGACAGTTACAGGATAACCTATTAATAAGTGAAGTTTCTAACTGCTTGGGGTTAAGATGAGGTTCTCTGTGCCCAGAAGCATGAGAGTTTCTATCACTTATATTTTATCCTGTCATACACAACCACAAAATGTTCTCACTAACCACATCTATTTCTAACCCCTTTTTGAACTCAGCTAAACTCTTAGACTCAGTGATATCTTGTGACCGCAATTTTCCTAGGTTACTTATGCTTGCGTAACAAAGGATTTAAGTTTTAAATGTACTGCCTTTCAGTTTCACTGGACGTTCTTTTATAAGAGTGAATAAGCAGCAGTGACTGATTTACATCCTCTAACCCAGGGTTTCTCAACCTGTGGATCGGGACCCAAAATTGGGTCGCCAGAATGTTTCAAAGGGTCACATGGCAGCTCCTGTCCCCTGGGGCCGGCTGGACTCACTTCCCTGCTCCAGGGACTGCAACCTCTGGGGTCCCAGCACCACTCAGGTTTAGCCCAGCTGTCATGATGATAGGAGTCCGGGTAGACCAAATTCAAGGGAGTGGCGCTGCAACCCCAGGAGCCAGGTCACAACTCCACTCTCACAAATTTGGTCCAGTCAGAGGGGCGAGGCCAGAACAGAGCAGCGCTGCAACCCCAGAAGTTGCAACACTAAGCCCAGCCAGCCCCACAGCATTGGAGCTGCCTCTGTGGGGTGAGTGCCTGGCAAGACCCAAGCCCCCCAGGGGCCAGGATCTGACTGAAACCACCCCAGGGCCTCCACCCCCAGAAGAATTACTGGGTCACGACAAGCCATAAACATTTACAAAGGGGTCCTGAGGCCAAAAAGCTGAGAACCACTGCTCTACCGGCTTCATTTATTTTAATACCTCTGCCTCTTGCTTGTCTCCTCTCTCAACTAAGCAGTCCTAATGCTTCCATCTTTCTCCATACAGAGCCTTCCATTCCTTTTAGCGTTTTTGTTTCCCATTTCTGCTCCCCTTCTTTTTCTCCTAGGTCTCTTGGAGATGGGGTGACTGGTACCAAACACTGCACTTCAAGGGAGAGCGTACCACTGCTTTATAGGTTGGCATAATATTCCCAGATTGGTTTCTATCCCATTCCTTATGCATCTTAATGTTTTATTTGCTTTCCTCCTGGTGGTGCACGCTGAGATGGGGTTTGCACTGTGCTGCACACAATGACACCCCTGTCTTTTCTTGAGTGGGTACAGTTAATTCTACATCAAACAGAGCTAGAGGTGATTTCTACTGGAGTCCATCACCTGCACTGCTAACGCAGCAAGAAGGGTTGCTCAGGTTACTCATGACTAGAGGGACGTGAGGAGCTCACTTCCCACCCAGGGCTAGGCTGTGTTTGGCCTTTGTGCAAATGCATAGGATGACAGGTGCGAGGCGCTGCCTCCATCCTTGCACTCTTAGGGAAGGCCCAGGCCCAGCTGTAGTCTCCTAGCACAGGGAATAAAGCCCCTCCAAAAGTGGCTATGGGGGAGACAGGGCCATCCCTGCTGTACTCCCTAGAGGTCCCGGGAGGCCCAGTCCTTCACAGAGCAAGCCCTGAAGTGGGGCAGCTCCACAGTGACCCTAACTCAGGGCTGGATAGAAATGAAGCAATGTGACTCAGACAGGGCAGGGAGATAATAGAAGGGAGGGAGCTAACTACCTGGAAGAGGGCCCTTTGTATGGCTGACCAGAGCAAAATCCAAATAAAAACCATCCAGAAGAGTGTAATATGAGACGTGAGGAGGGAGAGAAGAGAGAGCTCAATTCTCAAGTGCTTTGCTGAGAAGGGGAGGGATAGAGAAGGACAGTGTTGGCTCTGTCCCTGGGGCACCTGAGGTGCTGCCTCAACTCAATCCACAGGAAGATTAAATCAAAGTCAAATTAAGATCCTTTCCTCCTGATGCTGTGTGTTCTTCACAGCTCTTCATTAATTAGCAGAGTGCTTCTATTTCCTGGCTAAGAGCTCCATGAAGGCTGCAGGGGGGCCATGCCAGGCAGTGCATATTCCAAATACCAGGCTCCTTGGTAGCAACAGAAACACTTCAGGCTAGCCCCAGCAAGCCCATGAACAGCCCAATAGCCACCACAGAAGAATAAAGGCCAGGCATTATGAAAGGAGTTCTTATGTGCTGCTGGGAAGGGTTACTAGGATCCCTGACTGAGTGCTGCTACTGAAGAGGGGACAGAAGTCAGAGACAGAGAGGGCTTTTGATGGAGTGGAGGAAGGCAGGAGCCAATTTCATAGGGGAAAGTGACAGAGGTACAGGAATTCTTGTCAGCTGCCCGGATGAAGGGAGTGAACAGTGGGGAGACAGGACTAAAGGAAGCAAAGAATGTACAGAAATAAAATCTTTCCCTTATTTACGCCCTAAAAGGCTGAAAGCTTTGAGATTATGCCAAGTGCCATTTCTCAGGAGACTCTGTCCTGCATTTGGGTTGCTATTTATGTCAGGTACTTATATATGATCCCCATTACCATAGTATGGGACCACTTCCCAATCTCTAAAGCATTGTTATCCTCTGAACACCCCTGTGAGGTAGGGAAGTGATGGGGGAACTGAGGCACAGAGAGACTAAGTGATTTGACCAAGGTCACACAGGAAGGCTGTAATGGTTCATCTCTTCCAAGCCTCTTACTAGCACCCTACCCCCTGGACCATCCTTCCTGTCCTATTATAGGCAGAGGGTGAGAATGTCGCATTGTAGGCTGTGTTCATTACCATGACTCATTTTCTCAGTGTTTTCATAATGTGGAGAGGAATGTGATTCAAACTGCTCATCCATAAATGACTTGTGAATTGTTCATAAGTCATCAGAACAGGATAGTTAAGTACCATACTTTCAGCACAGTATATGCTATTTGCTTTATACCCTCCCACCTGTTTAGTGGCAGTAGTGTTTTAAAAAACCTGCAAAACTATTTTATCGGACATTTTTTATTTGTATTACCATATTGTTTTAGAGGACCCTACCAAAATCAGGGGGCCCTTGTGCAAGGTACTGTACAAACACATTGTAAGTGATAGGACCTGCCCTCAAAACTTTATACTCTAAACAGACAAGGGTTAGGGGAAGAATGATCCCCATTTTAGAGAGAAGGACTGGGGCAGACAGAGATTTAGTGACTTGCCCAAGATCACACAGGAAATATACGACAGAGCTAGGTATTACACTGGTATCTCTGGAGAATGTTAAACAGAAGCTAATCAAGTTAGAAATTTCTAAATCTACAGGTCCAGATAACTTGCATCCAAGACTTTTAAAGGACCTAGCTGATGAGCCCACTGGACTGTTACTTCTGACCCTCAGTAAGTCTTGGAGCACTGGGGAAGTTCCAGAAGACTGGAAGAAAGCTAATGTTGTGCCAGTTTTTTAAAGGGTAAAAAGGATGACCCAGGTAATTATAGGCTTGTCAACTGGACATCAATCCCAGGCAAGATAAAGGAGTAGCTGATATGGGTCTCAATAAAGAATTAAAGGAGGGTAATGTAATTAAAGCAAATCAACATGGGTTTATGGAAAATAGATCCCGTCAAACTAGCTTGATATCTTTTTTGATGATATTACAGATTTGGTTGATAAACAATAGTACTGATGTAATATACTTAGACTTCAGTAAGGCATTTAACTTGGTACTGCACAACATTTTGATTAAAAAACTAGAATGATATACAATTAACATGGTGCACATTGAATGGATTAAAAACTGGCTAACTGATAGGTCCCAAAATGTAACTGTAAACAGGGAATTGTCATCCAGCTAGTGCGCCTCCAGTGGCGTCCTACAGGGATCAGTTCTTGGACCTACACTATTTAACCTTTTTATCAATGACTTGGATGAAAACATAAAATAATCACTGCTAAAGTTTGCAGATGACACAAAAATTGGGGGAATGGTAAAGAATGAAAAGGACAGGTTACTAATACAGAGCAATCTGGATCACTTGATAAGCTAGGCACTAGCAAACATCATGCATTTTAATACATCTCAAAGTAAATGTAGACACCTAGGAACTTTGAATGTAGGCCATACACAGGGGATGTGGGACTCTGTCCTGGGAAGCAGTGATTCTGACAAAGATTTGGGGATCATGGTGGATACTTGGCATAACAAGAACTCCCAATGTGATACTGTGGCCAAAAGAGCTAATGTGATGCTGAGATGCATAAACAGGGGAATCTCAAGTAGGTGCAACTACTGCAGGAATATTGTGTCCAGATCCGGTGTTCGGAATTCAAGAGGGATGTTGACAGCTCAGAGAAGAGCCATACGAATGATTAAAGCATTAGAAAACCTGCCTTATAGTGATAGACACAAGGAGCTCAATCTATGTAGTTTAATAAAGAGACGGTTAAGGGGTGACAATTATTTCTGTACCTATATGAGGAACAAATATTAATAATTGGCTCTTCAGTCTAACAGAGAAAGGTATAACAGGAACCAATGACTGGAAGATGAAGCTAGACAAATTCACTCTGGAAATAGGCATCAATTTTTAAGAGAGAGAGTAATTAATCCCTTGAACAATTTACCAGTTGTGGCTGACAAAAATTGAGGAAGTGTGACTTCTCTAGTTTGGACACATGCAGAGGATGAATGAAGGGGACCTAGTGAAGAAAGCATGTCAAGCAAGAGTGACAAAAAGGATACCCTGAGGAAAGCTGAGGAAGCAATGGATGGATTGCATTAAAGAGAAGCATAATGACCTTAATGCTGTCTCAGACAGACAATGACAGCAGATGCTTGCACGATGATCTGACCCCACTTGATGGGAGAAGAACCATTTATCAAGGGTCGTGGTGTATTCTCCTTCACCAACAACTTTTAAATCAATATTGGAAGTTTTTCTAAAAGAGCTGCTCTAGGAATTATTTTGGGGAAGTTCTATGGACTGTGCTATACAGGAGGCCAGATTCGATCATCACAATGGTCCCTTCTGGCCTTGAATGTACGACCATCATTGTGAGGACTTGCTTAGGTCACCCAGAACTGTGACCCACTGTGTTACTGCTCTGCCTCAGCAACAGTGAGCTTCGCTGCCGCTAAGCGATGAGTCAGCTCCCTGACACACCAACTAGTCTGCCATGCTAGCAAACTCCTCAGGACTCTGCCAGTCCAAACCTTGCCTTGCAAGTAGCAATCAGTGAACCTCAATTCCCAGGTTCCCCAGAGATGTCTTTCTGCAGTGCCCAGACCCACTCACTGGACCCTCACAGAAGTTACTAAGTTCGCTGCCTTCAAAAGACAGAATATGCACCAGCCTGTTAGCGTGGCTGAGGATTTTACCCTTCGGTTTATACCCAGCACTGAAATGCTTTTGCAATATAACAAGCCTAAGTTTATTAACAAAGAACAGATATTTAAGTAATAATACACAGGAATAGAAGGCACAGATATGGTTACAAGTACAATGAAACAAAACACGCTTTCTAGTGACTAAAACTTACAGTCTTTGTTTAAGCAGGTTTCTCGCCGATAGTCAGTTCTCAGAGACTCCAACCCTGTTGGGTTGAAGGATCCAGCTTTCTCAACTACAATGCTCTGGCCCCTTGTCTCCATCCAGTGATGGATAACAAAATGGCTTTTTGCCTCTGTTTTTACCCTCCCAAAGTGCATTGACCCTGTTTCAAGAGGCAGGAAAGGTTCTGGTGGTGCAGTCTCCACTCCCCATCAAGATTGCTGAGTGGTCATCTTCCCCACTTGCTCTTCTGATGGCTGTGTTTACCTCTCTTTTAAATGTACTTTGCATTGCCTTTGGTCTCACTTTGCTTAACTTACACTGGAGACACAGTCAAGCCTGAGAAACAAGATTCCTATGTCGAGGACGGGCAAGGCTTAGGCACTACCTGACATACACAGTTTAGGAACATATTTCCAGAACACAGCTATAATTCTTTATACCTCACCCCTACATACACCCCACAATAATATTAATGACCAGCATGCCAGGCTGGGGTAATGAGTGTGCCGGATCTGAGGAGAATAATGGTATGGTGTGCCCTCTGCCAGTTGGTATTGAGGAGCTCCCTGGGTCACCGTCACTTACCCCTGTGCAAAGTGGATGTAAAATGCTATGGTTGTGATGGGGCAGCTGTGATGGGGGTTCATGCCAGACAACACACAATAGGTTAGATTAGGTCAATTAACCTTATGTGCTGCACCTGGAGGAGAGCCAAGGCTCAGTAAAGCCTAACGAAATAAGTTGAGCTGGAAAGGAGCTGGTTGGGCCTGTATAAAGGGATGAAGCCAAGACCAGAAGAGGGCTGCAGGGGAAGTAGTCTGGGAGGTGAGAGTTTGAGCCAGTAAACCCATGGGGTGGGAAGATAGAAAAGGGAAGTGGAAAGGAGTCATGGGAAATAGTGACAGGGTCTGAGAGCAAGCAGATCATGTTGCGGGACATAAGATCCCTGCTGCAACCTGGAGCAGGGGGCGGACCCGATTCCACAACCAGACACTGGGAAAGTGACATGGAATTGGATGGAAGACTGTCTGGAATGGCATGTGGACAGCTGATCCAGGGGAATTTTGACACCCTGGAAAGGGAGTACTCTGCAGTGACGTGGCCAGAGGACTGAGTCACAAAGAGAGAGCACTGCAAGCCCTGGAGAGTGAGGTGGGGGGATGTGGTGTGAACAGCCATTGGAAGAGGCGCATCAAACTTGAAAGCAGCCACAAGGAGGTGCCCCAACAGAGAGTAGGACCCCGTTACAACAGCATTTCACACAGGTGCAATGACTGTGAAAGGAGCAAGGTAGTGGGGAACTGAGCCGAGAAACACCATCAGTAGAGGCGGCTGGACATTTTCTACCAGAATGTTTTTCCATCGAAAAATGCCAGTTTGTTGAAATCTAAACGTTCTGCAGAAATGTTTCCTGAGAGCGCATGTCCCCAGCTCCCGGCACCTTGCCGGCCCAGCTCCAAGGTAACCCACCAGACAGACTGCCCCAGGGTTTCCATGCTCCCAAGGCTGCCCAGAGCTCCACAGCCCACCCGGTGTAAATGAAATGTCATTTTGACTCTTGCTAAACAACCTTTTGGAATTCCCGGTCAATTTCTGAAGGAGTTGGGGGGTGGGGGGTGTTTTTTATTTTAATTTGAAATTTCTTCCAGAATGGGAATGCCAGTTCCTGGCGAGCTCTAGTTATCAGCACATTATCATCCGCTTAATAACAAAGCCTGTTTTAAAAGTATTAACAGAACCCTGTAGGGTTGATACATCAATCTCACAGGAACAGAAAATAACAGGGCCAGATCCTCTAATGGTACAAGTCAGCACAGCTCCATTGAAGTCAGTGGAGACAGACTGCCTTACAGCTGCCGATGTTCTGAATCAGAATTTGAATATGGACATATTGAGTACACCTTATGTAATCCCAAATAATATTTTGTGTACCTTATTTATCACCTTACAGATCTCTATGGTATTTTGTATACGTTTTCTATGTAATATTGATATGATTTCCTATGTGACAGGTTTAATTCAATAGCCAACATGTTTGATTCAAGAGCTGTCAACCCTGCTTTAGAGCAAGAATGATTTGATTTGACAAGTCATGTATCCAATGCAACAGGCAATGTGTCTGATTCAGGAAGGAATGCATCTGTTTGATACTCATCTTTTCTTTTAGTAAAGCATGAATGTATTCTAACAGGCAGCATCTGTGTTTCAATGCCTAGTGAATCAATTTCTTTATGCACTGCATCTCAGCACATGAAGTATGCATTTCCCAATAAACGGACATCTCCTACCATTCATGTGATTTCTTTGGCGTGTCAAGTGTCTGCAGCATTTCTGAATCCAGGATAAAATCTCACCGCACCTCAGGTGTGAACAGTACTATGACTAACCTTTTAAAGGCAGACACCTAATAATCCAAGCAGGAAATGTGAGGGACCAGAGATAAAGAGAGAGCAGGGAAGCTTCTAAATCCTGTGCATTAGAGAATATGAAACAAGAGGGAAAAGGGAGGCCTGTAGATGCCGAAAGAATTAAAAGACAGAAAACTGGAGGGAAGATTCCTTCCTTCTGAAGGAAGAGAGACATTCACAAGGAAGAAGGGGACAGTATTATTTTAAGTCTGATGTTGGCATTTGTACACTTCTTTTATTTCAAGCTCTGAAGTGAGACATTAGGAATACGCTATACCCTATATTCATGGTACTTGCCGGCTGTAGAAAGAACAACTGTATTTTGTCTAAGAAGGAAAAATAGCTAAGTTCAGTACAGTGGGCTTGTTTTAAAATAAGTACTCTTTGTTTTAGTTACCTTCCCTGGCATTTTAAGCCATATGTTTATCATCTTTGGTGTAAAATACTTCATCCCACATTCCTTATTTACTCCTGTGTCCCCCGTTTTTGAATCCCTTGCACCATTTTTAAAATGTCTATTTGATGCCTTTGAAGTCCCCTCTTTCCCAGTGAAATTATAAGCCTAACCACCTTAGCCTTTCCTCACAGCTTTGATTTTTGAGACCTGGGGCCAGTTTCTGCTTTCCCTTACACCAGTGTAAAAGTGGGGTAATTCCATTCACTTCAATATATATGGATATTCATCTGTGTTGAGCCATATCTTGAGCAGGTGCAAATTGGCGTAGCTTAATTGAAGATAGTAGGGCTGAGCAGTTTACACCAGAGAAGGATCTAGGCCATTATTTCTAGTGTGCCCATCACAGCAACCGATGGGGTGACAGATTGTTGTGGGTGGCGCTCACGCTACCCTGTGCACTGTGGGAGTGGACACGGATACACAGAGATGCAGTGTGCAGTGTTTACATCGAGTTTTATTTATTTATTATACCAACCAAAAAATCTTCAGTGAAAAATAAGTTTTTGACTAAAAACAGATCCACACTTTAAATTAAACCCTCCAGTTTCCAGTCCTCTTCCTCTCACTGACAGATATTTTAATACTGCTGTACTTTTTTAATCTGCGGTGATTGGAAATGTTTGCCTATATTATGGGCAGGACAAAAGGATTTTTTCCTCATTCCTTCATGGATTACATTATTTTTACAATTATGTTCTAGCTACTGTGCACAAGAGTAAATTATAAGGAGCTAGGCAACGTACATGTGTTAATTAGATAGGGGACGCACAAGCTAATTTTTCCTCAACTCCAGGGAAACTTTAAGATTATGATTATAAAGCAGATGCGATCCACCATACTATACAAAGCACTTTGAAAAAAACGAGTTACATATCAGAATAGAATACTAGCAACAAAATTAGTTTCTTCAATTTAATTCAAGAAAACTTTAATAGCATCTGACTATTTACTGCAAAAGACATACAAATTAAAGGGAATGCACAGAAGGCTGGTGTTAGAACAGAACTAAAGCTCTGCTCCTGCTCCTATTAAAAGTCCTGATCCAGCAAAGCACTTAAGTAGCTGCTTAACTTTAATATGTTAGTGAAAGGTGCTGAAGTACCTTGTTGAATCAGGGCAAAAGTTAACAGCAAAACTTCAGTGGGAGAATGATCTAGCCCAAGGGGGATCAGAAGCATTGATCTATAAAGATCAGTTATGGAACATTAAGGTCCTGAATTCAGCCCTGTGCAGACGTAGGTAATTGCATGTGCAAATCAGGTAAACACCCTTAAAAATAGGACAAGCTTGATCTACTGCAGAGGAAATGAATTAGGTGACCCAAGTCTCTTTTAATCTCTGTTTCCATGATAAGCAATGGGGAAATGTTTCAAGTTTCACTGTATTCACAGCACAGTACAGATGGAAATTTTCCTAAATGTCAGTTCCATAACTACAGACAATGGCTTATTCTTATGAAAACTAAACTGTTAGTGGCCGAAGATTAGAGGAAATAGAGCTGTCACTCATACCTTTGCTATGGTGGCTCAAAAGAGCAGTGATATGAAATAAAAGGCTTTCCCTAAATATGGCCCTTTCATTAGAGATTTGTATGGAGTTATAAATCATCTATTATATTTGGGGGGGGAGAGGGGAGTGAGTTGAAGGGTATAATGCATAACTGATCGGATACTTCACTTTTCTGTTAAAAGCCTTTTCCGCCATCCTTGAAAAATCCAATCCATAATTAGCACACTTCCATTAAAATACTGTGTCCCTTCGGCCCGAATTACACTGCATGTGCTTTACATCATGCTCCGTAATAATGTTTTTAAGGTAATAAATCTTATCAATTAATATTTTCCAGAGTGATTCATACCATTTCTAAAATGCCGAAGCTGGGCAGAGTCTTTCAGATAAAAATATTTTCTGAAGAGATTCAAAATAATTGCTTTTTTAAATTGCTGATGGGGATTCTGCCACTCAACCAGCTAAGCCTGTAAATGTGCTTAAGAGATTAAACGAGGAAAACTGAGCTAGGCCGGTGGCTGGCCCCATTTCCCGTGCCTAAGAGTTGTCACTACTCCAAATGTGACCAGACAACTTCAAATTTGCCATGGTTCGTCCTAAGCAAAAGAGGTAAACTGTGCAGAAGCTTCAGCTTATAACCAGGCTTGGCATAGGCCTGTGCCTTCTCACACAGGCACTAAGGGATTCAGCCAACAAAGGACGTGCATGCCAGGAAGTGATCTCGTCATTTGGACATGCACATTGTTGCAAACTGATCCAAATACCTATCATGCATTTGCTGCAGTACTGTAACGTAGAACTATAAGCAAGAGCAATGTGCCCAGCGGTGCCAAAAGCTCCCTTAGAAAATGTAAATCCTGAAAGAGACTAACTACTGTACAACCTTCACAAGTGCATGCATGTGAGGTTTTCAGACAATTTTTTTTTTTTTTGAGGAATCATCCATTGTGCTCACAGCTGAAAACGTGTCCCCATATACAAAAGTTCTATAGTACTCAGATGGCTAATTCTGGATCATTTATAAAATTACGAACTATTAGGCCAAGATTTTTTTTAAATGGGTGCCTAACATTAATCTCTTATGTATACATGAAAGGCCAAGATTTTCAAAAGTGACTAGAGATTTTGCATGCCTTCGTTCCTAGGTGCCCAACTTGAGACTGTTTAAAGGGGCCTGATTTTCAGAATGTGCTGAACACCCACCGTCTGGAAACCAGGTCTGTCCAGCTGGGCACCCAGATAACCAGGCACTAGTTGTTTCTGAAAGTCTTGACTCAAGGTCCCTGAATAAATTACCTGATTTTCAAAAATGCTTTCCATCCTGAGCTCCCACTGAGATCAGTGAAAGTGCTCAAGCACTTTTGAAAATCAGGTCACTTGTGTAGACATCTGCATATGGCTCCTATTTTCAAAATCTTGGCCGATATTTTCAGAGGAGACTAAGAGAATTAGGTGCCCAAGTTCTACTTAACTCCCCTAGGCACCTCTGAAAATCCCAACTTTAGTCTCTAATGAAATTGTCTTACTCTACCGCTTTAAGACTAGCTTTACTTCGCAATATAACTTTGTTATATGCCTCTCTCTTAGGGGGATCCCTTCTCAATCAAGATGTACCTATAGAACCTCACAATTCTCCTACCTCTTGAACCCAACTACAAAGAATATACTAAACCCTCTGAAAGAACTGTGTCCCAGTTTTAGAAAGAGCAGCACTTCTAAAGAAAATTCAGTATATCCTCACTAGAAAAGATGATGTACCAGACAAAGGGGAAAGGTTAATAAAAAACAACTAGGGGAAACATTGCAATAGCTGTATTTACAATCTAACAGGTTTTGGTTGTTGCTAAGTTGAGCCTTGAATTATCTTCTTCACATTGTCATGCAGAATTCTGTTGATAAATCAAGCATGATCAATGGTGTGGAAAAGAGATAATGATAATAAATAATAATAATATCTAGCTCTTATAGAGCCGACCCTTTCAGAGCTATGAATCATTAGAAATGGAACATTTGGAAATGGCAGTGTGCTGAATTTTGTGACTAACTGATTCTTGGTAACATACTCAAATTTGATATGGCGCATGTTGTCTCTCAGATCACCAGCAAAAAAAAAACAAAACCCAGCAGAATTTATCAGCATCATTACAATCACATGACATACACCTTCCAGTCTCTAACATAATTTAGTGAACACTGCCCTACTGCACTATATAAATCCTAGCTTTGAAGAAAATACATTTGGCAATAAAATTATCCTCACTCTCCATCCAGTGGTATCATATAAATATTGGATAATAACTGAAACAGCCCACAGAGAAGCAAAGGTATA
This sequence comes from Trachemys scripta elegans, assembly GCF_013100865.1. NCBI lineage: Eukaryota > Metazoa > Chordata > Testudines > Emydidae > Trachemys > Trachemys scripta. The sequence continues at coordinate 17,049,267 of NC_048301.1, read as the reverse complement.
AGCCTCAGATCTCTCTGGATAGCTAGTTTTTCCTTATAACAACATTAATCAGAGTAAGATAATATTGATTTTTCTGTTGGAAAAGAAACAGAACTTGTTTCTGTATAGACTGAAATCCCAGATCTGGTATTATACTGTATATCATACTTTTAATATTGACCATTTAAAATTTGGGCAAACTAAATAAAGAATACATACAAAAAAATGTCAAGATGAAAAATTCAATTTATGTATTTAAAAAATCCAGCTCACTGATACCTCCTATGAAATTAAATTGCTAATTTCATTCTTGGGAAATTTTAGCAAGTGTATATCGCTGTTCTCCTAAATTGATCACATCTCTTTTTATTGAGCATACAAGAACACATCAGAGAATCAGAATGTGGGTAGAAATGCTGGAATCCCAAGAAACACACATTAAAAAAAGAAGCTATGCTGCCTTCTTTGTTTGACTAACTGCATTGAAACCAATCGAGTTATGCCAGCAGAAACCCTGGCACCAAATGTCTTCCTTTAACACAAAATGACATGAACTTTCCAAATTTGTGCCAAGATTTTCAAAAGCAACTAGTGACTGAGTGCCCCGATTTTACTCTGATTTTCGGAGATTTGGATGTTCACCACTTTTTGAAAGTCCAGCCTCTCCTCTACAGTTGGGGAGCCAAAAATCAGGGTATCCAAAATCACGAGTCATTTTTGGCCTTTGCATAAGAGTGGGGCACCCACCTGCATACTCGTTCCATAAATGTTGTTATAATAGCTAACGATACGTAGGAACTCTCATCAACATAACATTCTGAAATCATGTTTGGGCCACTGCTCTAGCACGGCTGGCTCTCTGTTTGCTCCATCCTCTTGACTGGCTCCCTGACAGCTTCACTCTCTTGACTGCTGGAAATATTATAGGATTTACTGCTGCCAGCTAGCGTCACTTGAGACATGATTTCAGCACAGCTCCCCTTCTTTCTCCTGGACTAATTACGGGAGATATTGTGGGCTTGGAAAAGTTTCTAGCATCAAAGCAGATTATGAAAAATACTTTTCCCCCCTGTTTTTGTTATGGATAGTATTTTAGGTGTCAGGGCTATTAAGAGTGCAACGGACAACTGACTTCTGTCATATTAATAGGCTTCCAGAGGGCTTGTGGCCCTTTTCTTCTCCAGTTTGTTCAGCTATTGATCTATTAGGAATTGGTGTAAAGGAGCTACATGTTCACAGCATTCCTTTGGGTGTCACCTTCTTTCGGCAACCACAGCCCCTAAGAAGAGGAAATCCCCAACAGAGCCCTGCTAGCCACAGTGCTAGGTGATTTCTCACTGATTGGATTGGACAGAATAGATGAGGATGCCTGAGATAAGGGTTTGCCCATTGGGGTTAAGCCCTTTTCTTCAGAACAGCTTAGTCACTTAAGTAGGTCAGGGTAAGCCAGTTCAGAAATTACTCTGACATCTCTTCGACCTTGTCCCGCAAGTCCTTGCATAGCAGGCAGCATGGAGTGGGTGCAAGGGTGTCGCCCCGGAAGATGCTGAGCACTCCGACGAGCTGTTGGGTGCACTCAATTCCCACTGGCTTCAATGGCTTTGAGGGCACTCAGCAGCGCCTTGCAGGAATGAGCCCTTTCTCAGGTGCAAGTGGAGGCTGCAGCCAGACCTATATAAGGTTTAAACACTTGTGCAGAGCACAGCAGGGAGCACAGACCTGAGCAGACTACAAGCACACAAGCCAGATGAGGTACAGTATTAGAGTGTTATGGTAAATAGCATCCCAGTGTGGTGACACTATAGTACAATTCTGAGTAGGAACATAGAGCGCTTTCAGATGGTGCTTGATGAGAAAGAACAGCATATGCAAAGGAAGGAATAAAACGTAGATGTTGCACTGTCCCCCCTGGTTCTCTCTCTAGATGTAGAGGGAGATTTTTGAAGGCACGAAGAGAAGTTAGATGCCTGCCTCACACTTTCATTTGAAAATCTCCCCCCTAGATCCCTGTATGGAGTGGAAGTAAAGGCTAAGGCCTCATTCAGAGTCCATTGAAATCAGTCTTTCCAATTATTTCATTAGCCTTTGGATCAGAGCCTAAGCCCTTTGCGTGCCCACTCCCTTCATCCCCAAGGGTAAAAGAGGAGCAGTGTGCAAGCCGAAACCAGGCACAGCTGAGGAGGCATGAGTTTAAGTGCAATCTTTAACTTCCCAATGAGGGGCTTAACTATGCAGTCTCCTCAGAATATGTCTACACTGCAACCAGGCTTGTGACTGCAGGGGCGTGACTTTGAGTTAGCTAGCTCAAGTAACAATAACAGGGAAGCGCAGCAACATGGGCTGTACAAGACCATTGGGGACCCTGGGCATGTTCTCAAGCAGCTCGCCCATTCTGCCACGGCTTCACTGCTATTATTGTTCAAGCTAGCTAGATCGAAGCTCAGGCCTGGTCCCCACTAAGTCCCCACTTCGGACTAAGGTACGCAAATTCAGCTATGTTAATAACGTAGCTGAATTCGAAGTACCTTAGTCCGAACTTACCGCGGTCCAGACGTGGCAGGAAGGCTCCCCCGTCGATGCCACGTACTCCTCTCGGCGAGCTGGAGTACCGGCGCCGACTGCGAGCACTTCCGGAATCGATCCCAGAACATCGATTGCCTGCCGCCGGACCCTCCGGTAAGTGAAGACAAGGCCTCACTTGGGTATGTCTACACATGCTGCAATCACGCCTCTGACTGCAGCATAGACATACCCTTCGACTCACTACTGCTACCAGCAGGAGTAACTTGGCGTTCGTGTAGTACCACTCATATAAACACAGGTTTCAGTAGACCTACTCTCCCTAGTTGACACATCACCTTTCAGTTGGCACTTCTATGTATGTTTCACATCTACACTGGGCAGGATCAAACTCTGTATAGTTTAATCGAGAAACTGGACAGAACTCTGCCAAACATTGCAAAATTAGAGAACCAACTACAGCATGGGTATAAACCTGTTTTCACTGAATCAGGATCTTATTAAAAATAGAAGCATACACTCAAAAACAAGGGGCAGTTCTTTGGTTAGAGGAAAAGGTAGTCAGTCACTCAAAAACAAATTCTGTAGTTGTAATATTTGTGTATTGGCACTAAGAGGAGATTTGGAGGGTAATGAACCTGTGGAAACTCTGGCGGATTTAGCTGAACAAATTTTAGAAACAAAATTGAATCCATCTTTAATTACAGACTCTGCTTTTCAGCTGCCTACTTTTCGATCTTTGACGGACACTGACAATGTTTTGATACTTGTTGTACCGTGAGCATGCTAAGCATTCTGAATGGCACATGACAAACCGCTCAAAAGAACAGAGGTTTGGCTCCACTCCCAACATGCCACATCCCTTTTTGTCCAGAATCTGCTCTCTTGCTCCAGATCTGGAGCTCTTCCCCACGCTCACCTCTCCCCAGATTGTCTGGCTCCTCTTTCCACTGCCCTGCCCAGTGTGCCTCCTGACATGGCTCCAACTCACTTTTGTTAAAATCCAAAGTACAAGTGCCACAACCACACTGTACCTGCTGGTTTCAGAAACACCGCCCTCCCCACCCCAGCCAGCACTGTCCTTCTCCTCCACATTTTTATCCCTGAATTTAAAAGGAAAATCCATGCAGAGAGAGAAACATTCTGGGTTAAATTCTGGCTCTGTTGCAATCAATGGGAGTTTTGCAATTGATTTCAATGGAACCAAGATTTGACCCTCCTTTTGCAAAAAACAAATCGTTAGTGGACCTTATGCCTCCGCATCATGGCCCTTTATTGCCAATCTTCTGAGTCATCCAGTCCTCTCAGTTTTCCAATGCTATGCAAGTGGGTGTATTACATGAGTCACAAACTCAAGATAGACCCTTTGGAGTCTTTCCATTGACTTCAATGGGCTTTGAACCAAGCTCATTGTGTGCTCATACATATGTTGTTTGAATATGTGTTCCAAACTCATGCTACATTAGAGGAAGTATGTAATGTTTGGAAAAGATGGTATATAGGCTAGCAGTTAAACTAGTATGTTTGGTATTTTTCCATAAGGCCAAATCATGCAGCCCTTACTCAAGTAAACCTCATTGACTGAAGAACCCTTCTGGAGAGTCTTCTCCATGATCAGCACAGAGAAGCTGGGGTCTAATCTGCAAATGAAATAATAAGTTTGTAAAAAATAGGCAAACGAACTGTAGAAGGAATTTGTTTATTACTAAGGCCTTATAATGAATGACTGGTTACTACATAAACAACATTTTACTTAAATACATTTGTTATTTATTTGTATTAATTCATGTAGACAATATTTCTCAGTTGTGAATATAAAAATAATCAGTCTTACTATTCTAGGTACCTTCATCTGAAATGGGTGCTGGTCTTTGACATTATATGTATCAGCGGAGCTATGCAATTTAAATAATGGTAAATAATGAAGAGGAAGGTCACTGATTCAGAGCGATCTAGATCATTTGGTAAACTGGACACAAGTAAACACTGTGTGTCCTAATATGGCTAAATGTAAATGTCTACATCAGAGAACAAAGAATGCAGGTCATACTTACAGGATGGGGGACTCTATGCTGGGAAGCAGTGACTCTGGGGGTCATGGTGGATAATCAGCTGCCTGAACATGAATTCCCAGTGCAACACTGTGGCCAAAAGAGCTAATGAGGTCCTGGGATGCATAAACAGGGGAATCTTGAGTGGGAGTGGAGAGTTTATTTTATCTCTCTATTTGGTACTGGTGCAACCACTGCTGGAATACTGTGTCCAGTTCTGGTGCCTACAATTCAAGAAGGATGTTGATAAATTGGAGAGGGTTCAGAGAAGAGACACTAGAATGATTAAAGGATCAGAAAACCTGCCTTATAGAGATAGACTCCAGGAGCTCAATCTGTTTAGTTTAACAAAGAGAAGGTTCAGGGGTGACTTCATTACAATCTAGAAGCACCTAACATGGGGAACAAATATTTGATAATGTGCTCTTCAGTCTAGCAGAGAAAGGTATAACATGATCCAATGGTTGAAAGTTGAAGAAAGACAAATTCAGACCAGAAATGAGGCATAATTTTTTTAATAGTGAGAACAATTGACCCCTGGTGGATTCTCAGTCACTGAATTTTTAAATCATGAGTGGATGTTTTTCTAAAATATAGGGTCTAGGAAGTATTTTGGGGAAGTTCTACTGCCTGTGCTGTCCAGGAGGTCAGACTAAATGACCATTTTGGTCCCTTCTGACCTTAGCTGGGGAACCTAGCCCACATATGTATTATGATACCATTTTTATTTAAATGACCACTTACTGGGAGGGCTAGCTCAGTGGTTTGAGCATTGGCCTACTAAACCCAGGGTTGTGAGTTCAATCCTTGAGAGGGCCACTTAGGGATCTAGGCCAAAATCAGTATTTAGTCCTGCTAGTGAAGGCAGGGGGCTGGACTTGATGACCTTTCAGGGTCCCTTCCAGTTTTATGAGATGGGTATAGCTCCATAAAACCTGTCTTATTCAGTGCATAGGCCGACTCCCCTCTGGAGAGGAATCAGGGTTGTGTCGTTGAGGGGATGTTGTCTGTAGGACCCCAGCCTCATTTGCTGCAGAAGTTGGAAAGTATTTAGCAAATGAAGCAGGGGACTGCAGGAAAGAAAGTAAGGTCCCATAGTTAAGACAGTTTCCCTCCGTGAATACTGGTCTTTTGTATGCTTTTACCCTATACTATAGGGATTTCACAGGAAAGGCCAGCATTTCTCAAATTGGGGGTTCTGACGCAAAAGCGAGTTGCGGGGGGGGGGGGGGGGTCACAAGGTTATTTTAGGAGGGACGCAGTATTGCCTTCAGAGCTGGGTGACCAGAGAGTGGCGGATGTTGGGCAGGCGCCCAGCTCTGAAGGCAGCACCCCGCCAACAGAGCGCAGAAGTAAGGGTAGCAGTACCATACCATGCCCCCTTACTTCTACGCTGCTGCCTTCAGAACTTGGCAGCCAGAGAGTGGCAGCTGCTGACATAGGGCCCACTTCTGCAGGCAGCAGCGCAGAAGTAAAGGTGGCAATACCATCCCATGCCATCCTTACTTCTGCACTGCTGCTGGTGGCGGCGCTGCCTTCAGAGCTGGGCTCCCAGCCAGCAACCACCGCTCTCACTTCTGCACTGCTGCTGCTGGCGCTGCCGTCAGAGCTGGGCAGCTGAAGGATAGCAGTACTGCAACCCCCCTACAATAACCTTATGACCCCCCCACCCAACTCCTTTTTGGGTCAGGACCACTACAATTACAACACCGTGACATTTCAGATTTAAATAGCCAAAATTATGAAATGTATCATTTTTAAAATCCTATGACCGTGAAATTGACTAAAATGGACCATGAATTTGGTAGGGCCCTAATAATGCTAAATGCTCTGGAAAATGATGTCCTAGGTGTCTCACATTGGCACCCATCATTAGTGGATACTTTTGATCTCAATCTCTCCATGCCTCAGCTCCCCATCTGTAAAATGGAGAGGATACCTACTCATCTCCCAGGGGCGTTCTGAAAATAAATTCATGACTGTCTGTGAAGCAATCAGACACTGTAGTGACGCACATCATAGAAAAGTCCAGGAGGAAATTAAAAATTCTATCTTGAGAGCAGGGTTTGGACAGTGTGCAATAAACGAGGCCTACAGCTACACGTTGAACACTGAGGAGAAGACTAAATATCGAATAGCAGCTCATTAAGTGAGCCCTGTCCAACTAGTGCACTGAAGGGGTAGAGGGTCCTGTAGAAAAAAAATAGATAATCATGTCATTAAAGCCTGTATCATGATTCATGTGCACAAAGAAGCGGAATGAACAGACAGTTCTGAACTTTCTGAAGTTTTGGGTGCTTGACTTTGCAACTTGAATAACGTTCCTTAGCTTTGTGGATGGATGAATGGATACTCTATCTTTACCATTATGTCTTTGCCTGTGTCACACTTCATTCTTAAAGGAGATTAGCTATTTAGTTCTACCCTCTCGGGAATCTCATGGTGAAATGAATAAAGTGTCAGAAACAGTTACAGTTACTGACTCTGTGTGGATGCCTGAGAGAAAAACACAGACAGCAGTTCTCATCAATAACTGCCACTGGAGGTTTTGGAAATATTCCATGCACCCCTAAAGGTAGTCTTAAAGAAGCCTTTTAATTAACCATTTACCTACTGTGTGTTGCCTGAGGCTTTAAGCAGATAACATTACAACTGCTTTGGTACCAGCTTGTAACTAGCCAGTGCAAGCAGCCTAGTGAGGCTGTATGCTCATTCTTCGACTTCTGTTAAGAAAATACAAACTGCAGAGGGGTAGAAAGCTACACACAGAATTGTCTCCGCCACCTGTGAAATTGACAGCCACTGGGAGACCTCAGGGTACCCTCTTATCGTTGTCACAATGTAAATAGGTCTGGTTTTAAATGAACCTTTTATTGGCCATGCAACAGAAGAATCCACTTAGCCATGATCTCTAACAAAGGGAAAGCAGAAGGTACCCCCTGTTAGTGTGCTTAAAATACAATACACCATGTTGGTGCCTAATAACGAAACAGCATGCCCATGAAAGCTGCCAAGTGAATAGCGCTTGGTTCCTACTGAAAAGGATTGAAATGTTTGCTAGTGTCTGTCTCGATACCTCATGTTACATTACCATAGATTATGTCAGTCAGGGAAGCTGTCACATCACATTGGAGGCGCCTTTACAACAGCAGCACCACTGCAGCCGAACTGAGCCAAAGCTGTATACCTGCATAGGGCACAAAATGTTCCCTTATCCTTCCCCGCTTTCATTCGGGGGCGGCGGAAGGAAAGGTGTTTGAAACATTGCTCTTGGCTTGGTTTTTGCCTGCAGCTTTGGCACAGTACCTGCACGTCCTTTGGGACTGACCCTGCTGTCATTGACAACTTTCACTGACCAGTGGAAATGCTTGCTGACCAGGTATGCATGCCGAACATTACCCATGTCGGGCTCCCACATCTGGCTTTTTTGCAGACCACCTTTGTAGGTTATAACGCAAGGGGTGCATAGGATACAACATGAAATTCCAGCCCTAAATGAGGGGAGTGGGTCGAGAATCGTGTCAGTTATGAGTAATCCAATTCCAGTTGCATGGTGGGACATCTGATCTCTCTGGATTGTTATCAGGACTGAATTTTAACATTGGGGCAAAGCAAATAGTAGTTTAATCTGGGGCTAAATCAATGCTTGTTCCTTAGTGGGGCAACTCCAGTCTTGCGTTGTGGTGATTTATGGGCAAGTATGATGAGATTCTATGGTGTTGGCTTGAGTGCTAGATGTCCATGTAAAAAGGGAAGAAAGAACCCTTTGAAGTATAACTAGGCTTGGAAAGATTAGATTTTTATAGGTAAATGTCAGTTTACCTGTACAAACACAAACAGACAAAATAGTTCCATCCAGAATCATCTAAATTTACATATAGGCAAAGTAAGAAAAATGCTGTGATTTAGACTTTTGAATTAGGCTGGTCACAAATGGACTAGTACATGAATAGTAAAAAAAAGGCAATAATTTGTTGATTTAAGGACATTTACTTTGTATGTTTTGGCTTGTGATGTTGCCAACTTGTGTTAATAGTTTATATCTCCATATCTACTGTCATTTAATAATTGATTCTCCCACAATTTCAAGCAACTGAACATTTAAATTGATATTTTTTTAAAAAAAGCTTAGCCAATAATATTGCATAACTGAAAATTTAAAAATGAACACAATGTTAAAAAATAAACAAAAATCGAATTCTGCCTAGGGATTTACAGAGTAACCATTTCCAGGGGGACATTCTGCATAGTGAAAGTCACTGCTAGTTCAAACCTGTTTATTCTGGGTAGTTGTCAATCCATTACTAAAAACTGTAATTAAGAGAACACTGAAATTATTTCTCCCTACCAACAATAAAGATAATGCCTATTGCCCTCCTTATGGCTGTGTACAACTGTGTAATGGAAAATTATAAAACCACAGACAAAGAGATATAGAAGAGGATAAAGAAAATTAAGTTGTGATCCAAAAAAAGGCAAACCAGTCACTCTGGGGTAATGCTCGGTTTCTGGGGTTTTGGGTTTGGGTTTCTGGGGTTTTTGGTTTGGTTTGTTTGTTTTAAGGGTTTCCTTAATTTGCAGCGAGAACAGCAGCATCCGGTCTCTGCTCACCAGTGCATACAATCATTCTTGTTATGATAAATATCTCCCTATTCCATGTGACTGAAGTAACCTATCATAGCCATTAGCCACTCATCGACCCCCATCCAATGTAGTTTCACCCTTGGACAGCTGCTCCTTCCTACAGCATTGCTGTAAACGGACTGTGTCCCTTCCCTGGCCTCGACAAGAGGATGCAGACTTTGAATTAGTGTCCAAACTGACCCACTAGCTGGGACATGGCTGTACTGGTGACTCAGAAACAACAGTACAGCATAAACCTCCAGCATAAACTTCCTCCCCAAACTCAGCAGTTCCTATGGTTTCAGTCCTTGTTCCCGCATCCAAAGAGCCACCTTTGCCCCTTAATATCCTGGTTGAAACTAACTGAACCCACATGTTTGCATTATTCAGTAGTGATTACCCTGAATCTTAATGCAAGCTTTTACCACCTGAGCCAAGGGGGAGTCAACAGAAGAGCTTTGAGCTCCTCTACAAGGTGTTAGGCTACAAATGTATTAACTGGCTGCAGACATACTAACGTATGGGCTGGATGGGCCAAGGCCCAGGGGAAAATCCAGTAGCCAAAAGAGAAACAAAGAGACTTTCTCATAAAATGTTTCCATTTTTTGTTTTGATTTGATTCTGTCATGGGTTTCCTTACGGCCCACGAATAGTCTAACCATTTGGATGCGGCTTTCAATACATTCCTGTGTTTACTTAAAATTGTTCCCATTGAAAAATCTAGCACCAATATCCTAGACAGTCTGCAGGGAGGTACTGTGAGGGCAATTATTTGACTTCCTGACTTTAGCTGGAGCAGCCCTGGGGACAGTATTTTCAGTCAGAGCCCATGTCAGCAGAAAAAAAAATGAATCCATGAGCAATTCATAAAAACACAGAGAGCCAAAGATAAAACACTCATTCATTTCCACAAGAAAATAAAATCTTATACCTCTGCTCACGGAATAACTTTTTTTCATACAGTTGATATAGCTCAAGTTTAATAATAAAAATGTGTTAACACTTTGATCTTTTTTAATTTATATTAAATAAGGCAGTTAATGAAGAGAAATGTTCATGGCAGAAGGGTATATCAGGCAAGAAATGCTTTTAGCGGGTGATTACTGACGTTTTTGATAGCACTGCAATGTGTTTATTGCAAGTATATACTCCTGAGCAATGAATATCATTCCTATTTATTAATTATACATGATACAGGACACCACAACTTCAAAAAAAGTTCTTTGATTTAAAAAAAGTAGCTTCTCTTTCTTGGTCAGAGGAAGGCTGGACATCTAGCTAAGGCATTGGACTGGGGCTCAGAATTACAACTGGCGGGGAATTGGAAGTTCTGGCCGAGGGAAAATTCAACATTTCACAACGTGCATTCATTCCAAATCGGAAGAAAAAGTCAATTTTTTTCCCCCACAGAATGGGAATTCAGTAAAATTTCGATTTAGAAACATTAAACTGTTTTGATGATGTCAAAACACAATAATATAAAATAGTATATAGATTGCCTATATACATGATATTAAATAATATAAATATAAATAAAATGTCTCAACATTATCAGAATGCAACGAGAATCAAAAGGACACCTTTCTTTCAAAAAAAAATTGTCAAAAGTCAACACATTCCCACAAAACATTTCATTTTCCACAAAACTCCACCTTCCAACAGAAAGCGGGTGTGACGTTCCCCTGGTGTTATCTGGACTGTTGATCTGCAATGTCACTCCAATCCTCAACTCTGGGAGCCAGCCTTACCCTGCTCTGCTGTGAGAACCCCCCACTCCTGGGCTGTTCACGCACAGCCTCTGGCATGTAAGCTGCTCCTTGGATTGTGCAACCAAATGACACGAGCCAATATCTCCGGTCCCAGACACAACCCTAGGAACCTCCGTCTTGCAGTGTCTAGTTATGCCCGCTGGACACTGCAAGCTTATATGAGTTTGTCAATTTAACAAAGAAATTGATATGTACCAGGCTTGTAATCCCAAGGGGAGACTCTGACATGCTTCAAATCAAACACGCTGCTTCAGGTAGAACAAACAGATTTATTAACTACAAAGATAAATTTTAAGTGATTATAAATCAAAGCACAACAAGTCAGATTTGGTCAAATGAAATAAAAGCAAAACGCATTCTAAGCTGATCTTAACACTTTCAGTGCCCTTACAAAGTTAGATGCTTCTCATCACAGGCTGGCTGGTTGCCCTTCAGCCAGGCTCTCCCCTTTGATCAGCGCTTCAGTTGCTTGGTGGTGGTGTTTGTAGATGGAGGTGGAAGAGAGAGGAAGAGCCTGGTGAACGTCTCTCCTTTTTATCATGTTCTTTCTTCCCTCTTGGCTTTGCCCCTCCCCCCTTTGGGTCAGGTGAGCATTTCCTCATCGTAGTCCCTGACTGACCAAGGCAAGGGGGGGTGACTCACTCAAGAGTCCAACAGATCCTTTGTTGCTGCCTAGGCCAGTGTCCTTTGTTCCTGTGAGGCTGGGCTGGGTTTGTCCCATACATGCCCTGATGAGGTGTGAACCGCCCCTCTGTTCCTGGAGAGTTTTGCCTGGGCTTGTTTTAAGCCATGAGGACACATTTTCAGCATCATAACTATATACATGAAATTACAACCTATAACATTACTATAACAACAATGCTCAGTGCATCATGAGCCTTCCGAAGATACCCGACATGACAAACTTTGCATTGGATACCACACAATCATATTATAAGGATTAACATGGGGGTGCAGTGTGTTCCCCCAAGGTACAGAACATCACAACAGGTCCATCAAAAAACGCTGAGCAGCTCTGCCCAGGAGATCTGGGAACAATTTCCAGCTTGGCTCTGTTACAGACTGCCTGTGGAAGCCTGGGCAAATCACTTAATTTCGCTGTGCCACAAGTTTGCTCTGTACAATAGTGATAACAGTACATCCTTTCTCCCACCTTTTGTCCATCTTGTCTGTTTTGATTGTAAGCTCTTTGGAACAGGGACAGTCTTTTGTTGGGGTTTGTACAGCATCTCCAATGGGGCCTCGAGCTGGTTGGGGATTTTCTAACGAAACAGAGTTTTACCAGAAAATGCCAGTTCACTGAACCTGAAGTGTTTTGCAGAAACACACTGGGTTTGACAAACTTCCCACAAACCATAGGCAGGGGTCTGGCAGAACCCTGTCTGCCACAGTGGTTTCCATCAGAAACCCTGCCTGGTTTCATGCAAGCTCACCTGCTGGGCTGCTGGGGACCCAGGGCTTCCAGAGTTGCTCTGGGGCATCCATACAATGTGGACTGCCCCAGGACTGAGGACCCGGGATTTTCCAGGTTCCCTGATAGAGCTGGGAGCCTGAAAGTCCTGAGATCATCTTTCAGAGTTGGCCACTTTGGAGCAGCCCTGCCATAAGGACTGTCTCAGGGTCAGGGAGCTAAGAGCTTCCAGCCCTAGGGAACCCCACTGCAAATCAAGTCAATTTAACGCAGCAGCAGGTGGGGTCCCAGGGAGCATTTTCATGTCACAAACACAGTGGTTTCAGTGTTTCCCAAACCAAAATGTAATGGAACTTCTAGTGCACGGGAATTTTCAAAAAATGTGATTTCCATCCCAATAAGAATGAAACTAAATTTGAAATATCTAAATTTCCCATGAACCAGAAATTCTGAGTTTCACACCAGTTCTCATGGGGCCTCCATCTTGGCTGGGGCCCACTTGCATGTATAATTAATAATAATATTAGTGTTGGAAAGTTGTTTGCTGCGGTCATATTTTGTAACATCAGTTGTAATGCCACAGTGGGGATACGGATCAGCCCTCGTTTTGGAGATATTTAAAGGGCCTGATTTTGAAAAGCTGTGTACAAAATGCACATACAATTGTGAGCCTAGGTTCTGTGTAGTGCACCCAACAGGCTAACAAGGTGCCCGACTAGACCTCGGTATGTGCATTTATCCTTTTGCTAGGCACAAAATGTTTCCAAGTTTTCTTTGCACAGATGTGTTTTGGTTTGTTTGTTTGGTTTGGTTGTTGACCTGTTGAGTAATACTGAGTGAAAATGGAATATCACTTCAACCAGCTAGGCTAAACGCAGCAAAATGAGACTGGTGAGCGACAATAAGCACAGGGTTTATAGTCTGAATGGAAGCACATTACAGAACACTGAGAGGCAGTGAGAAGTGGCTATAATTTTGGATAATGCACTTACACCACCTGCAGATTGTTTAGTACCCTTTAAGCAAGAGACAAACAAGGACTCCCAACAGAATTGCAGGGGCATACGGATGCTACCTGGGACCTCATTTGGAAGAGTAGGAGCACATTTAATCACCACCCCATGCAGCCAGTTCTAAGGTCCACTGAAGTCAATGGGAAGGCTCCCATTCCCTATAATGGGTTTTGGATGAAGCCCAGATGAGGACATTACAGAGATGAGAAAGGCAGAGGGCAACCATAATTTCTTGATGCTTTCAGGTGTTGAGCAGTGAGGATGGATTGGCTAAGCTTGGCTTTTGTAGCTTACAATAAAGGAGACAGAGAAGTACCAAGTGGGAGCCAGTGTTGTTTTGTGTCCCAGTATCAACACTGCAGCAAACAAGACGAGAAGGAGAACCAGTTGTCCCTTCACCATTCTTCGCTTCAAAAATTAATGATTTGAAAAACAAGAAAAACGTGTGTAGATCAAGCAAAATATACAGTGTAAAAGCTGACGGACAGGTCACAGTTTACCCTCTAACAGATGAAATTCACTCCCCCTGCCCAAAACCCAAGTATTGGGATGGAGTGTTGGAGCAGCTACAGAGGTGAAATTCACATGGCTCTAACAGAGGGCCAGGGTGCCAGGCTGCCACGCAGACCCTCCCTACAACTACTGCAGCCGATGAGTGTGGATGCAGATCCTGGACTCTCCCCTGGCCTGCCCTGCACCTTAAACCAGCCCCAGCCTGCCCCCAAACTGACTCTACAAAGGGCAGCATGGACGCCAGTTCCATCTAACATAGGGGAATGCCAAACCTTCTCTACAGCCACTCAGCTGGTCGATGCCCAGAGTCACTTCTATGTGGGGTTAAATAATGTAGATTTTGGTACCAACTCTTCACTCCAAGGGTGAATTTCACCCTAATGTGTATTTTCCTTCTAAAGTGGGGACCAAACAGGAGGTTTAGGTTTAAATTTTTTTCAGATCAAAAGTTAATGGACTTGGAGGGTCTCAAAGGACAGATATTCCGAGATGCAGTTCTCTTTGGATTATTACCCAAAGTCTATCCATGTCTTCTGCAAAATTGGGCTGGATTGCTGGTCCTTCCAGTCCCAGCTGAAATACCACAAGGAGAGCCTCTTTGACACTGCAACTACCAATCCTGATAAAAAAAAACAGATAAGTATTTTAGCCACTGCCTAAGCATTCCAGAGACTCAGCCCTGGTTTACACTACGAGTTTAGGTCGAATTTAGCAGCGTTAGATTGATTTAACCCTGCACTCGTCCACACGACGAAGCCATTTTTGTCAACTTAAAGGGCTCTTAAAATCGATTTCTGTACTTCCCCCCCGACAGGGGGATTAGCGCTGAAATCGACATCGCCGGGTCGAATTTGGGGTAGCGTGGACGCAATTCAACGGTATTGGCCTCCAGGAGCTATCCCAGAGTGCTGCTCCATTGTGACCGTTCTGGATAGCACTCTCAAGTCAGATGCACTGGCCAGGTGCACCCCTCAGGGTTAGGTCTGAGTTTAGTTCTATAATTGGCTAAGGATTGGCAGTGGGAGGAGTCATTTTATCTGAACAGGCTCACCCATCCTTATAATCTTATTGCTCAGTTATTTACCTCACTAAGCGGTCTGGAATAATTTTGCACGATTGACAATCTGCACTCGGACTGTAAGGAATCCATGCTCTACAAAGAGCAGCTCCATTTTTTTCTATGACTCACACACAAAGCCACACATTCAGGGTGTAGGACTCGAACCCTTGCTCCAAAGAAACAAGCTTCTAACAGCTGGCCTAAAGGACATCATCTTTTACAGGAAGTAGCAGCAGACCCCTGGTCCTCACTGTAGAGCCAGCCAGTAGGTGGCAACATGTCTTGCTCACTCTCACAATCTGTGAGTAGCAAGGAGAAGCCCAGTATTGCAAAGCTAATGGTTCTGCAGCCCAGAGCTGGAATACACTGGTAGAGAATGCAGGGAATTCACAATGTTCTGTTAGCAAGTTACAGGTGATCGCTTGCTTATCTTAGGCAGTAGAATCATTTTAAAATTTAAGGACAACAGATTACCCTACAGCTAAAGGGTACAGCTCACCTCTCACTGTAGTGTTACACAAGCGTAACGACATACATTTTCCTCTTTATACCAATGCAGAAGAGATCTGGGTTTGGCTCACAGCAACTGAAACCCGTCACACGTGCACTGTTTTTTAAACAGTCTCAAAGCTTTTTAAAACATTCTTTTTCCGTCGGCCCCCTAACCATCTTCATTTCGCTCAACTCCACTCTCACATGGAGCCCTCATGTCGCATGTTTACAATCCTAGAGAAAGGCTCAGGGCTTAATGTAGGAAGAAATGCAGAAAAGTGGGTTTTGTCTCTTGATTATTCAAATACATATGAATTGCCAGAAAATTGCTAGGTAATATGTTCACTGAACAGAGACTTTAATCTGGAGACAATACTCAGAGCTCAGCATTTCACACCTCCAAACAGATATGCCTCCGGCTATCCTTTTATTTTTCATGCCATGGTTTTGAAATGTTGCATTCAAGAGAATGTATTTTCTTCAAATCATGTATACGTGCATGTTTATGAAATCATTACCATAGCCGTAAGTCCATAAAAATCACTGCGGCCTGCAATGCCACATGTTCATCCAGCAATTAGATGAATAAATTCACCCTGAAAATTTTCTGCTAGTGGTGAGGGTGGGGAGAGGGGAAGAAGAGAACAAACCATACTGTGAAAGTTGTATTAACACTCGAGACCACAGAATTTGTTTCCTATTTGAATAAATGCAGCTCATGTCATGCTCAGAAAAGATGAGTGATGATGACTACCAATAGCTTAAACTACCTGATCTGCAGCGGGGGGTGGGAAAAAAAGTATAGGAAACAAGTGGAACTGGCAGCGCATACAACTCCAAAGTGCATTCCTCCTCTAGTGTGATTTTCTATGCTGCAGTATTCTTTCAATTATTTCTTCCCCTCTCTTCCTCTCTGCAAAGAAAATTGGCACAAAAAGTTGCCTCCAGGAGAGAAGAGGGGTATTTTTATCAGCCTATGACTAGATTAAAAATCCTTTATCTGAAATTCAGTAGAGGATTGGCCTAAATTAAATCCAATCTCCACTTAGCTTCCAGGCTGTATTAAAAGTGATGAACTGGAATTTTTAATTTAATATATTTTATTTTTAGTTTACACTTGCATAAGTTACCTCTGAAAAAGCAAATTATAAAATGGGGGTACAGAACCGTATTGTACGCTTACAATGGCAGACATTTTCAACTGAAATACATGGCCCATTTCTTACCTTGGGGCACCAGTGGATCAGGCCCAAGTTTCTTGTTGTGAAGCTGTTCCTTCAGCGTTATGCATCGTTAGCCTGGACACTGGTTTTTCATACTTGCCGTAGTGCCCTCTATCTCCATAGAGACAATTCACATGGAAGAGCATTTGTAGAACCTGGGCTTGCATGAATTTTTAATGGCATTAAGCATCACTGTTAGTTATACTGCAATGCAGCAGTGCAAACAGTATATTTCTTTAAATAGGTCATCAGAAATTTAGTTTGTCATAATCTCTGTTGCATTATTTTTCTGCTTTTTTTTAATGGTATTGATATAATCAAATTGTGTCACCCATACACATATACTCATTTAATTGCATCATACCCATTTGTTTACAGCAACCCTCTTTTATCCCCAGCACATTGCAATGCAGAGGCTGTCAACAGCACAGCACAGATAGGACAGCAGAGAAGAGTAAAAGCAAAACCAGGGGACGGAGGCAGAAAGGGCAGGCCATAGAAGGCAGGGATTGTATCCAACTTGTTACTTTGCTGATGGCACCAGGGCTGTTTGGCTTTTGAAGGAGGTTTAGTAAACATTTGTGCCTGTCCCTCTCTCTATTAGACTCCACATTAGGGGGCACCTACAGAAAATCACATTGTGACCAGGATATTTTAGATAGTGATTTCTGGGCCACTGTTTTTTTGGCTGTGGCTCAGCTAAGTATCATGTCCGCAAGTTCAGGAGCAAACAGACGTTAGCCCCGCACAGCGGTGACCACACAGCAGTGGGCAGAGATTTTTCATACATCATTTACAGCTTGGTGCAGTGATTCCAGAAAGTCAGCACCGATCTCCTTAAGTTAACACCGAGCAAACAGGAAAGGAGACAGAATTGTTCTTTTGTTATTTAAAAGTCCTGTCATATATGGGCATATTTGGTGCTACCTCTGGTTTCATTTCCAGTATACTTCCCTGACATAACAGAGACTTCTCCGCAGGATTACACAGGAGAGGCCTGGATAACTATTTTTTAAAACAGTTTTGCTTATAACAGTCCTATTTTCTTTATGACCCTTCGCTTGTATTTTCTGCGCTGAACATGAATATGAGGAGCCAGACTCTGATTTTAGTTGCGCCCGGGTAAATCCAGGGCGTCTCCACTGAGATCCGATGGAACGACTCCAGTTTTACAGTGGTGCAACTGAGATCAGGATACAGCCGGTGATCTTGGTTTCTGAATAGCTCCAGCAGTTCCTAACTTCTTATTCCACACCTGGGATTGCTGAAAAATGACTGGTGCAGAAACGACTAAGAGCCAGTTCTAATCCAAGTTCTGACAATCATTATCTCCATGGCCTTAAGTCGTTTATCCTCTCTCCTCAATTACTCCCTCCACAAAAATAGGGATGATAATAGATCCTGTCCTGCTTCATAAGGCAATTCAGAGGATTAATCAGTTAATGTTGTACAGCGCAGGGTGCCAAATTCTGCGCTGGTTTATACCTTCTACAAGTCAGTTGGGCCAGGTTAGGGTGCAAGCCAGTGCAGAATTCAGCCTCTTGTAAATGAAGTGTGTTGAGTGATGCTGCTAATTTGCAGTTTATTTATTTTGCCTTATTTATTTTGATTTCACAGCACTGATCCCAGCGCTATGCCGCTGCGTGTGACATCATAATTGCATTGTATCTGAAATTGTAAACTCTGAGACGGGGGCTGCCATTTAGGGAATGTTTATCCAGCATCCAGGACAGAGGTGGGCAAACTATGGCCCGTGGGCCACATCCGGCCCGTGGAACCCTACTGCCCAGCCCCTGAGCTCCTGTCCCGGGAGGCTTGCCCCTGGCCCCTCCTCTGCTGTTCGCCCTCCCCTGCAGCATCAGCTTGCCCCGCCGCCGGTGCAACGCTCTGGGCAGTGGGGCTGCTAGCTCCTGGGGCAACGCAGCTGCAGAGCCGGCCTGACCCGGTGCTCTGTGCTGCGCGATGGCATGGATGGCTCCAGCCGGGCACCTGTCCTGTTGCTCTGGGCAGCACGGCTGTAGCACCGCCAGCCACTGGTGCTACAGGCAGCACAGTAAGGGGGCGGGGGGTGGTGGATAGAGGGCAGGGAGCGGGGCAGTCAGAGGGCAGGGAACAGGGGGGTTGAATGGGGGCAGGGTCCCAGGGGGGCAGTCAGGAATGAGAGGAGGGGTTGGATGGGGTAATGGGGGGCAGTCAGGGGCGGGGGTTCCGGGGCAGTCAGGGGACAGGGAGCGGGGGGGGGTGTGGATGGGGCTGGAGTCCTGGGGGGGGCACATCAGGGGGCGAGAAGCAGGGGGGGTACAGAGGGGGGCCACGCCCAGCTGTTTGGGGAGGCACAGCCTCCCCTAACCAGCCCTCCATACAATTTCCGAAACCCGATGCGGCCCTTGGCCCAAAAAGTTTGCCCGCCCCAATCTAGCACAATGGGGCCCCAAGCTAGGTGTGGCCTTTAGGCACTATACAACACAGATATTAAACAATGATCCTTAACTCACTACAGCATCCAACTGTAGCGTCACAGAATTGCGCCTCCACCTGGGAAAGAAGTAGCAGGAGCAGATATAACTTTAGGCAAGAGTCTGTTTTCATGCAAAGTCGGCTAGTAACGTGTCATTCAGTAATAAATACCACCTAACTCTTACACACTGCTCTTCATCCACAGACCTCAAAGCGCTTTACAAAAGGGTGGGGGTTCTCATTTTCACCACTTTACAGATTGGGAAACTGAAGCACATAAGTGACCTGCCCAAGGTCACTCAGCAGGTCAGTGGCAGAGCTGGGAGTAGAACCCAGGGCCCCAGTCCAGTGCACCATCACCAAGGCAAAATATATGTTAACAAAGCAAAACAGAGAATCAACAAGACAAATCCTCAGCTCAATTGAAGTCAAATGTCAACTTTCACCAGCTGGTGGCCCGGCCTGTGTTTTCAATCTGGTGTCAGTGGTTATTTGATTTCACACAAAGTAAATTAAAAAATAAAATAAAAGCATTATGTGTGGTTATTTTAATGCTCTGATTTATCCAGAGGCACTAGGCACATTTGGACACTTCATTGACATTGGTGAAGCAAAGTCAGATGTCCTTAGGGTAATGAAAAATGAGCAAGAGCAAATCTAATTTTGTTTTTTTTTTTGTTGGAAAGGTCTTTCTGGGCAGTGATTTCATTTGACTAGATCTGAGCATATGGCAGCATTACTTGATCCACTTATCAAGGGCAGCATTAATGACTTTTCCCCAGCCCATGCAGTATATACTGTTGAATGGCTAAAAGGATATTCCAGTAAACAAAATGATCAAACTAGAGTCTGTGCTGTTATCCTCTTCCCCTTTGCCCTTTGATTCCAAGCCAAGAACATCTCACATGTCACACGAAAGGAGTGCCCGTAATAGAGTAGTGAAACAGTAACAGCCACACGGAGACCAGCTGCAGCATGGAACACGAGCGTGCAGTTCAGGTCTGCACCTAAGTGCAGTTTCACTTGTGACTATTTCAGGCCTCATCATTCGAACAAGCCAAAGGAAGGCATTATTCCTCCATATCAACTCATTCCGCATCTACATAAATAGGGGACTATGTGCAAATTCCCATTCGTTTCCCCATATTAACTAATTTCAAGAGTGATATTATTTGGGAGAGTTTTTGTGGGAGCAAGTTACAGCCATTATATATAAATGTCAAAGTAATTACTCCACTAAGGACCAGATCTCATCGTGCTTAGGGCTTGTCTACACTACAGAATTATGTCAACTTACTGCCAGCGCAGCAATTAAATTGGCTGTTGGTCT
This sequence comes from Trachemys scripta elegans, assembly GCF_013100865.1. Classification (NCBI taxonomy): domain Eukaryota; kingdom Metazoa; phylum Chordata; order Testudines; family Emydidae; genus Trachemys; species Trachemys scripta. Next base: position 17,028,826 of record NC_048301.1, on the reverse strand, counting down.
CCACACTACACTCCTTCTGCCGGTGGCATGCATCCTCATCAGAAGCACTTGCACCGACTGAAGTGGGGCACTGGCAACCGCATGGGCCTTACAGATGGGGCCTCCCGACCCGGGGGCTGACCGTCGGAGACGAAAATGTGAAATAAAAGCAGCTGTGGTACTAACAAGAATGTCAATTTCACTGCTGGTAGGCTCCCTGTTGTGAAACTGAGCCCCTTGCCGGGCTAACAGCTTGGGCTGTCAGTGCCGGGGCAGGGGGCACTCCATCTGTCAGCCCCACACAGGGCTAACAGCCAACAGGCTATGTAAGTAAAGCAGTGTCCACATGGCTACACTGGACCTAAGTGCTACACTTCTCACCCAGGTGGAGTTATTAAGTCGATGTCATGGGAGACTTGCATTGGTGGGAGCACCGTTGTAGCCAGGGCTGGCTCCAGGCACCAGCAAACCAAGCAGGTGCTTGGGGCGGCACATTTTCAGGGGCGGCATTCCAGCCAGCCTCTTCTTTTTTGGGGGGGCGCTTGGGCGGCAAAAGCCTAGAGCCGGCCCTGGCAGCAGCAGCGCGTTCTGCACCGGGGGTGCCCTGAGCCACTGCGGTTCGCGTCGCGAAGCAGCACCCGCACCTTATGGCTGGGTGGGCTCCGAGCACGGGACACTCGGGCTGGGGACCGCCCCTCAGGGCACACGGAGCTGCCTGCAGGTGCCGCAGGCTGGGTGAAGTGGCCAGAGCCACCAAGGGACTGTGGCAGGGCGGCCAGGAGCAGCAGCAGGAACGAGGCCCTAGAGGGCGGGGTGCTGCCATGCGGGGCCCACGTCCTGCTCTCCGGGGCTCCGCTCCCTCTGGGGCTGCCCTGCCCCAGCTCCTCAGCCCCCTGCCGGGGCGGTCCCCTGGCTCTGTCCTCCCCGGTCTCGGCCGGTCCTGGAGGCGGGAGCCCCGGCTGGAGGGACCCTGGGCTGAGGTGCGGCCCGGGAGCCCCGCTGCTTACCCCGACCCTACCAGCGCTAGACTGGCTGGAGGCGAGGGGGGAGCAGGCGGAGTCAGCGCTGGTGGGGAGGGAAGCCCAGCGCTGGGGCGACAGGCGGTGCAGGTGGCGGGGGAGAGCCCAGGGCTGGGGTGGGGGGCAGCCAAATTTTTTTTTGCTTAGGGCGGCAAAAAACCCAGAGCCGGCCCTGATTGTAGCACAGACACTGAGAGTTAGGTCGACGTAAGGCCAGCTTCCATCAACCTAACTCTGTAGTGTAGACCAGGCCTTACTCACACAGACTAATGTTCTGTCGGAATCACTGAGGCTAACGGCAGAGTAAGGTATTACTCAAGCTCAGGGAGGCTGGCAGGGTCAGGTCTTAAAAATACCTTCCTTGCAGAAACGACAGAATTTTCAAACTGAAGATAAATTGAAATTATAAAAAAGGGAAGTCAAGGACCCCCTCTTAATCTGAAGTGATGAAGACTTAGAACTTCTTTTCAGTGCCTGCTCTTTTACATTTGAAGATAGAATATTTGCTTATTGTGACAAGATAGACTGATGGGTGAAATCCTCGCCAACTGATCTTAATGGCAAAACTCCCATTGATCTGAATGGGGCCAGGATTTCACCCCCATCTGTCGGCTCACTGTGATGGTACATCTAGTTGTACCCTAGTATTTGGCCACACCTCCATCTGTGACACTTGGAGCATAAGCAGAGAGCTAGATTAGGTACATTCAAAAGACATAACTTTATAATTCAGATGCCATGGTGATGGATGCAGCATAAGTGTCTGGACAGATAGATTTGCTAGTTGCAACGAAGGGAAATCAGAGTCTTTTTCATTGCTCTCATTATTCTATAAGCATCTCTGGTCCACAATTCACAGTCAGAGAGAGACCGAGAGGATCAGGGAGTTGCCCTATAGGGCAACGTTTGGCAGAAAGATAGTTTGGTAAATCTAATTGACAGTTTGGCAGATGGTGTCTATATAATAGAAGTTATGAGATAGGCAAGACTCATTGCATTTGCATTTTGCCACTAACAACCTGTGATAGCGTGTCAGGTTCTAGGACCCTACACAGAGACACAGAGCTATTTTGCTGACTTGCTCAGCTAGCCAGACCTAGTGGGGCTCATTTGCTCCAGCTCAAGAGTATAACAGGGCTGAGTTAGAGCTGGTTTAAAAAAAAACAAAATTCATAAAGTTTGTTCCTAATTTTTGTAAAAAAAAATGTGAATTTCAACAGTTTATTTGACCAGCTCTGGTTGAGTCATGTGAAGGCAGAGGGAAGTAGGGCATGGAATGGTGCTGGAGGAGGAAAGAGAAGAATCAAGCTCACGTGAAGGTTAAAGGCAGATGTAGGAAAGGGGTACGTTTGGAAAATATCCAGTTTGTGTTTATTGTGTGAGGAGCATGGCAGAGACAGTACCCGTTTATAGGACTCTTAATATTAGCTCTTAGAAAGCTGGCGTTTTTCAGAGTGCCAACAAAAAGTGGATCCGTAGAAGGATGTGAAGTCTCAGAAGGGTTAAAGTGAGTTCTCTGACATGATCTCTATAATGATCTTGCTCATCAGTGAGATTAGTCATAGTAGTATTACGGTAGAGCGTAGAGGCCCCAACCAAGGTCAGGACCCATTGTTCTAGGCACTGTATAAATACACACAGTAGGAGAGAGTCCCTGCCCAAGGAATTTGTGATCTAACTTGACTGGACAAGACAAAATGTGGGAGAAAGGAATGATCTTGGAAAGATTTAATACATGCAAAGACCGAGAAACATTCCCTGCTCACTGAATTAAAAAGTGAAGATCTAGATCTTTTTCTAGTCTAGGGCTGACTAGTGAATAAGCAGCATAGAATATCAAGAGCTATCCCCATTGCTAGAGGAATTTTGAAATAAATGTGACAGTTGCACTTTGCCAATTATCGTTGGTTCGGGGATCAAGAGTCAAGACTAGACATAGACCTAAGAACATGCCGGGTTTGTTAAATTGCCTGTAGTTGTGCCCTTTGTTAGACTGAAGCGCCTGGATGCAGCATCTGGGAAAGATTAAAAGCACATCAGGCAGCTGTTAGAGGTTTGCACGTTATGAACTCAGCTCTGGCAGCCATGTATGCGAGGAGAGAGGGAGAATGAACTGTAAAGAGATTTGTAGGATTGTGCAGTGGTGTTAAAAGAGTCACGGGGTTTCTGCATGAGAAAATTGCATGGAGGCTACATATGCAGCTAAGCGTTAGGTGGGGCAGCATTATGCTGCTGTGATTTGTTGGGCTGTTACACTTCTCTAATTGTTTGATTACATTGGTGTATTCCAAAGACACTGCTTGGGGCTCCGAGTGAGAAGATTGTGCTTTCCTGACAATTTCACTCTGCGCTGCTTTTTTAATTTGTAATGAAATACTTGTCGAAGACTGTTGAGACTGCGGAGTTGTCTCTTTATCCTTCATGAAGCATCTCCAGGTGTGATACAAACCCACTGGGGTGACAGACATGGAGAAACCTCTGCCACCAGCTCAGACACAAATGGTTCCTCTGTGCCTGAATGGCACAGTGCTTAACATGTAAGGCTAAATCCTAGCTATGCCTGGACAGTTATCCGTGGGGCAGGGGGGGGGCAGAGGGTCAATCAGCCACTAACCTTCACACAATTCATTGGCCATGTGAACTGGGCCCCCAGAAGGCATTCTGGCCTACACTGCACCAAGCACACTTATGGACACAGTTAGTCAGTGCCCCAGTTATTCAAGGTACCANACTGCACCAAGCACACTTATGGACACAGTTAGTCAGTGCCCCAGTTATTCAAGGTACCATGACCTCAAAGGGTGTAGTTTGAGGGAAACAGGGTGTGGTTTGCACAAAACGGAGTGAGTACAAAGGCCTAGAATCCTGACAGTGAGCTAGTTGTGCCTCCCTTGGAGGGATAGCTCAGTGGTTTGAGCATTGGCCTGCTAAACCCAGGGTTGTGAGTTCAATCCTTGAGGGGGCCACTTGGGGATCTGGGGCAAAATCAGTACTTGGTCCTGCTAGTGAAGGCAGGGGGCTGGACTCAATGACCTTTCAAGGTCCCTTCCAGTTCTAGGAGATGGGATATCTCCATTAATTATTATATTACATCCAAAAAGGAGCAGATAAATCACGCTGCAGTACATTGAGTCAACCCAATATGTGGCATTCTGCCTTGCGAAGGCAGGCTTTTGTGTACTGATTGTGCCTCACACCATGTCGAAGTACGTGCCATTGCACACTCCACCCTGGCTTTTGCTCTGTACCCAGCTGCTTTGTGCTACCTAGCGTGGGAGGATAAAGCTGGTGGAGCCGGTTCTACACCACCCACTCCCAGCCTCTCACCCCGGCAGAGGGGGCATGTTGGGTGCAAGACAGGGCATGACCTGAGCACCTTGCATTCTGGCAATCCAGCAGAATGGTCCTTAGGGGACTGTTCCTATTGAACTAACTTAGAGCAGCCCTTTGCCCCTTCTCCTTGGGTCCTGCACTAAGCACAGTTAGACAGACCCAAAGGACGTGGGCCTGTGCCAGGATCTGACCCTTGTATACTCCAACACATCAGTGCTGCTGGTGCCGTTGTTACAGACCAAGTTACCCAGATCAAAAAATATGAGGCAATGGCTGAGAAACCTCCCTGATTATCTACTTATGTCCTTTAGACTGACACTTGCCAATCTGAGGATGAACCTGGAGTCGGCGAAGATGATTAACAATGACAGATTCTTTGCTTCCCACCCTGCCCCTCCCCAGAATAACCTGAGTGACAGCTGCTGTGCCTGAAATATGCACCACAGACAGATAGTATCTTGACTTAGGCCCAGATCCTGCGAAGACTTACACACAGAAGTAGCTTTATGCACCTGAGTGGTCCCATTGAGGGGCCATAGGGTGTACTGAGGAAACAGAATCTTTCATTAGGAAAAAAGAGGCCAAATTTACAGGGCACACATGCGGCCTTTTACTGCTCACTAGTCCCCTTTTTTATTTCCTTTGCGTATTTTTCTGTGTCCAAGCCCATCTAGAACTGAACCTTCCCAAAGGTTTGGGGGGGTTGGAGCCGGGGTTTTGGTTTGGGCCCTTCCTTCACTTCTGTGGTTTGTTTTGTGCCTCAATCCATGGTATTAGCATGATGTAAAAGGGAGGAACAGACCAACAAACAAGAGATTGAACTAAATCTCTACCTAAAACTTGAGCTCTGCTTGAACCAAAACCTCTTCTGAGATTTGAAGAAGTAGGGTGAATTTTGGTGCCTTTTCCCAAATGTCTGAATACGTATTCTCCTCTGGGTTATAGCCAGGGCAGGGAGCAGATGTGCCAACCACAAAAGAAGCTCTTCCCAGTACTCCCAGCTCAAGCAAAGCCAAGCCAGCACGTACTGCAAGCCTTTCCAGAAAGCCTCATCCCCTGAGATTTCCAGTCAAAGACATTCACATGCATTTCTGATAAACATCTGAAATGCGGATCCAGTCATAGGAATAGGCAAACAGTACAACCACATGTTCGTCCCAGCCTCCCCCCAGCCAGTAATAAGATATCTACCACAATGTCACCGGTGGGAAGTGCTGGCTGCTGAACTGTTGGGCCTAGGAGGCAGCAGGAGGAATGGGGTCACCAGGGGATGTTGTGAAGGCCAAAACAAATGACAGGGTTCAGAAAAGTATTAGATAAGTTGATGGAGGATAGATCCATCAGTGACAATTAGCCAAGATAGTCAGAGGGACAACCCCATGCCCTGACTATCCCTAAACCTCCAGCTGCCAGAAGCGGGGAGTGGATGACAGGGGATGGATCACTCAAAATTGCTCTGTTCTGTTCATTCCCTCTCAAGCACCGGGCATTGGAAGACAGGATACTGGGCTAGCTGGACCTTTGGTCTGACCGGTATGGCCGTTCTTATGTAGGGTACTAATAACCTTGATGCAATGGTGCTGCTTTTCTGTGAGCTCCTGGACAGCAGTGCCCCCTCTGGCCCCCTGGGCAGCAGCAGCTCCCTCTGCCTCAGCACAAAAGGCCACCTCTTGGGTGCTAAGACACGATACAGCGGAGAGTGACTAGTTCCGAAGGACAGAGCCGCACCTCATCCCTGAGTCACAAGCTCCTGCCCCAGCAGATATTATCCCACACCACTTCGCCCCTACACACAGAGCATCTTTGGCCCCATCCCAGGCTGCCCTCCCCCAACACCTACCTACTGGCTGTTCCAGACCTCCTCATCCCTCTCTCCTAGAACATTTTTCAGGCCACTCCAGTCCCCAATGCCCTCCCCTTCTAGAAGCGTCTCTGCAGTGCCAATGGAAGGAAAAGGAGGGGGCGGAATCCTTGGTGTTTAGGAAGAACTGGAGGAGTGAGAGAGAGGAACTTCAGGGTAAGGAGAATAGGGTGGGAACAGAGCAGCAGAGGACCTTGAGGTGAGGACAGCTAAAGGGACCCAATGAAAGGAGAGACAAGGATGCTATGCTGGCGATTCACAGATCTACCTCTCTGCTCAAGAACTGGCCCAACCAAAATCTCAGCCTGTCTCTCCAGCATCTCCAGCCATCAGCTTAAGGTAGCACAGAGAAAATAGTAATAAAAGGTATGGAGAACTGGGCAAAACTGAGGGTCTAGAGAAGCAGAGGGAACGAACTGGAAATAAGGAGAATAGAGTGGATGAGGGGGGAGAGGTAAAAAAGAACTGAGTGAGGAAATAGAGCTCTCCTCTACACTAGGGAAACTGACCCCCAACATTCACCCCTGTTGCTACCACCCTTTCAGCTACACTGTTTTTTCCTGCCAGGGGAGGCCCAGTTTAGAAAAAGCTCCTGCAGCTCCCACTGTTATTGCCACCAATGCCAATTCAGTAACTAGCTGAGGGGCAAGGGAAATGAAAGGAAAAGTCAACAGGTCACAATCTGACCAGGCAAAACCAGGACCAGGCACTGCTTTAATGCACAAACTACAGGAGCCCAAAGGGCTGCAAAGAACTCCCAGAAGGCACATGTTTAGTAATCTCACTCAGTTCTTTTTTACCTCTCCCCCCTCATCCACTCTATTCTCCTTATTTCCAGTTCGTTCCCTCTGCTTCTCTAGACCCTCAGTTTTGCCCAGTTCTCCATACCTTTTATTACTATTTTCTCAAATACCTGCTCTTGCCTTCTCTTCAAACAGACTCTGTGCCTAGAAAGCTCCCTTCATTTTCACCCCTTTACAGGAGACATTCGTAAATTAGATAGGTCTTCCAAATGTTCTGGAGAGACAGCAGCAGTCAGCTAATGAGCATGTTCTCCTCTAATATTGGCTATAGATGACTCTCCAGAAAGGCTCTGAATCATGCAAAGAATAAATGGGATGACCTTTTATTTCAGCAAAGTTTAAAATGTGAATTACTCCACAGGGGAAAGGTGTGAGTTGGACTCAGGGCAATGCCTAGCTGTTAATATCATACTAAAGCAGTGCAAAAATAAAGAACATTTTGTTCCACCAGGAGAAGGTGCACCAGGCAGTAATGTCCAGTTTTATAAAGCTACAAGACAGTAACTCACTTTATAGAATTATCTGGATAACAGCTATAGATACATTGGCTGTGATGGGGCAGTGCATATACAGCTTGTATTACATTAATCAGAGATCCATGGGTGGGAGGGCAAATGTAATAATGATACTTGTAAAATGGGCTGCGATTTTGAGTGTGTTTAATAAATTAAATAGCCACTGACACCTTGTCACTGTTGCAGATAAACTACGCTGCTGAAAGATTTGTGCCATTCTTCCACCAACAAGGTTATGCTAAAATACCAGACTGGCCCCTCTCTGTCTCATCAACGCCAGACTGTCGCTCTTTCACAATGCACTGCATGTCTGGAATAGCCTTCCAGTTAATATACACCCAACCCATTTCCGTTCCACTTTCAAACTCTTCCAGTGCCACATCTGCTCCACGAAGCATCCTAGCTCTAAAGATCTGAGCCCACTCAGTGTTTGTTCTGCACAGCAGATTAAACACCCACAGCCCACGGAAATAGAGTGGGAGTTGGGAGCCAAACTCCTCTACATTCTTTTAAAAATCCCAGTTTAACTGTGTGGGGAACAGACGCCAGTTCATTTTTCAGCACATTTCCCTCACTGTACAGCACCACGTACATTTACGGACCATATAACTCGCATTACAAAACACTGATGGAAGTGTTAAACACTGCTTTTCCACACACAGCAGATGACAATGCAGCAGTATCCTGCATCCCCTGTCAGATGAGAGAGAATTCCCTTTTGTGAGAAGAATTAAAGGGGCACACAAGGGAAACAGTGTCACATTAGTCCTATTGTATTAATTTAGATGGAATAAAGAGCCCAAGTTGTTAAAGACGTTGACAGAACCCAGTCACTGTACAGTGTTAAAAAAGGTTCAGGGTTGAATATACAGACACCTCAGCCTGCTCGGTACCAGGGCAAACACACCAATTACAAATCTTTTTAACCATTTATTAAAGATGCAGAAAATGAAGGAAACACAAAAAGCATTTGACGTGTAAAGTATTAAGCTAGGCTTTCATTTTAACCGCATTTCTTGTTCCCTTTCTCTTTAACGGGTGGGAGGTTTTAGAAGGGAGCCTTTTTTCTCCCACCATTTGACAGTCTCTTAGATGATACTAAAGATTGTAATAACTGTCCATTTGGGGAAAAAAAGAGAAGTTAGTCGACCTGGGCTGGAAGACTTGTCATTCCTGTTGTTGTTAAAGTCCAACCCCATTTCCTAATACACAAGACAAACACACACAAAAAGGGAAAGGAAAGAACAGCAAAGACAGAAAATGCAACTTCTGTCTCTGGGGTTGACTCTCACCCACTGCTGGAAAAACATAGGCACAGCACATGGTTTGATCAGCCATGCTTGCACAAGCATCAACCTGGGCAGGGCATTACTTGTATCTGCCTCTCTGGCACCTGTTTACAGCAGAGTTGCAAAATATGCAGCCTTGGCTGTCTAAGACAGACTCTTATTAGACAGAAGGAAAGGGGGAGAGAGAGGAAAACGAAGGAGGAAAAAGACACGGAGCGTCGTGGGGGGGAAGTAAAGTCTCACATCCCAGATGGTGTTGGGGGATTTAGCCAGAGCCAGTGTAGGTGGTGATGTGATCTGACTCCCTCTCTGGCCTGATCTGGGTCATCTTTCAGGATTAGGACAAAGAAGGTTGGAGGTCCCAGGAGAGAGTGGGGTGATGGCCGGGTGATGAAGCTGCTTTTTTCAGTCAGCCAGTGGAGCAGTAGCCAGCTTTCCTCCCAAAGTCTTTTTCTTCTTAATAAGGACCCCAAAAAGGAGTGCTGGGTGCAATAACCCATCCCCGCATTATTTCATCCATTAGTGAGGCCTAATTTCCAACACACCAATTTGGTTCACTGATTTCTGGTCTCACACTGATCTTGTTTACCAGGCATGATTTTAAACACTGCTTGAACTATATAAGTAGACTTTTTTTGTTTGGACTAATTCATCTTTCTCTTTTTTACACCTTTTCCCATCAACATTTGTTGTTATAGGTTATTCTGACATTTTATGAACTTTCACTCACTTTTCACAGTTGAATTCACAGTTAGGTGAATTTGTAGGCCCAATTGTCACAACAGTACTACTGAGAAGGGGACACAATTCTGTAATGAAATAATCACAACCACAGACCGTATTCTCCACTCACTCCCAGAGATTAGATTAAGAAGAACATAAGAACAGCCATACTGGGTCAGACCAATGGTCCATTTTGCCCAGTAACCTGTCTTCCAACAGTGGCCAAAGCCGGGTGCTTCAGAAGCAATGAACAGGACAGGCAATCATCAAGTGATCCCCTTCCCAGCTTCTGGCAAACAGAGGCTAGGGACACTTCAGAGCATGGTTTTGCATCCCTGCCCATCCTGGCCAATAGCCATTGATGGACTTATCCTCCGGGAACTTATCTAGTTCTTTTTTGAACCCTGGGAAAAGATGGTGGCACTTTGCCAAGCACCACCATCTTAGGGTATGTTTACACTGCAAAGCAAGTCCAGCATTTGTAGAGCTCCAGTAGCTGATGCTGGGTTTGTTAATCTAGGGCTTGAGCGTCTGCCCTCATTTACAACCCCGGGTTAGGAATGGTTGAAGCCTGGGTCCTAACCTGGGTCTCCAGAGTCTACACTCCAGTATGTAGGCCCAAGTCCAGCCACCCATATCCCAGACTTCCTAGCACCCTCTCATAATGTGGTGCTAGCCCTTTGTTCATGCTGCAGTGCAGAGAGTTTGACTCTCCACCAAACTTGACTGTCCAGAGAACAAGAAGTCAGCCTGTGGGATACTTTTGGAAGACTCCCAGAACACAAGTCCTGAGGGGCTGTGCCTATACTGCAAAGCAATAGGGCTTGAACCCTGGATCCCAGCTTGATTCAGTCTCAGACTGCCCACCCCGTGAAGTCCTGGTACCCTGAGTCTGAGCCCTGGGTTAGCGCAATTTGTGTGTAGACAGAAGAAGGGTTACACTTGAGCCTGAGTTCGAACCCTGAGCTTACATTGCAGTGTAGAGATACCTATAATATGCTCTGGTTGTGGGAGCAGCCAAAATGTGACCCCATTTGCTGTAGAGTTTGTAGATGTTCATATAATAATTGTGGGATGTACTGGGCTCCTTGAGCTTGGCTCGCCCTCAGTAACTTCAGCATGTCAATGGCTCTTTGGGCTTAGCTTAATGGGGGGAAAAGAAGTTAGTGGGGAAACCTCCCAAACGCCACCCACTCATGACCCTAAAATGAGACATCACTCAATCATGCCAATCTGTGACCCTCCCTCTCTTTTGTTAGGACTTGTGCACATGGGAAGGTTTTACCCATAAGGCCTTGTCTATCCAGTTTTTATACTGGTTTAACTATTTTGGCTCAGGGTGAGATTGAACTCAATAGAATCCCTATAGTGTGAACATGGTTATATTTGTATAAAGGTGCCTTATACTAGTATAGCTTATTCCCTTTCCCACACAGCACCTTTATATTGATATAACCGCATCCACACTACAGGGGTTGTACCAATTTATCTATACCGGTGTAGTTAACGCAATACAATTGTGTGTGTAGTCAAGGCCTTATACCAATATAGTAATGCAGATACAATCCCCCATGTGGATACTCTCATTTTAGTTTATACCATTTGGGAAATGGTTTAAGTTAAACCAAAAAAAGCACAACTCTTATAGCAAAGTAAGAGTATCCACACTGGCGTTTATATCAGTATAACGATGCTGGCTTGAATTCACACTTTAGGTTATACCCAAACAAACTTTGCCATGCAGACAAGGCCTTATGTGAGGAATTAAATAGTTAACAATTCTCATATCTGGGCATTTGGGGAGGATGGAGGATGGGGGTGGGAAATTCACACTATTGCAAACTATTATTCCAGGGTGGTTCACACATCTCCAAACTATTGCTCCAGGCTCTCTGTGGACTCATTTTTGCATTGGTTACATTTTTGAGGTTTCCTAAGCAACCATAACAGCTAGAGACTTACTCCCCTCCGCCCCAATTAAATCTGACATTCTGAAGAACAATGTCATAGCTTCAGAGAGGTTCTAGTTGTTGTGGGGACATAGACCTGCTACTTCCAGCACTACTCATTCCACATACACACACAACTCCCATTAATGTCAATGGGAATTTGGCACACTTACCTAGGGGCAGATCTTCTCTAACAGCACAAAGGGGCCAGAAACCAAGTTTAATTTATCAGCAATGGATTCCCCCAGGATGGAATTCTTCTAGTCATCTCAACACCATCATCTTCCAGACCACAGATGTAGGAAGCATGCTTGGGGAGAGGGGGGAGGTGGGAGGGGCAGACAAGGCCAGAATGTGGTGCTTCTTTGATGCACAGTCAGCATAATGGGGGCTACTGGTGGAATGTAGAGTTTCCCTGAGGCTGCTCTAAATTATGCAGAGAACAGGGATGGCACAGAATCAGTCCCAGGATTGGGGATTTGCAAACAGCTCTGCTGTGGCCCTGCACCCAGAGCTTACAGGACAACCCAGTGGCCCCGGAGATATCACTTTGTGAATATTTATCATTTTCCAAACAAAAAAAATCTGTAAATTACTGTTCCTAGAGGGAAGCAAAACACTGCATGTTATTACAATACTGTTCCTAATACACAGTTACGCAGAGAGTATCAGTTCATTCGATACTGTGCATTTCATAAAAACTTGCCCTTAGGCTGTTCTCCAGATCATTTGACTCACGTGTCACCTGAGCTTGCTTTTAGTGGGTGACGAGGAAAAGCGACTGTAGCATATATCCTCTCCAAAGGTTACATCTGCCACACAGAAAGGCCTGCTGAAGACGCAGTTGCAGCAAGAGGTTACTTAGCTACTCGCCACCTCTGATTTCCCCTCTCCCACATAAAGGGCAACTGAGCAATTACTGAGGGGAAGGAGCTCACTTCTGCTAATATGAGGATCACGTCACAAAGCATAAACCAAGAGTCAATGGCATTAAAATGCAGCCTCGAATCACCACCTTTGACAAAATGCTCTTTATAAAGCTATTTAACCCCTGGATGCAGACAAGACCAGACACACATGTGCGCCAACACCACCAGGTAAAACGTACCATCGCGTGACAAAACCCTTAAGACATCAAGGCCCTTTCAGAATCAGCCCCTCCCAATTTGAGGCATGGAGGTGCCTTTCAACAGAAAGCCACTTCTGAACCCAGCTTCTCTGCCCTCTTTGTGCTGCTGCAGTCCTAAGGGGGACCTAAATCTCTTACTGGGGATCCCCTGTTGTGAGAGAGTCCCCAGATAGAGCCTGTGTAACCAAGCTTGATAGGAGTGAGGAGGGTTGCATGGGGAGCGGAGAGGTCTGACTATGGTCAGCTGGTGGATGGTCCCTGGGGGGCTGCTGGCAGCCAGCACAGGTTGGAGCAGACCCCACAGCTGCTCTAACTTGCATTGAGGCTAGGCAGAGAATCATGGTGCCATAACCAGCTCCCTGACTGGCATAAACTCAGCACAGCAGAAAACCTGGCCTCCCTCACCACCACCGAGAGCAATTCTCCTTTTCTGAGGCACCATCCCACCCCGAACTCCCTACTGCAGCCAGTATCCAGGTGCCACAGTTTGGCCCTGAATCAATAGCTGTGGCTGAGCATAGAACAATATCTGTGCTGTCCCAGAGCAGAGCTAGTAACAGAGCCTGCCTTCCTGCACAGTGTCACCGAGTGGTGGCCCAGGGACTCAGCTGTATAAGAGGGTGAGGTTAGATTACTGTGAGATTCAGAGAGGGGAAGTGACTCAGTGGCTCAAAGTTCCAGATAAATGAGTACAAGAGAGAAACACCCACATGTTCTGAGCTGAGGGGAGGGCTCACAGGCGATATCCAGATTAGAGGAACTGAATGAATGTGTATGGGGATGGATACAAGATCAAAGAGGTAGCATCAGGCAAGTCCATGGAGAGCTTTGAAAGCCCTCTGGATGCTATTCAGCAGAGGAAGCTATTGAAGGTGGCGGGGGGGAGGGGTGATAAAAATGTCGCATTCTGCCCAAAGAGAATAATGTTGTTTCAACACAGTACAAGGCATGGGGCCCTATTCTCTCCTCACTTAGGCCTTGTCTACACTGGCAAGTTTCTGTGCAGTAAAGAGAGAGAGAGAGAGAGAGAGCGCCAGAGATCAGTGGCATCCAGCGTTGTAGGGCTGCATGTATTCACAAGCAATGGCACTGGGTAAACCTAGCACCCGTATTCTCAAACTAGTGGTAGTGCAGCACTCAAGGTGGGATGCCAGCAACTCCTCATTTCCGGTGGCTAACTTAAAAGGACGGCTAAAAACGTATTCACGATTGGCCAGGTTCTCGCCCACGAAAGCGTCTGCGGTGACTGCCACATGAATGGAATGCAGTTTCAAATGGAAGGAGATGGCTCATGTGGTTGGGAATGAAAAGGGTGGTGGTCTTCGCACCTGTCTTGAAATATTGCCCATACCTTAAAAAAAAAAAAAAAAAAAATCTAAGAACCCCTGCTAGCAAAATGCATCACTATAAATGTTTCAACTACACACCCTGCTTGGCAGCTCTGCTATTAACAAAGAGTTACACATCTATGATACTGTATATTTCTCCAGAGACAGGCTACAGCACAGTTTATCAAGCGGAAAGAAAGCCCTCTGGAGGAACCATCACTTTAGATGGAGTTTGCAGGGCAAAAGGTTACATGAGCCGCCTTTTATGGCAACGAACAATCGCTCTGTCTGTCAGGGGGAAAATGAGTTTGGTGTCCTATAAAAGGATAGTTACGGGTCATAATTTCATGTCAACTTTCTCCTGATGTAAATAGAGAATTTACAATGAAGAACAAAAAAACAAAACAAAACAAAAAAAAAACACACTTTGGGACAGGAAGTAAATCTCAGTACTTTAAACTGGCCTCAGCGTACTATATGCATGTCTATCCTGCTAGCCGTGCCTTCTCAAACTGAAATGATAAATAATGCCTAGCCATGCTGGTTTTGCAAGGGAGACAGATTTCAATTTATTTCTCATCTGGGGAAAAATGACATACATGGCTAGTGAGAGATTACTGTGTGTTCCTGAATAGGAGCAAATAAGGGGTGGAAATCCCCTATTCCCAAATGGCAGGAATGAGAATGCCTAATTAAAATATAATCTTTTATTGGCTGCCAACTCAATCAAAGTTTCAGTATACAAGCCACCAATTACAGGAAGTAGATAATCAGTTATGCATTTAAAAGAGTGCCTGCTGAATAATGTGTCCTTTAATTAGATGTATTTTTTAAAACAAAAATTGGATTGCTGGGAAGCAAAGAAAAAGCAACAGTCAGACTAAAAATGGACTCTTTCTCGTTTATCCACAGCCAGCGGGAATAATTTAGAGAAACAAAATAAATCACCACAGTTTAGACTATATATTGTAAACACCATTAAAAATGCAACTTTCACTGTCCAAGCTATCTCCCACCACTGTAGAATCTTCCTGTAATCTGGGCCAGAGACACCATTGAATTGTGATGGCATATGCTGAATTTTTAAAGGTGCTGGTGTGTGAGAAAGTGTAAGTGTAATAAAAATATCACACACATATATGCTCCTCCCTCACACACAAGAAAACAGAGTATGCAGCATGAAAACCCAGCATTTGCCAGAGTGATTACACTACAGTGGTGTGTCTTGCCCAAGCTATAGGAGAGAAGCCAAGTTATTCCAGGTAATATGAGAGAAAGAGAATGAACAACTCAGTATATTTGAACACAGAAATTGTTTCAGGCACCTCTCTGATTGCAAACTAGGCTCCGAAGTAAATGTCACCTCATCTACACAAGTCTCTGCCATCATTACAGTTCTCATTACAGCTTTCCTAATGCTCATCATCAGAGATAGCTGGATGACATGGTGTTTCTCCAAAATAACTAGGCATCACGGAAGAGAGAGAGGGGAAGAGGGGAACAGAAAAAAAAGGAGTTTGCAGATAGTTACACAGTTGCAGAAGCCAGGAGTGACTTTTTCTTTAAGGTGCACTGCAGTATGACTAGATTCCTTCAGCTTCAGTGTGTCTGTTTCCCAAATGAAGTCTTTCCCTGTTATTTAAACCAAGATAAGACATTCTAGCAATGGCAGGCATTGTAACAACTTATTTTGAAGAGTATCAGAGGGGTAGCCATGTTTGCTGCTTTTACAGATGCAGACTAAGAGTCCTGTGGCACCTTAGAGACTAACAGACATATTGAAGCATGAGCTTTCGTGGGTGAATACCCGCTTCTTCGGATTCACCCACGAAAGCTCATGCTCCAATATGTCTGTTAGTCTATAAGGTGCCACAGGACTCTCTGCTGCTTTTATTTTGAATAGGTTCTCTCTAAACCCATAAACTCCTCCAGATCCCCTCTCTCATTCAGAAGAGGCAAGGGGCTGTGTAGGTAATTAGGGTGCAGCGGGCTCTGAGGAAGCCCAGGTGTTTCAACGCCACAAGCTTACGACTCAAGGTGTTTTGCGGATGGGTGAAGCAGGACGAGATGGAGCGCAGGTGAGGAACAGTCACTCTCCATGACACCTGCCCTACCAGAACATGTGCGCCATGAACTCCTACAGCGTTCTAGTATGAAGCTATCAGGGATTCCTCCACGACGCTCGGTGTATTGCCCCATTCCATGTAGTTTTATGTCAAAAAAAATAATAATAATAATAATCTCGTTACTAGAACATCAAGCCTTATCTGGATGAAACAGTAAATATAGAGTATTCAAGGATTAATCCATGTGCGGAATAGACCATGTAAATATAAATGCACCACAAAGACTATACGAAAAGGATGATTCCCTTCAAGAATAAGAAGGCTTCAGGCCAAATTCAGACCTGCTATAAATGGATTCGGCAGAGTTGCATTCACTTAGGGAGTCTGAGTTCTCCCCTCTACTTTCAGATAATGTCACCACCGAAAACATTTTCCCTTTCAGATACAGGGTGTAAACTGAAGTCAAAGGGTCAGAGTCAGGTCCCTGCTCTGGTCTTTGTTTGCCACTTTGGGGAGGCATATTAGGATCACATGGGGAAAATTACCCTAGTACAAGAGCTGAATGGATGTCTACTGTCCACCCTCACATCCACCCGTGTAGGAGCACAGCCCAGAATCCAGATTCTTGTAGTTACACCAGGGATTAATTTGGCCCAGTGGAGGTACTCCAGATTGCCAGTGGCATAACTAGGAGCAGCATTTGGCTGCTCCTTTCTAAGCTGGCTAACGTCTAAGGAATTATCATGGAGTCAGAGTCAAACAGATGCCAAAACCTCAAAAGCAGCTCTACCTTTTCTGCAGGGCAGGGAATAGCAGCATGCCTGCTAATATCATGCCTACAGGCATAGGCAGGTTTCATCCAAGACTGCTGGAGGAGAAAACGTCATCACTGTCCCCCCACAGCTGCATCTAACCTGCTTTAGTGAGAGACCCCAGGTTGGCATTGGCCTACTCACCATGCTGTGACACAGCGGCCCATTTGTGGCTCACTGTGCTGTATCAGCAACTCCTCAGGCCTGACATACTCTCTACACCTCACACATGACCTTTGAAATCTAACATCACACTGGGCATTAATGTCCCTGTGAAATGTTTGTAACAACTCGGTGGGTGCAATTATGGATACTCTCTGACATTGTATCCTGGAAACTGTAAACAGCCAGTTGCTGAACTAGGGCTATCTAGCACACCGACACTCAGGGTGTCTGCCTGCTCGTGGGCTGGCTGTGAGCATCCCAGGCATGGGGCTACAGCAGCAAACCCAAACAAGTTCTCAAGCAGTGTTTTTGCTACTTTGCTTAGCTGTAAATTTCTATTAGTATCGGTGGAAATATATTTCCATTGATTTGTGGGTGTACAATGAAGTCAACATTTAGCAATAAAAATCTTATCCTTCCAAGCCTTTAAGCAAAAGGAGGCTGAACCAAAGTTCCCTGCAAATCTTTCCCATTGAATCAGTGTTAATTTAAAAGGACACTTTTGCAAAGGAATATGTTTTCAGATCCTGCCAGTACATTTTAATAACACCAGGCCATTGCTTAATACAATAGGAATATTTATTAATATTACTCCATATTCAGACAGGAGCATATGTTCACCCTGGTATATTTTAATATAAACAAACTCATTCTTCCAGGTCAATACATACCCAAAGCCTGATGGATGTTCCTCCTCTTAGCATTTCTTAAGATATTGATTATATGTCTGTTTCATTTTGAAGTCTATCTATTGCATTTATAATTCACCCATCCAATTGTTTCAAGGTGCCAACTAGAAAAATGAATACTGGTATTAAATTCATCCATAAAGGACTTTATTCTCCACAGCTACTAGATTCAGCTGAAGGATCTTTAGACTTCTTTACTACAGAAAGCATTTTCCAAAAAGATGGCGTGTCATGTAAGAAAATGACCCACCTGGGGCTATTCTGATCCCGAGCAAGGAGTTCCACAATCCAGATCCGTCTGCTGAGAACTAGCAACCTCCTTCTCCTAAGAGTTTCATCTCCAACTCCATTAGGCTTCGCTTCCCTGCTGAGTGCAGCTACCTTGGTGGGTCACAAATGGAGGGCTAGCTTCTAACGATCCAGTCATGGCCCTCCTTTTCAGTGGGAGTTTTGACACTGGCTTCAGTGATAGAAGGACCAGGACCTCAAATAGCCAGATCCTTCCTATACTTTCGGGATTAGGAAAAAGGCTCTAAATTGCATCTTGTGTGATGGGTTTGTGAGGGCTTCTTCTTGTTTATGAGGCAGCTGCCACATGTTGCTGCATCTATACCCACAGAGACAATGAAATGTCAAAAAGGAAACACATCCCTTTGTTGATGTAAATCTCAGCCAGATGTGTTTAATTCTTCATAATATAACTCTGAATGCTAAGAAATTTCTATCCTGCAAGAAGGTTTGGGTTTTTTTATTTTGTTTGAGGGAAGGGGGAGTATGAGAGGTTAATTTTTAGTTCACAAAAAAACAAGTTCCCCAAGAAAGTTTTCATCACAAACTATAGATTGCAAACTAAATGTCTCCCCTAGCATAGTTTAAACGTTACTTGGTGAAGATCAGGGTACATGATCATAAGGTTCCCCTCTGGCCCCTCTGCACGTGTTTATTTATAGTTTTAAATCTTGATCAAGAGTTATTTCCGCCTACACTTTGTGTATCTAGAGAGTACTGCAGACCACAACCAGAAATGTGAGTGACTCAATAGAGTACTGCTGCAGAGGAGACCCCCCTCCGGGTAACCTCATACATCTACCACCAAGGAAACAATTCAGTTCCCCCCAAAGTTCCTGGATTCCTACCTCTATTTTTCATTACTATTGTATATAGTGAAGTGGTCAAGGAACAGGACAAACACTGATAGATAAAAGCCCTCTGCCAAAATCAAGCTCAGTCTCTTATGATGAAAGGCTTTCTTCCGGCTTTTACAGCCAGAGCACATACTGGGGCCGTGGGATGTAGAAGCAGATTCAGTCCATATGTTTCCTAGGAGCACAGCCACCTAAACAACCGTTACAGGGGTTGTAGCAGGATGCAGCACGGCCTCTCTGGCGCACTAGCGCCGATTACATGGCAAATGTCCATGAGCAAGGACTCCACCGCATTAGGATGTCGAGCAGCCAGGTGCAGACCTCGAGTGCAAGGACAGAGATTGGGACTTATACGCTTGCACAAGGTTGGAGAAAATATTTCCT
This sequence comes from Trachemys scripta elegans, assembly GCF_013100865.1. Lineage (NCBI taxonomy): Eukaryota > Metazoa > Chordata > Testudines > Emydidae > Trachemys > Trachemys scripta. Next base: position 17,009,637 of record NC_048301.1, on the reverse strand, counting down.
CATGCTCTGACCCCACTGGTACACGCCCCCATGGGACTGGTCACAATCAAATGCTAAGGTGATTAAACCATGCAATGATTGAGTCAATCATCCATTGGACCATAGCAGTGAGGACTAAAATTTGCCTTATATCAGTGCTCCAATTAACCCCCTGTCCCAGGGTGGCTGGCCCCGGTCACTGAAGTAGGCCCAGCATCCCCATGCCAATTAAGGGGGCAGGACTGTACCTCTGGCTAGAAAGGGTGTGAGAGACCTGGTGAAGGGGAACTGCTTGAGAGAGGGCTACAGAGCTGCAGGAAGTAGGTTTGCCAGAGTCCCTGGGGAAGGGAAGCAGTGAGAAACTAAAGTATAAAGGGTGAGCTGAGGAACTGTTTTGGTTGTTTGTTTGTTTAAATTTGGACAATAAGTCGGCTTAAGAGAGACTGTGGGTATGGCAGGGTTTCTTTGGGAGCCGCTGGAGAAAAGCCCTGCCTAGTTACACCTCTCCAAATCTACCAGGTGACAAATGGGCATGCAGGGAAAGCAGCCACCTTCCCACCTGCCCCCAAATAGATCCTTACCTGGAATGGCTTATATCTGCAGAGTTTACCGTGGCTTATCAGAACACTCTAGCTTGCAATTGTTATTAGAATCATGATCTATTTCTGCCACTGATTTTGTCCTTTTCCATTTGGGAAATGGATATTCCCAGCTATCCACCCTTGAGTTTTGAATGGTGCAGGATTGAACATGACCATGAAAACACACAGCAGATTTGTCTGCCCAGGGCCCTCCCTACAAATCCCTCCCCACTTCTTCCACTGATCCTTCTGACCCAGATCTCACAAATGTTGTCTCTATGCTTCCACTCTTGCCCTGTGTTTTGCTTTTGTCTGGTTAAGACTGCAGGAACCTTTTTGGGACAGGAAATTTGTCTCCTTATTGGGCAGGGATATTAAAGCTGGTGCTTCTGGGCTTAAGCCAATCTAGTATTAAAGACAAGGATGAGACCTATGTGGGAGGGCAGACTACCCCACAGCTGCCTACTATGAGCTTCTTATATCTTCTTCCAAAGCATTTGGTGTTGGGCACTGTCAAAGACAGAATATGGACTGGATCAGACCCAGGGTCCATCTAGTCTTGCAATTCCTATGTTTCATAAAGTGCTGGCTACATCCATGGTACTAACCAACTAATGCATAATTTACCTTCTTATGTCAGAGTGTTTTTGATTGTGCACCATAATTGCTGATGATGTCAGCTCTGAGATTTGTGTTTGGAAGCTAAAAGCCACTGTAGAGCCATTGTCAATTGTGGCCAGTTTTCCAGTCCCTAAAGGAGCAAGTATTGCAGACGTATAGGTCTGAACAACAACTTATAATTAATAATCTGTGAGGAGGGGTTAGAAGGAGGTTTGGAGGCCTGAACAGCATCTCATTTAAGGTCATTAGCATTTGGGACCCAAGATCTGTTTAAATTGGCCATTGCATGCTAATACTTTTATTTTTGGTTACAACACCCCCGGGTTTGAGTGAATGGGAAACAAGGAGAGTGGGCTTTGTGACACTGTCTGGAATATGGGTGACCATCTAAGTTCCCTGTAAGCTGCGCGGCCGCACAGCAGGCTATCAACAGCAGCACTGGCAGGGAGAGGCACCTCTTCCCCGGCCCAGCCCAAGCCTGCCGGAGCTGCCGCAGAGAGGAGCCCCTCCCCCTGCCCAACCCTAACCCCCCTCCATCACCCCAATCCCCTCATCCCCAGCCCCACCCCAGAGCCTGCACAACCAGCCAGAGCCCTCACTCCCCACACCGCAACCATCTGCCCCAGCCTTGAGCCCCCTCCCCCACCACACATCACCTCCATATTGGTGCACATAAAATTAATTCCTCACATGGATGTAAAAAATGAGAGGGAACACTGGTGACCATTTATAGTATCATTGATACCAATATTACAAAATTGCAATGAATCTTATACCAGATATGCCATGGAAGATGTCAGTGGAGATTATGATTTGCTAAATATAATAAGCTTGTTTATATGTATCATCTTTGTATCATGAGTTATAAATGTGTGGGGTATACCAATATCTCATACTTGTGCTGTGTATCTGGGTGACACCCTCAGACACATTGGCATCAGCACTATCCAGCCTGCTTGATGGCCCATCAAGGGAAATCAGCTGTACAATGAATCCATTGAGAGAAGCCAGGAGCTAGGCCTAAGAGTCAGCAGGACATGCCTATGGACAGGGGACCCCCAATATGTTTCCATACCCATGTGCTGTGAGCTTTTCTTTGGGCCAAAGGATGTACAAGCCACATGGCAGAGAATATAAAAAGGCAGCTGCGTCACCTCCATTTTGTCTTCAATCCTGCTTCTCACCTCTGGAGTAACTTCTCTACAAACTGAAGCTTTGAACAAAGGACTGATAGACCCATCCAAGATTTGGGTGTGTTCCAGAGGGACATTACAAGCCAGCAAACTCACCAGTGCTGCTAAGAATCTGGATTCTGAAGTCACATGTATGTATCTGATTGCTTTGACCAGATAACTCTCTTCTCATTCTTTTATAATAAACCTTTGGTTTTCTATACTAAAGGATTGGCTGGCAGTGTGGTATTTTGGGTACGACCCTAACTAATATTGGTCTGGTAATGTGGCTGATCCCTTTGGGGATCAGAAGAACACTTTGTATAGTGAATAGAGTTTTAAGTAACTTCTCACTTTATTGGACCTATTTGCTAATTGGGAGCCAGAGACCGGAATGCAATAAAGGGGGCTGTGTGATTTCTTTTTTTTTTCCTTCTGCTTGTTGATAACCAGTGTGGGAGGTCAGGAGCCCAGTATGTGACTGGTTGGTGAATTTAACTACAGTGTTAACTGGTTTTGGGGGAATCATTTCTCCTTTTCGCAGCTTGCTCGGACGTTGGCAATTCCAGTGTGGGCACCCCTAGACACCTGAGGTCACAGGCTTGTTTTTGGAATGCACATGATGGGCACAGATACAAGACCTGAAGATATTAAGCAGCTCAGCAGATGTTGGTTAACATGCAACTGTGAGTACAAATACTTTCCCTTTCATATTTTCGCATTCCGATAGATATTTTGCATGACTAGCTGCTAAAGCAGTGCTCAATTAAATCCACAACAGACCATGCAAAATCCCCAATTTCCAACCACATAAAAGAGCAAAGCCAGGAAATCTAATCCGCCAGGTTGCGTGCAGGTAAGCTGGAGAAGGAGAAATCTTCCTCTGCAACCCTCAAGCTAGACTAGCACCCACAGCTCCCGCATCCCTGCTCTGCATGAGTCAATGGCTGGTGGAGCTGGTTAGCAGAGGATCCTCACCGTTGCTGTTTCCAAGTTGCACCTGCATTGCCACTTCCGGAGCCCTCTGCACCTCCCCAAATATACCAGGCAAGCCATTTTGAAACAGACGATAGGTCATATTTTGTCTCTAAAACACAACTCCCTTCAACTTGTTTCTGTTTTTAAAATAAATTGACAGAAGCAAACTGTTTAACTTGCAGCTGTGCCAAAAACACCATGACAAAAGCAAAGAAATACAAAGCTTCAGACCAGGGTAAGGGCCTCGACTCGCCCCTCCCCCCCCAAGGAATTACAGGGATCTCCCCACACTGCAAGTTCTTAGATGACAAACCACCCTAGGAAGTGCAGTAGGGAACAACAGAATGGGTCACACACGTATTTCTTCCACCTGCTCAATTGCCCAGCAGACTGGGCTGGTTTGTCGCACCTCCCGATCCTGACACTGCTCAAAAGTAGCCTGTTGTGTGTCAATTTATCAAGTAGCTTGGGCTCATCTGGCTCGGCTCAAGTCTGCAGTAAAACACAGAGGTGATTATTTCTATTAAGAACCTGGGGCCAGACCTTCAGCTGGCATAAATCATTGAACTCAGTGCAGCAATACCTGTATGCACCAGCTGAAGATCTGGCTCGTGATGATTAACTACTGACCTACCCATGGGCCTCCGGTCATTCATGAAAATGGGACAGAAATGCTAAAGGATTATAACGTGGTGCGAAGAAACCCTCAGTAGGCATTCGGATATTAAGGCGACGGGAGCTGCAGAAGCACCTAGAGAGACAGAACAGCAATAATCTATGGCAGAAACAAAACTAGACCGTTCTACCCTCCCCTGTCAGCAGTTTCAGTGCTCCATGACCTTGTGCTAGCTCAGAGGAGGAATTATTCTACGGCCAATATTCCCAGTGCCGTTTCTCTGAGCACAGGTAGCAGTTTTCCAGATGGTTTTAATTTCCTAGTAATCCAACTGATAATTACCTGCTCTTTCATAAAGGACACTACAGTTTAAAAGATTACAATCGGGTTTTAGAGTCTAAGTCAATGTTCAAGTCTTCCCGCCCCTGTAAGTCTTGGGCTTGACTCTCCCTTTCACCCCTGCGGTATAAAGGAGTGGTAAAGGGGGCAGAAATGGCTCCTTAGGCGTACCCTGGGCATGTGGGGGTTCCTTGGGCAGATTAGAGCTGCTGGGAGGGCTCTATGCCACCTCTATGCAACCCCCAAAATAGGCAATGGCAGAAGATAGGGCAGAATGCTGTGCTACCATTATTCTGAGCTGCCAGATAGCCTACGGGGGCACTTATAGACAGAGTCTGTGAGCTTCCTGGAGGCTCCCTACATGGGAAGTGCAAAGATGGAGTAAAGTCTTAAAGGGGCACAGTGTGAGCGGGTTGGGACTGGAGCTCAAGGTACAAAAGGTAATACAGCCTTTAATGAAGTCCTGGAGGCAACCATCCTTCTAGAATCCCTGGCATCAGTCTCCAGTGAGAGACGGAGGACGGCCAGGGAACAGAGCTGTCATGGAGGCAGAAGACTTCTGTCAGGTGAGTAGGGTTTCCCTCCACAGGAAGGATTCAGCAGAAACTCCACAAGAGGAACCAGACAGATATTTCCCACCCTTCGCCCTCTATGTTTTCCCACAGAGGATGGTTGCTTGTGTTTGGGGGGAGGGATAGCTCAGTGGTTTGAGCATTAGCCTGCTAAACCCAGGGTTGTGAGTTCAATCCTTGATGGGGCCATTTACGGATCTGGAGCAAAAATCGGTCTGGGGATTGGTCCTGCTTTGAGCAGGGGGTTGGACTAGATGACCTCATGAGGTCCCTTCCAACTTTGAGATTCTATGATTATTCAGGACATGATCATTGCCTTGTGTGTGGAAAAACATAGAGGTCGAAGGGAGGGAAATATCTGTCTGGTTCCTCTTGTGGAGTTTCTGCTGAATCTTTCCTGTGGAGGGAAACCCTACCCACCTGACAGAAGTCTTCTGCTGCCATACAGCTCTGTCAGCCAAGATAAGGTCAGCCAAGACACTGAAAGTGTCCATAAGCTGAACACATAAGATCTACATCTTTATCTAGCGGGTGCAACATACCCACTCAGACAGAGTAGGACACGTAACACCTGCTAACTCAAGCTGTAGAGTTACGTTTTCAGTTCTATAGATCCCCGAGTCAATCCCTGGTGCCTTGGCCAAGATAGTGGCAAAACTGTTTTTTTGCCTGAAAATTAGGTTTTCGATTAACCTTTTTTTTGTGAAAAGCATCTGCTTTCTGTGGGAAAATATCAGCTCCTTATCAAAACACTGAACACTAAAAATGGAAATGTTTCTGAGTTTTGGACAAAAAAAAAAAAAAAACCTGAAGCTTCCATTTAGTAAGTGTCCAACAAACTTTTTCCTAACATTTGCAATCAAAATGAGATGTTTTGACATTCTTGAATGGAAATATTTCATTTTGGGTCGGTTCCACATTTAAGCATGCCCTCCTGAGCCACGTAGTGCCATATGAGAGCTGTCCTTTCCATGCCTCATACCCTCATTCTCCTCTATGGACCAGATTTTCCAGCTGAACTAACTCTCCCACAATGCACCACAGCTATGTGACTCTGATGATGCACCATGACAGATCAGGAAGAGAGGAGAGCGTGATGCATCATGGGAGAAAGACATCTGAACTCAGGCTCCTATAAGCCACTATGATTCGACCAACCCAAACCAAAACATCTCATTTTGATTTTCCTAAGGAAAACTTTTGGTTTTCAACAGTCAAAATTTTCTGTGCATTTTGTTAGTGGTAAAAAAAAAAATCCATTTTCATTGACATTTTCTCAGGGGGGGAGGAGTTTTCTGAGCAGCTGTGTGTCACATAAGTTAGCACTTGTCCTACGTCCTGTGTAGAAGACGTATGTGACCCACTGATCAGGATATGTTACATCTGTTTCTGAGCCACAGAGGATGTAAATCTGTTCCAAGTCTGGCTCCTTAACTCAAACTATTAAACATTCAGATGAGTTCAGCTTTGTCAGTCTGCGGTTGAATCCCTGATGTTGGCCAACATGGCGGCTGTCACATCAAAGTTCCGTGCTAGTGGGGTAGGAATGATAGAGCCAGACACTCAGCTAGTGTAAACTGAAGGACAGTCCCAATCCTTCAAACAGACTAGCAAAAGTTGCATTATTTTCAATAGTCAAGGCTTTATGGTGTCATGTTTCTGTTGAAGGATTAAAATATTCTTCTTGATAATACACAAGAGTAGATCGACAGCATATGATACCGACAGGGGCCTGGTACTTTTAAATATCAAAAATTATCCTTAAAAGGGGATTTTTAGCCATTTAAATATCTCCTTTTAATGATTAGTTTGACTATAGCAAGCCTTGGAATGTAAAGGCTTAAATCCTCGTGGCTAATTAAAGTTGTGTATGGAGGGAGAGCTGAAGGATTAGAAGAAAGCAGCCTATCTTTGTCATTACTACTGAGTCCTTGTTTTATGTGTTATAAATGGAACAAAAATAGTCTTAAAGATGATGGAGACAACAAATACAATATTGTACTAGTCCTATAACTCAAGGGGGAAACTAATGACTGAAGAAAGCAAAGTTAACCAAGTAATACAAGACCGCATTTCCAACCAAGAGGAATAAGAGGCAAGCATTTGGATCAAACCAATAAGTTAAAGTGCATGTTAAAAATATTTCTTATTCATGTCTATTTCCGGAAGCCTTGGGGTTTTTTGTTTGGGGGTTTTTTATGGTTTTTTTGGGGGGGGAGGGATCCCACTTGTGCTAATTGTCCTACAGCCAATGCCTCTGGCCTATTGCCAGCTATTTGGTGTTCTCTGAATATATTCTTTATTCTAGATGATAAAGGCAAACCCACCATGGAAATGTTTTAGCAGCAGAAGAATTGATGGAGTTCTGCTTTTAATTCACTGTTTAATTCCAAAGCTGTTGATCACTCTAAATACTGTCTACTTTTAATGTGTGTTTTTTTAAAAAAATATTGCTGATGTTCCGTGGCAGAGTCAATAGAAGGGAATATCAAAAGAATTTTAAACACAATATTCAGATGTGAAAAGGTTTTTTGGCCCTTTGAAAACAGACACCCACCTTCAGATCAAAGTTCCTCAAAAAGCACTTCCCTGAAAGATTAAAATAAATGAACCCAAACGAAACAAATTAGGCTTGTTGAGCTTTTAAGCAGTCATCTTAAAATTCTACACTACTGCAGTGTAGCATTGACTCCTGCCTTGTAACTCCAACACGTACCTATTATATACACAATATTTAGCCCACCTGGCCAAACAGAACAGTGCAAACATCCACCCACCCTGTTCCTGGACCCATGATGGCAGAGGAGTCAGGGAAGGGGTAGACAGAATACCAAGAGTGCAGTCCAACCTTACTCTGTTTATGGCTGAGTCCTAATTCTCATCCTCACTCAATTTACAGCTGTACTAACTCCTGACTAGTGCTTGCTGTGCATTACGAACCATCTACCCCCACCCCCTTTAAGAGGGGGAGATGCCATGGGCAGCAGCTGTTAGGAGAAGCCATAACAGGGAGAGTAGGAGAAAGCCCCTGCATAAGAACAGAACCTCCATGCTGATGGCCAGGGCCTTTTGAAACTCATGGGTAATCCACAGAGTTTGGGAATGGGACTTCCCACTCCTTCCGTGGAGAAAACCCTGCCCTTCCCACTAATGAAACAATTCAAAGGAAACAAGGTGAGGAACTTTGAATGGCCTTTTCCCCAGATCTCTCCCCCACTGGTTTTTCCTGACGGATGGCATGAGCTGGTCCTAGCTATTAACAACCGTCTATCTTGGTATTCATAGGACCCCATCACCATAGAACCTGAGCAGGACCTACCATCTATAATAAACATGTGCTGATTGATTGTGTGCCTATCAGGCCATCTTCAAAACGCTCCATATAAGTGAGCATTTTGAACAATTCTGCTCTATCAGCACCTTATCTCATTATGATGCTATTACAGTACTTCAGTTCTTTCCTGTACTTTGATCAGCAAAGATTAATTATCCTAGACTGAATTATTAGTAGTGATTAAACCTAACAGAAAATAAATGGGACTGCAATATAACTGAGTTATAATTTTGCCAATGCGATCATCTACTAGTGATTTCTTTATGCATGATTTCTTCTTAATCATTACACACTAAGAGTTTATTATAGTATATTAATTAGAGGGACCCCGCTAGTATGCAATACCACTATGATAGATTGTACAGAACATGACATATGCAGATTGTGTGCAAAGCCCACATACCATGCACACAGCACTTTGTGTGTGCCTTTATCCTACTTCTCTGCTTACACTTTACTCAGGCAAACACCCATTGACTTCAGTGCAAATTTTGCCAATTAAGGACCTCAAGATTTGACCTGAGCTATGACTAAGGGATTTGGAGGCTTAATTCCCTTTGAAACTAATGAAAATCTCCACCTGTAATAATTTTCAGTGCAGTCTGAAAAGTGCCAAATATTACATAAGCATCTCAAAAAAATGGGACCTCCAATCAAGCTCTGGATGACTCATCGGAACGGTAACATAGACACAGACAAACATATAAGCCCCAAATTTGCAGTCCTCACCACAGCTGCCAATTTTCACGTGGTAAATAAGCACCCCGATGTTCACAATAAGCCAAAAATCAAGCTAATCCCATTTCAAAACAAGGCCAAAACAAGCCAATCCCTAAGAACCCCAACACTCTCTGCAACTAGATCCCCCCGGCATGCTATCTGGGATGGTGGGCCCGCTGTACATCCCTGACCCTCTCCACCCCTTACCCCGGCTTGCCCCCCCCACCCCGCTCCTGTTTGCTGGGAGCCGATCAAAAACAAACAAACAAAAAAAACAAGCAACAACAGGCCAAACAAGCTACAAGCCAAAAACTAGCCAACAAGCAACTCACAAGCCAATTAAGCCAAAAACAAGCCCAATTTCTGCATTTTTTTTCCACGGGTTTGGCATGTCTGGTCCTCGCTCACATGCATACCTCAAATACACAAGTGCAGGAGTCCCACTGCAGTCTCATGCGAGTCAAGGTGGTAGGAGCAGGCCCAGAAACGTGAACACACACAAAAACATTTTCCCAGGAAGGAATACACATGCTGGGGCTGTACCTCAAAGGTTGCTAGATCGTGCATGGCCATGCCCCCATCCTCCCAAATGGTTAGTCAGCTGGCAAAGGATCAAGGAAAACAGTCTCCCTACGCTTCCATTCTGCTCCCTTGATGGAAGCAGGTCTCTACAGCCATTCCCAGAGCTCACTTTGTCACCAGCTGATATCTCAGTTCCTGTACAGGGAGCAAACCTATGATAGCTCATGAAAGATGTTGCATGACAATACATTTCATTATTTTTTAATTTTAGAAGAACAATCCCTGTTATGTATTTTTCTCAACACATCAGAACAGCAAAAATTCCCTCTAACGTAATCCCTTATCCTTCCAACAAGGGCTGGTTTTACTTCACCCCAATTCTGTAATTACTCCAACCACTACTTTCCGGACTGATAGGGAACTGCTGTGACAGGCCTTATGATAAACTAAGGAGTGGTGTGGTCTTGTCACTTGAGCAAGTGTCTGTGAGTCCAGAGTTCTAGTCCTGGCCGTTTGATCTTATGGATCAACTAGCCCAGGTCCTTTCATGGCGCAGGATTTTCCTTGTTCATTACAGTCAGTCAGTCTAGTGCCTGCTGCTCTTCAGCTTTTCTGATGACACTTTTCAAGTGCAGGAGTGAACTGTCAGGGCTTTAGAACCCCCTAATGCAATAAGAGCCTCAAAGTCCCATATTCATCCCTCAAACACCATTTACTCCAATCATTTAACTGCCTAAATGGGCCTTGTTGTCACAAAAATGAGACAGATTCACTAGTCTGGAAATGGGAAGTAGAGAATTTTCTCTGTGTAGAGAAACATCCCATTGCTCCACTGCCTCCTATCACACCTGTGCCCCCCCCTCCTCTGGCATAAGAGGACACATGTTGGGATTTCTGGAGCAGATCATGGGTGGGGCAGGGTGGGAAGGGGATGTGGCAGATCAGCACTCTGCTGCACCTGATTGTCCATTGGTGTAAGGTCCCTAAAGGTCATTACACCAGATGAATGAGTCAGGGCTGCCCCGGGCAGCTCTAATTTGCACTGGAGCTGGACAGTCCTGAATCAGAGAACAACGTTTTGCAGCGGCCACTCTCCATTACTACTGAGAACCCAGGCCAATATCATGAGTGTGTCATATAAACTATTATTTACATTTTCAGACATAAATTGCAGCTATACAATATGCATGCGAATTACCACTCCTTTTATATTATTACTTGATTTGTTTGATTGGGTCATTCTTTTCCAGTTCACAAAATACCCACAGAAAGATCATAATTTCTGTGAGCAAGTTCCTTCTTCAGGATTATTTGATACAATTTTTTTATGCAAGCAGTTCTCAGCCTGGGGTTCGCTCTTGGACTGGCTTCCGGTATTCAATAGCTAGAACTCAAAACAGATTCTATTCTGATGGCCCAGCTGTAGGGTTAACAGTAAGGGAGCCCACAAAAAAGTTTTGCAGCACAAATCACACAGTGCTTGCATGGACATTTATGAATCAAACTCTGGGACTCTCTTTCCTTAGCAGAAACTGTACAATTCTTAGAATTTCATAGCTCCAGGAGAAAGAAGACTATTTCCCTACAGTGTTTCTAAGCAAGCACTGAAAGAGCTCTCTTATCTGTGGTGTTACAGTGTGCAAGACAGTTCTGTATTTGTTTAAACATTCATTTGAACCATTCAGGACGCTGCCAGACTAGTAGATGTAAGGTTATATACACACACACATACAAACGCATGCATCCCCACACCCAAATTAAAAAAAAAAACATTTGGCTGTCAACTATGAAAAAGAAAACAAAAAGGTCTAATTGTCAGCTGTCTCCTTCAAATACCTGGAGCCATAGATAAAACAATCATCTACAAGGCACCTTATAGCATCTGACATGGCTGAGTCCTTTATGTCAGGCAGAAAGTTCCTCGAAGCAGCTGACAGCCCCTCTCCCACTCCTCCTGGCAACAAGTCTCAGATTGTTTTTTCTGATATGGCTCGCAGAGCTTTGAAATTGCTTAGGTAATCACCACCGTTTGCTTCAGTGATACATTATTTAATAAAGACATTATTTCATACTGTAGCTCTTACAGACATGACTGTGATCCTGCTGGGAAAAGGATGACTAAATATTAGCCTATTAGGCTTAAGAAGAAACGATACTCCTTACTCGCCCTTGCCCCCTTCTTCAGAGCAGTCACCTCATACCAGATGGTGCTCATGCCTGTGGGACTGGCGCGTGCACAGCCTAAGGCTTGTCCTTCCAGAGCAAGTCCCTCCGAGCTGAAATACCCTTCTGAAGCAGCTCCCCCTAAGGGAACAGCTGTCATGGTTGCACCTTGCTGGATGTCTGAGAAGGAAGGCAAGCAGCTGTTTCAGAGACACCGTCTGCCCTGATTGAGGGACATGCCAGCAGGCAGTAAATAAGCTACAGTGCAGACAGTATACTTTTCCCCAGAGCCTAAGTATGCCACTGCCAGTCTGCGCTGTTCTTTACTTGTATTGGTCCAAAACCTGGGAGCTCTCTGATCCCTTAGATTACTCAGCAAATCCTTCTATTGCTCCACTGGGTCAGCGAAGAAAAGATTTCTGTATTATGCTACAGCTGCATTTTCTTCCTCTTGATTTGTCAGCATCATCTTTCCGGGACCCTGCAGACTAGATGTGATAAATGAAAGGAGAGGAGGGGGGTAGCTTCCTTTTATGGACACCCAGCCAACCATCTATGAAATCCTTCTTAGTAGTTGTTCTCTACTTGCTTTACCTGTAAAGGGTTAAAAAGTCCCCCTGAATAGGTAAAAGGAAGGGAGTGGGCACCTGACCAAAAGAGCCAATGGGAAGTCTAGAACTTTTTAAAATTGTGAAAAAACTTTCCCTTGGTCTGTCTGGCTGTTGTTCTCGGGAAGAAGCGGAGACAGGGCTGCAGCTATGGGCCAGGTATGAAAAATCATCAAATCATACCTAGAAACTACTCATTTGAAATCCTAGATACGCAAGTAGATCAGAAAATGTCTAGGAAGACATGATTAAGTTTATTTCTTTATGACTTGTGGACTCCTCTGTGCTAAGCCCAAATGCTTTTGTTTTGCTTGTAGCCTTTAAGCTGGACCTTAAGAAAGCTATTCTCGATTCTGAATTTTTGTAAGTGGGTTTTTTAAATCTAGCAATAGCCTGAGTTTTCAGATATATTTTCTTTCCTTTTGTTTTTAATAAAATTTACCTTTTCTAAGAACAGGATTGAATTTGTGTGTCCTAAGAGGTGCGTGTACATGTTGTTTAACTAGCTGGTGGCAACAGCTGATTTCCTTTGTTTTCTTTCTCAGCTCTTCCCTGGGGGGGGGGGGGTGAAAGGGCTTGAGGGTACCCCACAGGAAGGAATTCCCAAGTGCACCTTCCTGGGTTCTTAAAGGGGTTTTTGCACTTGCATGGTGGCAGAATTTACCCATCCAAGGTCAGAGAAAAGGTGTAACCTTGGGAGTTTAATACAAGCCTGGAGTGGCTAGTATTCACTTTTAGAATCCTTGTGGGCCTCCACCTTCTGCACTCAAAGTGCCAGAGTGGGGAATCAGCCATGACACTAGGTGAACAGACTGTTGACACACAGCAGATTAGTGAGTGTGCCACCGCATCAGCGTTGTGGCATGGCCCATCCCCCTGGGAACAGTCACTCGACTCCACAATACGCACATGATTGCAATCCCAAGCTGCCAAGGGGCTGGCAAAGAGGATAACTATTCTGCCCCAAGTGAACCTGAGGCTCTGCCTATCAGCTGCATTTCAAGGGGATATGGAAAAGAGTTAGAAAGGAACTTTTCCTCTCCCTCTCCCTCTCCTTGTGAGAGAGAGTTAGAGAGATCAGCACTGGTCAGACATGTTCCTACACTATAGAATCTTGACTGGAGGGGACCTCGAGAAGTCATCTAGTCCAGTCCCCTGCACTCTAGGCAGGACTAAGTATTACCTAGACCAGTGGTCTCCAACCTTTTTACGCACAAGATTACTTTTTGAATTTAAGATCAACCCAAGATCTACGCCGCCCCTTCCCTGAGGCCCTGTCCTGCTCACTCCATCCCCCCTCCCTCCGTCGCTTGCTCTCCCCCACCCTCACTCACTTTCACCGGGTTGGGGCACAGGGTTGGGGTGCAGAAGGGAGTGCAGAAGGGCCAAGGGTTCGGAGTGTGGGAGAGGGCTCCGGGCTGAGCCTGGGGCAGGGGTCATATGGTCACACTGCACCTAATCTCATAGAATCCACTGGACATTTAATGAGTTTTACTTTTTAGTACTGACATTTGTGATTTATAGATCCAAAATCCTTCAGGGATTGTCACAGATCAGTGTAACATTCTCAACTGTGGGGTGTGCATTGGCTGAGCCTGGGGCAGGGGTTGGGATGCAGGAGGGGGTGAGGGCTCAGAGGAAGTTTGGTGCAGGAGGGGGCTCTGGGCAGATGCAGGGAATTGGGGTGCAGGAGGGGGTGAGGGGTATGGGCTCTGGGAGGGAGTTTGGGTTCAGGAGGGGCTCCAGGCTGGGGCAGGGGGTTGGGGGTCAGGAGGAGGTACAAGGTGCAGCCTCTGGCCAGGCGACGCTTACCACAGGCGGCTCCTGGTCAGCAATGCAGCGGGGCTCAGGCAGGTTGCCTGCCTGCCCTGGCCCCACATTGCTCCCGGAAGCAGCTGGCTGCTGGCACATCTCTGCGGCCCCTGGGAGGTAGGGGGGCAGAGGGCCTCTGTGCGCTGCCTGCACCCCCACAGCTCCCATTGGCCAGTTCTCGGCCAATGGGAACTGTGGGAACGGTGCTGGGGGGCAGGGGCAGCATGCGGAGCCACCTCACCCTCCCCCACCCCCCAGGGGCCGCAGGGAGGCAACTCTGCTACACCGCCGGACTTTTAGCAGCCAGAGATTGCGATTGACTGGCAGAGACTCCAGGATCCCTAAACCGCCCTTTCTGCAATTTAAGCCCATTGCGTCTTCTCCTTAACTTCTGAGGATAGAACAACAATTTTCACCCTCCTCCTTGTAATAACCTTTTATGTATTTGAAAACTGTTATGTCCCCTCTTAGTCTTCTCTTTTCCAAACTAAATAAACCCTTTTTTTTTTTCCAATCTTTCCCCATAGGTCATGTTTTCTAGTCTTTTAATCATTTTTTCCCTATTAAATTTAATCTCTTTTCCTTCAGCCTCAGGTCATTAACCTAATTATAGTAAACCTGGTTATTGAATGAAAATAGAAACGGATTGCATCATAACTAGGACATTTCCTAGTAGGGAGGCATCGATCTAATAGGTTGTTTGTATCATCATTACGCTGGTTTCAGTGCAAGGCGTCTCACAGCATCCTGTTTTGGAAGCTTTTGCAATCTAGGGCCACATCCTCAGCTAGTGTAAATTGGTGTAGCTCCCAAGTCAACAAAACCATGCAGATTTAGACCAGCTGAGGATCCAGTTCCTAGTATGGAAGCTGAGAGGAATGGTAGAAGAAAAAATTATCTGGCCTGCTAATTCAACTGGAAATGGAGGGGATGGAGGAGAGGAGATACTAAGGGAAACATCTTAATTGGGGGAAATTGGGAATGAATCCTAGGTGTAGGAAGCAGGGCAATTTCAAGCAAATTAGATGTCCCCCTACAAAGTTGTTTTGTTAGGGAACCCCATCCCAACTGCAATGCCAAGAATTCATCCTTTTTGCCCACCCACGAGCCCCAAATATTGCTTTGCCATGTCTTCGGAGGCCGAGGTGGTGGTGAGACTACACATAACACGACTGGAACTAGCGTGGAAGGGCCTTGGAGAAAGAGAAGATGGAGATTTCCTGTTACATAAGAGGAAGGGAGCAATCTGTGACACACCCCGACATGATAAACAGGGAGACGCCCGATTGCCCAAGGTGCTCAAGTTATTAACCCTGCAAAGCTGTGTCAATATGAAGCAGCTTGTTATCGAATCCACGTAGCACTGGAGCAAAAGCTGTAACCATCACACAGAGATTTCAACTTGCCCTGGTCAATTGAGGACCCTTTGCAACTATAGGTGTCACAGCATTGCCTCCAATAGGCAATGCGGGAATTGGACGGTGGTTTAGACCCCTGTGTTGCAGACTGACTCTGGCCCTGGTTAACCTTATTCATTCTCTAAACACATCTCCACTAGCAGCTTCTAACCCATCCCCTCCCCCAGCACACACACACACCTCCTCAGACTGGGACAAGAAATCCCAACAGAAGTCATATGACTCACAAAGGGGCAAGTCACAAGAGTTCAGCAGGGACACTTAAACCTGCTGTGTTTTGGGAATGGAGGGGAGTAGGATACTGCCAGTTCTGGTCACTTTGAGCATAAAGCAGCTGCAGTTGATGTTGAAAGCCAGGCTAGAACTGCACGGTAATACCGACCACCACCACCCTGAACAATGAGCTAGATTAACTCCCCAGACAGGCAGTCTGAGTGGGAAACAAGGTTTAAAAAACCTCAAGGCCGGATTTTGTTCCGTTACACTTGTGGACATCTACACCGACCAGACTGATGTCTGTGGATTTA
The DNA here is from genome assembly GCF_013100865.1 of Trachemys scripta elegans. NCBI lineage: Eukaryota > Metazoa > Chordata > Testudines > Emydidae > Trachemys > Trachemys scripta. Next base: position 16,993,675 of record NC_048301.1, on the reverse strand, counting down.
CTCTCATGTACACCCGTGTTACTGGGATCAGAAACTGACCCAAGATACCAGGTTCAGGTAACTATCACTTTTTCCTTTGCAGCTATTTGCATATCTGCAAATATGAATGGGGATGACATTTCTCCCTGCCTGACAAGGTAACATAACAGGGTTGCATGGTGAAAATGGAAACATTCCACCTCTGGGAGAGAAGTCAGGATTATTGCTAGATTTGCTCCATGCAGGGGGAGGGGGAAAATCACATCTGGGGGAGGAGAGTGAAAACCGATTTTGGTATTAATTTTCCACCTATGTAAGCTGCTTTTCATTTTTTTTTTAAAGTAATTCAAGACAAGAATGGAAAGTGTTTTAATGTAAAACTTATATTTTAAGGGAGCACTCTCTTAAAAAGACTTCTTGTTGCTTTACCAAACCCAGCCTGTGCCTCTCCTCCAACACACCTAGGGGGAAAAATAAAAAAATCAACACACATATTTCACTCCTCTTTAAGTGGGGGCGACTCTGCTCTAAAGAAACCTACTGGCCCAGATTAACTTTGAGGTTTATAGGTGGGTCCTGGTTCCTGCTACCTGATCCCGTTCGTCTGGTAGCTGGCACAGTTCTGCTTTTGTTTCCTATGACAAACACCAGACTTTCCTGATGTGTGGCCACATTTTCCTCAGCCTCACGGGTCAAGTGAATTCGGAGTCTGTATAAGTTCCCAAGGGACCAAGACGGCAGTAGGGGATAAGCTCTCACAAAACCTCTTCTTCTGCAGCCAACTTTTCAAATGCCTTTTATTGCTCTTCATGTTCACTGAGGGGCTTTTATTGAACTTGGCAACTGCTGCCACTGTTCATGTCCATTTCCGCTCCCTTCCTTTCATGTGTAAATCATCCATGGATATTGGCTCTCAGGGCAGTTTTGATATTATTGAGGCCCCCAAACTGGCTTCCCCCTTTTACAACCAGCCGTCACTTAAGGTCTTTTTTCCTGCTCTAAATTATCCATTCAGTAATTCAAGCAGCTTGAATGTATGCACGCCCTAATTTGCCTATATAAAATAGGACTCAAATATTGCTACTCACTGCAATTTACTATACATCAATTCTCTGTTCTGGTCCCTTTATGTGTTAATATAACAAATTCACAGACAACTCAATGAAACACATGGGCTTGCACACTATAAACAACTAGACATCTAGTTGTAATCAGTGTTCAAAGAGGAGAGAGGGAGGAAGGGTCCAAAGCCCCGATTCAACAAAGCATTTTGGCATGTGCTTGTAGAGGGGAAAGGATGGTCCAGCGGTTAGGACACTAGCCTAGACTGTGGGAGACTTAGGTTCAGTGCCCTGCTCTGTAACAGGCCTCCTGTATGACCTTAGGATCTGGGCCTCAGCCTTCCTAAGCCTCAGTTGCTTATCTGTAACACAGGGATAACAACACTTCCCTACCTTACCGAGGTGTTGTGAGGATAAATACATGAATGATTGAGGTGCTCTCATAATGGGAGCTATACAAGTACCTAAGATAGTTAAGTGCTTTACTGAATAGGGACCTAAACTAGGGCTCTGCCTCTCATGGAGGGCTGAGCATGGCACAACAGGTGTTATCAGGCCCTTGTCTACTGATTGTCAATTTCTATTTCCTTTTCATATTTGGATCATTCCCACTGCCCCTCCCCTCCTCCCCCCCACCCCCCCACCCTCTCTCTAGTGAAGCTCTTTAAATTCAAGAGAAGAACTGGACCTCAGTTCCTGCAGGGCACAGAGTGCCAGAGCGGTACTGGGTATCTTCTGCCATCTTCTTAGGATGTCAAACAAAGGCATTTATGAGTTATTTGAGCACAAAACTCATACTTTTCCACACACATACGCATGCGCTCACGCCCCCTCCCCCCCCGCAAATTTACTTCTGCTGTATGTAACAGCCTTGTTCTCAGACTGCAGCAAAGCACAGAAAAGATCTGTCTAAAAGGACTGTTGTATTCACCCCCTATGCCATCGTGTTTTTGCCCTTGAGCTCAGCAGAGTGCTGTAGCACTCTCCCTGAATACAGTCAAGAAGGAGCTGCTGGCAGGGCATTCTCATTGGGAGTCCCCTGTTCAGGAGCTCACTTCTCATACTTCATCTGAAATCGCCTGAACCTGAAAAACCTCACAGGGCATGCTGCAAAGCTGGCCATTATCCCCAGGAGTTTGAAAGGTAGGCAAGGAGAGGGAACACTGATATTTGTGTTTTAAGTTAAGCCAAGGGTATCTAGCACAGGTGGAGTAGCAGCTATTTTCAATTCAATTTCTACAAATAATACAGGTCTGACAGGCTGGGGGAGGGGGAAATTTAGTGGCTGATGGAAACCCCCCTCTCAGCCTTAACCACGGTCCCACTGGCTCACTGCCACATCATCAGCCATGGGCAATGTTCACAAATGCAGAGTTACATCTCCCAGTTGCAAGGGTATTCCGGGCTGATGGGAAGTTTAGCTGAATAACCAGAACTTCTGAGGCCCACCATCAGGTTCAGTGAAATGGCCTCTGCTGGGCAGCTTCCTTCCCAACCCAGTAGGCTGCTGACTTCTGGAGGGGGACAGGCTCAGAAACCTACTATTCCCCCCTCCAGTGTCTTCAGGTTGGCTTCCATTTCCTTCAACCCCAGGAAATGAGCCTGCCCAAAGGATGCCTACTACCTCTTCCCTTAATGCCGACAAGGTCATTGGTGATGGGAGAGACACTAGGGATGGCCCTTTAACTTTAGCCTTTCTCAGAAAGCTAAGTGAAGGTGCAAGGTGGGGAAGACGGCATATGAGGAAGGTACTTTTGGTGTACCCAGCACATCCTCCCAAGCCCTTCAGTTCTTTCAGGCACAACAATGGCACAGATCTTGTTTTTCTAGAACTATTAACACCTAAGAAGCCAGAAGTTAGTCTCAGTGACTTTGAAGTAGTAAAACCTTGAAGATATAATGTGGCTTAAACACATGGAAATTCCTTCAGGCCCTAATTAATTTAGTATTCTTCCACAGAAAGACTGTTGGCATTGTAAATTATTCATAAGATATTATAGACTCACTGATCTCAAATTCCATACAAAATTACAGCAAAGCTTTAAAAACGAACAGAAAACAGCTCTCATATTAACCCTTTCAAAATCTTCTAAAATTACATCCATCGGGGTGTGTTTTGCTTGCTAATACATATAATTGCCTTTTGTTTAATGAGATTGTCTACCCATTTCAGATGGAAAACAAAATCATTTCAGCTACCTTCTGAGGATCTAATTTTATGGAAAACAGATACATTCATCACTACTGCTTAGCTCTTTCTCAGCAAGTTTAATAAACTAGGCCGTGGACAGAACATGTCAAACAACAATTGCTGTTTTATTTATCTTGCTGTGCTCTGTTTTCTTCCTTCTTCAACAACCCATTGATCAAGGTGCATTATAGTACAAAAGGAGGCATCTGATAGCATTTTCAAATCCAAAATTACTCAGGGATTGGCATTCTTGTCAATAAGTCCTAGCAAATGTTGTTTTACAAAAACCAATAAAAAATAAACCTAAAACAAAACATATTGACAGGTAATTTGGTTAATTCGCTGCATGTGACTAGAAGGGAACAAATTTTACCATGTTTAACTACAAAAACTTCCAGAAATTGCACTATATAATGTATTGCTAATCATGTTGCAATCTGTATATTTTCTCATGAAGCAGTAAGAACCCCATAAAGTAGGTTCATATTAGAAAAATTTTCCTTAGTATAATTTTGATTTCCTGGAATAGATAGCCTGTATATGTACACATTAACAATAAAAGTAATACTGAATTTACAGTCAGGCAGCTAAACAAACTGCTTATCTTTAAAACCTTTTATAGTTGTATTTATTTGTTAAGATGTTGCAAATTCATGTAGCCAAAGAGATAAGATTGGAGATCATTCAATATAAGATTTAGATTTACCATATAGATACTATGGTAGTTCTGGAGGAAGACTGCATAGAGCATAACAAACCAAAAAGTCAATAAATAATCAGTCAGTTAACATCAATTCATTATCACCCACTAAGCGTTTGTGGCACAGAAAGCACAAAGAGAATTTTAAAATGTGTCTTGCCTCTCAATGCCCTAAGGGCCTATAAGACTGGAGAGCAAATTGGGAAATCATGTACATTCCCTTAAATATATTGTAACTATTGATAGCAACAAGTATAAAATTTAAAAAGGGGATAGTGGCTGATTTTTTAAATCCAGCTGTATTACCAAGCACGGACATTTAAGGATCATGAATAAGACCTCCGAAATCATGAGACTGGCTTTCAAAATCATGAGATTTTTAAAATTAAAGTTTGGGAGGGGGGGTTCTATTTATTTCTGGCTTGTGCTTTTCTGTAAGTTCGGAGATGTTTCATGGTGACGTCAGGCAGCAGAAAGGACATTGATTTGTCTCCCAAATGCTATCCCATCACACAGATTATTTTGCTGACCCATCACACAGTAAAAATTGATCCACATCCATTTTTAGTTGAAGCGCACTAGTGTGATCCTTTCTACTGGGGCCACGAATTTCTGACCCAAAAAGGTACTCGCCTCCTTCTGTTTTATCCAGGCATCTCTCTGAAAGACCACAAATTGCTCCAAGTGGAAAGGAACAGCAGGAGCTAATTCAAACTCTTTTTTCTATTCCTACTGGTTTTGTAAACAACGTTCCAAGTTTTCCTCACCAATATGTAGAACTTTTGTTTTGCTTGACCAGTCTTCGCCTCAGCCTAATTACCCTGAGCTATTCAGGGTAGAGACAGAGAACAAGTTCTCAAGGCATTGCAATGTTGAAAGCAGGAAGCTAGATCTTACTGAATGACTCAACTCTTCCTATGCTAGGACGGATCGCTCTCTGCTTTGTATAGTACTTGTGCAGTCATCTCAGTTTGAGTACATGAGTGAGGCATCATTAGCTCACGAGTTTCAGTAAGAAAGTCTAGTGGCACATGGGAATAAACCAGACAAATACTGGGAAAACCAGAACCACCAGTCTACCTGATGCAGACACATGTGAAAACTATTTGCATATTTCACGACAGGTTGCACCACTTAGGTAGGTTTTACTTCTTAACTGTTCATTTCAAACTCTTCCCCAAAAGAAATCAATTACTGATGACATACAGCCCTACATTTCTCCTGGAACCCATAATTGCCTCCAATTTTAAGCTAAAATTAGCCATTCGTGCTAACCAAATGAGCAGTTTAGTGCTGATGTACGTAAGCAGCTCTTCAGACTGCTGAGCCGAGCTTCCCTTTGACAGTTTCTTATAAATAATGTGGTTTCCTCTTCACACTGAGAACTTTTCAGAAGCAACAGATCTTTGCAAGAGGTGGTTGAATTAGCCAAATTGTCTGTAAACCCCGCCAACCTGCGATTTGCAAATATGAAAGCCCTGAATTCATACTAAGTCAGCTGGAGAAAAGTACAAATCATCACTGAATAAATGCTTCTTTTCTCAGCATCTCATATTGTGGGAACTTAGCACAAAATAAAACAGTTTATTGCACTGATAGATGTAGTAGGTACACTGAAAGTGACCCTCAAGTCATTATAAGATAGGATTTTTAAAAAGGAGCAACTTTTTTTGCTTACTGAGTTAGAAATGTGCAAAATGAAAACACGGGCCTGATTCTGAACTGCCTTTCAGCCCCTCAGCAGTACAAAGGGGCCAGAAAGCACCTGGATCCAACCATCTGAAAATTTCCCTAGAGTAGAAAAACTCATTTGGTGGAGAGCCAACATACCTGGTTCTAACTTGGGCCTGGCACAGCACTGAGGAAGGGTTGGCCAGAGAGGAAAATATTGGAGCAGCCCCCTGGCTGCCCTGACCTATCCTCCAGGTTAGTACAAATCTACACCAAGAATCAGGGAAGCCATAACTGGCTCCCTGATCTTCCCACTCTCACTATGCCATTGTATGATGAGGTACAAAGAAAAGTGCAGTGACTCCATGGCACTGACATGGAGAAAAAGGGCTGTATATGGGAGAGGTGGGAGCTTTCAGTAGTCATCAATAAAAGTCAAGCTGGACCCAGGATCCAGAGAGGAACGAATTCTGATCTTTGACACTAGAGTCAATCAGAAGTGATGCCATTAAAATCAACTGAGTTGCATCAGTGCAAAACCCAGTCATCATCATCTTCAGCTGGGCCTTCAGCTAACTCCAACTAAGGACCTGAGGCAAAGTCACTGGAAAGATTCCCATGGACTTCAATGGCTTTGGATCCAGCCCTAAATGAATAACTCAAGAGAGCCTTTTACTGTACCTGTCCCCAGAATAGTCTTAGGTACTTGTTGCTTTTTACTTGTACAAGTCACAGGTAAAATGTATATAGTACTAGCTATATACTCACCCCTTCCGCCCAATGCCAGAACAGTCAAGGCTCACCTCCTGTCAGCCCATGATGCCAGCCTCCATCGCCCATGTGTTAAATTTTCAGACACCTTCATGCTTTCTCCCATGCTGTCCCACATGGTTGGGAGGAGTTCCCTGTGGACAGCTGCAATACCGCCGCCTTCAAATCCCTCCTTAAAACTCTTTTGCCATGAAGTCTATAAAAGACTTGGCAATGGGTAGGCTTCTAGGGCACAGAGACCACTGCCTATCATACTAAGCAATATCCTGTCTCATTGTTTCCTTGTACTCCCCCAATCGGTCTGTCTGTATCCACCTGTTGTCTCTTGCCTTACACTTAGCTTGTAAGGTCCTTGGGCAGGGACATCTTTGTCTTCTGCATTTGTGCAGTGCCTAACCCAATGAAGTCCTAGTTTATGACTAGGTGTCCTAGATGCTATGGTAACAAATAAATAACAACTTTATCCATGAGCATTGACGGCTTTTAGCCAAATACCTTTACTTTGCAGGAAACATACAACTGAGGAAACTGATTCCCAAAGCCCTTGCCTCTTTACCATGCATTGTAAGATGTAGAAAAAATGGTTAAAGTCCACTCCCTGCAGAGGGCCAGCACAAAGCTTATACACCATTGAAGTCCCACTGGAGTCCTCAAAGTAGGGCCAAAGCAGTGCACAGGTTTGTGGCTGGGCCTCTCAATAGGGATGAATTTCTTCCAATATGGATTTGTTTCTTAAAATAGAAAAGCTCTATGGCACATTTTTCATATGTAAACCAAGTAGTCAGTTCCATCCACATTTTCTTAATGATTAGCTATTTCGTGTGGTAAATTCATCCTGCTGTAGTAAGCTAAACATGCTGTGTCTGCAACGACTTCATCCTGCACATTGTTCTATACTTCTCAAAGGAAGCTGCCTCAGATTAGTAAAGATTATAATGATCAGCTTGTGATAAACACTATAGAAATCCAGCATATGGAATTTTTAAAAAAACACCCAAGAAATAAGATAAATGGCACCATCCCCCTGCTTCCTAAGGTAGGAAACTAAAAAAAAATGCATCATATATACTTTGTTAGCTGGGTAATTTGTTTTTAAGTACATCTGTATTTTTCAAGCTGGAAATGTATATGCCAATTAAATGGTTTGTCTTTGGAATCAGATACATGGCTCTGCTAGCTTGGTGCTCACAGATCACATTTGTGAACACTAAAAAGCAGAAGTACTTGGGTAATTTTCATTTTTCACTACACAGACAATATTTTGAGATAAGAACTTTAAAAGGTCCCCAAATACATACTGCAAATGCCGTCCTACCCCTTACCATACTCACCAATTATTTGTAAGTCTTCACCTTTTTACCATAGCACCAGGCCCACCGATGGGGGGGGAGGGGGAACAATTGCCCAGGGGCCGCAGGACTCTTAGGCGCGCACAATTGGCCAGCGCACACGATTGGCCAGCACGGTCGGTTCAGGAAGTGACGTATTCATCACTTCCGCCCTGGGCCCCACCCCCCTCAGGACGGCCATGGGGCCCGGAATTGCTGTTGGCGGGCCTGCATAACGCAGTAGTAAATTGCATTTACCTGACAAATAATGTGGGCCAGAGGCCTCTACTTAACCAGGCTAATCGGGAAATTTAGTATATAGTCACCTCCATAGCCATGGTATAATCTCATCTGCAAGGCCCCTTGTAGCCAGCCATTTTAGTATAGATATATGGGCATATGCTAAAAAAGGTGTAGGTGTGGATTAAGGCAGTAACGCAAAGGCCTACAGACTTAGACAACAGACAACAGCTTAGCCAAACTAGCTAAGGCTTAAAGCCTACAAGACTTAGCGTAAGCAACTGACCAGCAAGTGACTCTATATCAGTGGTTTTCAAACTGTGGGTCACGACCCAGTACTATGTCTTGGAATGGAAGGCACTGGGTCGCGGCGGCTCTGGTCAGCACAGCCGACCGGGCATTTCAAAGTCCCATCGGCGGTGCTGTCCGGTTAAGGCAGACTAGTTCCTACCTGTTCTGACACCGCACTGCGCCCCAGAAGTGGCCAGCAGCAGGTCCAGCTCCTAAGCGGGGGGGGACCCCCCCGCGGGGCTCCACGCGCTGCCCCCGCCCTGAGCACCAGCTCCGCACTCCCATTGGCTGGTTCCCATTGGCCTGCGGGCGAGAGTCACATGGAGCCGCTTTCACACCTCCACCTAGGATCCAGACCTGCTGCTGGCTGTTTCCTGGGCGCAGCGCGATCCGCGGTGCCAGGACAGACAGGAAGCCTGCCTTAGCACCCCCGCTGTGCTGCTGACCGGGAGCCGCCCAAGGTAAGCCAGCATCCCAATCCCCTTCCCCAGCCCTGAGCCCCCCATATTCCTAGCCCCTTCCTGCACCCCAAACTCCTCTTCCCCAGCTCCACCCCAGAGCCTGCACCCCCATCCCAGAGTCCTGACCCCCTCCCGCACTCCCAAACCCCTCATCCCCAGCTCCACTGGGTCACGGGCATCAACAATTTTCTTCAACTGGGTCGCCAGAAAAAAAGTTTGAAAACCACTGCTCTGTATCACAAGATAGAGTGCTGTTATAGGTAAGTGTTGCTAAGTTGCTGACAGATTACTGCAAGATGCTAGTTTATACCAGCTTTAGATATTTTAAATCAGGAACATCAGCAGATGCCCAGCCACAACAGTGTCATGATAACTGATGTAAATGCTTGAAGTAAAAAACCTAATAACCTATGGGAGAAGGGCACCCCAACATTAGTGGGTGAGGCAATACGGACAAGGAGAAAGTGGCTGAAACCCATACAGAATACGTATTAGGCATAGTAGGCATTAGTGTAACTTTTGATAAAAGTATCAGAGGGGTAGCCGTGTTATTCTGAATCTGTAAAAAGCAACAGAGGGTCCTGTGGCATCTGAAGAAGTGAGGTTCTTACCCACAAAAGCTTATGCTCCCAATACTTCTGTTAGTCTTAAAGGTGCCACAGGACCCTCTGTTGCTTTTGATAAAAGGTGGCACTTGGCCTATGCACTCCAGGGAGTTTTCCTGGAAACTGCCAAACCAAGGACCACTCAGTCATTTTACATACAACGGGGCTCCCTGCAAAGGAAGGTGTGAGTATGCAAGTTCTAGATGCTTTGTATTATCTCTGTCTACTTTTCTATGTTGTAGCATTTGTGACTGTGCTAATAAAAGGCCTTCCCTAAGTGCAAGTCCCGCATACCCCAGGGTCCTCACTCCTAGGTGAACTGTAATACTGCAGCCAACCTGGAGGCAACTGAACCCTTCCAAACCATGTCATGTTACTTGGAAACTCTAAATAATACCTAACCAATAGATCAGGCAGCACCCTATCTTCCGCACTTTTAAGTCCCTCTTAACAAACCCCTTCTGCTGTGCTGTCTATAGTGAATCAGGATGGCTTATATAGAAAAATCCTTTTTATTATTCCTTTTTCTTGATCTCTGACTCTCTGACAGTGTTCCTTGGAGCAGGAATTGTCCCTCCTTATATATCTGGAAAGCACTTAGCACACCCTGTGCTACCGCAAATAATAATTAAAAATACACAAGTAAATACCAGCCATTTCAAACACGCCATTTCAAACTCTGCTAACCAACTCCACTGCATTGCAGTGACATCACAGCTACCAATGAACTGCAGACTCATCAGAGCAGCCCACAGGGCTCAGGTAAGTCCAGGGGCAGGGGCTATTTAAAAGGTTTTAAAAATACACTTTGAAAAAAAATTCACAATGTACAAAAAAAAATTATAAAGTGTGGGGAAGGGTGGGTTATTTCAGACCTTTAAGACTTTGTACACCAGTGGAGTTTGCTGGCAGTATTTAATGATGTCAAAGAATGATGCATTTTGGGACTCAGTGTAGCAAGACTAACAGCAGATTTCAAGGGAACATAAAAAGAATTATTTACACCCTGTTTGGTCAGAGTATTCAGCTCATGCCGATGAAATGTACATCGACCATCGTCCTTTTCAGGTCACTTATAACTTCTCTTGTTTTATAGGCTTTTAGATATCCTGTATATGTGAATCTACTTAGAGACTGGGGGGTAGAGGGAATAGTATGTGATCATGTAATTAAAAAGTATAATGATGCGTATGCACATGGGGCCAAATTAAGGTGCATGGGCAAACTTAAGTCTGAAACTTCTGAATTTCTGAGTGCTTGACTTTGCAACCTTAGCATTCTTTTAACATCTTTTGGGGGAGAGGGTGTAATCCACTTATAGGTTGAGGCAATCACGAAACAGCATTGCTCATTTGGGATAGAGAATCTCTAAAGCCAGATCCAAAAACCTACAAACAGATGTGCTGGTCAAACTCTTATGGCCGCATTGAGTCTACAGCTGCACTTCTATTTGCAGAATTAGGAACAAGACAGTTTTCTACCACTCGGAGATACTCTAAAACAAAGGTGCATTTCCAGAACAGGTTTTGTCTTTCCCAAAACAAAGCAGAATACATTTAATCCAGCTTCCCCACAAGCCTCTGAAACTTTCACTTATTTATTTTCAGGTTCTCTCATTTTGTTTCAGATTCTTATACAGCCACAGAGAGAAGTGTCCATGTTTTGAACATACTGGATCTGGGGCATTGGTTCGGGGCTATCTATGGTTTAAAGGACATAAAAATGAGAGGGACAAGTCTGAAACAGCCTCTTGTAAAACAAAACTTTGTAATCATCCTTCGACTAGAAAAAAATAAAATCATCACTGAGAACGTTTGCAGATAACACAAAAATTTGGGGGAATGGTAAATAATGAAGAGGACAAGTCACTGATACAGAGCAATACTGCAGTGCTTGGTAAGCTGGGTGCAAGCACTATGTGTTTTAAATATTGCTAATGTAAATATATACACATTTAGGAACAAAGAACATAGGCCATACTTACATGATAGGGGACTCTATCCTGGAAAGCAGTGACTCAAGAAGATTTGTGGGTCTTGGTGAATAACCAGCTGATTATTCACCCCTGGTGGGATGCTGTGGCCAAAAGGGCTAATGCAATCCTTGGATTAATAAACAAGGAAATCTTGAGTAGCAGCAGAGAGCACCAGTGCGATCGCTGCTGAAATACAGTGTCCAGTTCTGGTGTCCACAATTCAAGAAGGATGTTGGAAAATTGGAGAGGGTTCAGAGCAGAGCTACAAGATTGATCAAAGGAGAAGAAAATGTGTTTTTATAGTGATTGAGCTCCTTGAGTCTGTCTATTTAGCTTAAGAAAGAGAAGGTTAAGTGGTGACTTCACTACAGTCTATAAGTGCATACATGGGGGTCAAATATTTGACAATGGACTCTTCGATCTAGCGAAGAAAGGTATACCACGAGCCAATGGCCGGAAGTTGAAGCTAAACAAATTCAGACTGAAAATAAGGCATATGTTTATAACAGTGAGAGTAGTTAATCATTGGAACAATTTACCAAGTGGCATGGTAGATTCTCCATTACTGACCATTTTTAAAATCGAGATTGGATGTTTATCTAAAGACTAGGTTCCAGGAATGGTTTGGGGGAAGTTCTATGGACAGGGAGGGTCAGACTAGATGATAGTACTCAGCTTGGAATCTATGCAAGTTTCTCTTACACACAGGCAATCTCTAGGCTTGCAGCTAGGCGTGATTCCCAGCTCGCGTACACAGGCTTGCGCTAGCTCAGTGATAGCAGAAGTTGGGAATCACACCCTTAGCTCCAAGCACAGATATAGCCATAGTCTTGACATTACACATGATTAACCTATTTCATTTTATACAGCATGCTTGCCTTACTAACAAGAGTTACCACCAGGCTTCAGGTTAGGAAGATTTTCCCGAGATACCCTACTTCTGCAACCTGGTCAGGTACATTAATTCAGCTAAAACTTCCAAAATAAGGATTGAAACAAAGTGATGGTTGGGGGCGGGGGAAGGGGAGAGAGCAGAGGAGTGAAAAATATGAACGAAGAATCAAGGACATCACAAAATGAATAATGTTTAATCTCTCTTATTGCTACCAGCAAAATTAAGTTTAAGCTGCACACTCAATTAGTCTGCTAATGCTATTTGATGGGCCTCCACTTAATGACAGACCACTGGGATCTTTAATGTGTCCCTAAGAAACCTGAGATTTTTCATTCTGTCTGCATCGTTAACAAAGACAACGAAGTCTTCCCTCCTTCTGGGCCTTGTGTCTATCAGTGTTTGCACATAATTCATGTCCTCTTTGCTTATGCAACCACAGCAGGGTACCTGTGCTGCCCACAGAGCTTTTTCACATCATGCCACTAGTTCACGTAAAAAGTCTCACTACTGCACTGGTCGGGTCAATTACAGTTAGACACCAAAGCTTTCAATGCGTTTGTCAGGTCCAGTGGTGCCTACTAACTAAATGTCCATTGCTAAAGTAGCCCTAAAAATAGCATACAGGTAGAATCGCCTCCTTGCCGGATGCATTAAATACAGCTCAGAGGGTAATCATTTATATTAAGAACAGGAGAAACCGTTCCTGTTGTAGCATTAGCCTATAGACACTAAAGAGTCGGTAAATGTAATAGACCACAATGTCACTCTGTTTCATTGATTAGCTTAGTGAGTTGTTTGTTAGAGTCTGGGTAAGGTCATGAAGTTCAAAGGCTCCCTAAGACTCTGTTTGGTTAATAGGTTTCTAACAGCATCACAGCACTTTAATCTTTCAGTCACAGAGTTGGGAGCCTCTCCCGCTAATTATTTAGAGTCAGACCCACAATGCACTAACGAGAAGGCCAAATGCCACCCTTCTGATTAAATAAACCTCAACTGAATATAAACAATTGAGTCGATCTTGTTAGGTACTTTGGATAGCGAGGCTCTTGGGATATTAATTAGTGCTATGAGAAAACAACATGGGATATGCCACATGTCTTGGATACATCACTTCCCCTCTTTCAAATGCTGCGCCCTAGTACCAAAAATAGATAATGGCAGTAACACAGACTCGTGTTCTAGCTACACATCATTGCTTAATCCACAACATGACTCCGAACTGATCTTATAAACATGTTTTAACATTGGATAACAAAAAATTACTAACACAGCATAATTTAAACATGAGTTGGGAAAAGCAGCCAGGGATAACATGCTAATTTAGCCCAGTTAATACTATTTGCCCACCCTGTTTCTTGACGGACAATAGCTTCTGAATCTCAACTTGAAGGCAGGTTTTCCAAAGGAAGGAAACAAAAAGATCATAATTTAAGAAAGAGCTGATTGAAGTAGGTGTCTTGCGTACATTCTCTGTAAACACATACAATACATAGCAAATACTATTTAAGATCAAACCCCAATGGCAATGTAATATTTATGAACTGCACTATAACATCTTCTTATTATATGACACGTTGAAATGCAGTAATAATTACATTGCACTTCCATAGCACATTTCAGTCAGAGATCACAAAGCACTTGTCAGGACACTATATATGGTACAGTATGTATCTCCATCAAGCAGTATATAATATTTTAATACATGCTCCATGTGTGTACTTGATCTATCTCCTTAATTACAGAGCCTCCTACTTTACATTTAAATACCTTGAGAGCAGTCTTGACTAGTCTAAATAGAATTCCAAGAGAGTAGTCATAAAATACAGGTGGTGGCCACGCCTTGTTTTGCGACCTTTTTAAACTGGTTATCGCAACACACGCCGCTTACTCTTGGCAATATGAGGCTGCTTTTCTATCTCACTTCAGGCATGCACTTAAGCACATGCCCAATTTAAGCAGGAGTACTCCCTCTGAAATCAATAGGCACATGAGTAAGCACGTGCGTAAGTACTTTGCTGAATCAGGACATTACTGCACAGTCTGTAAACATGTACAGATTAGCAATGCGAAGACTCAAATCCTGCCATTCTTATTCAGATGAAGCTCTTATTGGTTTTAGTGGGAGTGGTGCCTGAGTAGAGAGTGCAGGATTTGGCCCTCTATTATTTATTATTCATGCAGCACCAGAAGTGAGAGAGACACACTGACACACAACAGGCAAAACAATTAGCGCTGATAGCACTGCACTCACAAAGATGATTAGAAATCATTATCCCCAACTGTAAAATAGGGAAACAGAGGCACAGAATTTGCGTGATTTGCCTAAAGTCATCAGCAAAGCCAGAGATAGAACCATTCTTTTGATTCTCCACCCATTTCTTGTCTATTGGATTGTATTGCTGATCAGGATGCCAAAATAATAATGAGCCCATACCCTGAAGAACATGCAGCTTAAAGGCAGAAATGAGTACATTAGAGAGGAAGGATGAGCTTGCGGTTAAGGCACTAGACTGAGACTTGAGAGATCAATTCAGTTCCTGGCTCTGCCACATACTTCCTTTGGGACCTTAAGTGAGTTGCTTGATTTCTCCATGCCCCACCTCCCCATGTGCAAAAGGAGAGAATAGTTTCTGTCTCCCAACCTTTGCGTACTTACCAGACCGGTTCTCCACTTTGTCAAAAATAAAATTTTCCCCATCATTAAATTTTCCTCTGGCCCCAATTTAAATTTAGACTCTTAGGAACAGGGTCTCTCTCTCAATGTGTTTAGAACCATGGGGTCCTGAGCACAACCGGGACTTTTCGGCACTACTGTAAAACAAATAAATAGTAGCAATAATACAGTACAAAATAATCTAAGAAATAGAGTCAAGAAGATTTCTATATTGGTATTTTTTCAGTTACAAATACTTTAGAATGTGATATGCTGTTTAGACATAGTGAGTCCGAGTAGGGCAGCAACAAGAAACTAAAAGGAAAAAGTACATCCAATTCCACAGGCTGAAGAAAAAACAAATCTTTTTCTGCTCCAAGAGGTATGATCAGAGAGTCAAATGTCTGCAATACAAATACCTGCTTTCCAGAATGCCTTAGGCACAGGAATAAGGACAGAGGGACTAATCTGTAAAGCTCCTCTGAACTAACGCAGCAGGAGTACCACCGGTTGAAGTCTTTCTTTGAGTATCTCTAGCGAGGGAACGTGCTGCTGATTATTTCCATCCACATCAGAGGTGCTAGCACATTTAATGGCAAAGATATTGAAAGATTTGAGGCTTTGGAGGATGGTTCAGACAGACACGGGGAGAGGAGGATGTAAAACTATTTGATAGACTCACAAACATTTGGCAGATACAAAAGTCGTCACCTTAGGGTGGAAAAAAGAACATTGCTCACAAATTCCTGAATTGATTTGTCTAGTCTGAGGTGACATGTCTGCTCCCTGTCACGGCAATGATGGAATGGCTCTTCCTAGACAGACACTTGTGCACTCTAGTGCCAGGGGAAGGGAACAGAATCCCCTGGCCTGTGAAATGAGACAGCACATGAACAACAAAGGAAAGCATAAGCAACGAGAAAAATCTGGATCTGAATGAACCCTTCTCAAAGAGCAAATGCTAAGAGTGCAGCATAAGCCTTGGTTTTACCAGACAACTTTGATAAGGTGGCTAATTATTGGCTGACTAACCCCTTGCTATCCCTGAAATCAATTACCTCTCTTTCTGTATTGATTAAAGCAGCCTGCTGATATTTTCTCACGATCCTGGTTCTCAGCAGTCCTGTTAGATATACTCTCTCTGCCAGCCGACTGTTCTCCTTTGGCTTTCATTGGCCTGGCTTTCATTCAGAGGGCAAGGTGGTGGGAAACTCGCTTTTAGCTTTTTTGCTTGTTTGAATTATTGACTGACTAAAGTGAAGCTATCGTAACTTTGTACGTTTAACAAGTGTGTAGGGTAGAAGCTATAATGTAATGTTTTCTCATTTTTAAAAACACCCTGGTGCATAACACAGCTTATTTGTACATCAAGGAATTAATTATTGACTAGATAAGCACTCCTTCCGTAGTGCATTATAACAGTGACTATAGGGTGCCCATGGAAATCAAAGCAGTCAGCATCGCCTAGCTCATAGGAAGCACTCCCCCCAACACCATCTCTGGGGGGGTTTGTTAGGTTGTTCACAAAGCTTTCACTGGCCTATAGAAGTGAGATAAATAGCATTTGCACCATGAGCTTTGTGTCTGAATAATAATGGGCAGTTTCACCTTTACCTACTGAACCAACCTACTGATTCCAAGAGCCTTGTAAGAGTCCCTGATTCTCACTTTTCTGAACAGTCATATTCTTATTATTAATTATTTGTATTGTGGTGGTGTGGAGAAGCCCCATTATACTAGGCACTGTAGAAACACACAGCCACAAAGAGACAGCAATCAAAGCAGCCAAGCCAGACCGAGGGTGGAGAAAAGGAAGCAACATTCATCCCAGTTTTACAAGTGGGGAACGTAGGCACAGAGATTAAATGACTGGACCAGGATCAGAGGACGTACATAGTAAAGACAGGATTAAAACCCTATTTCTCTAGTCCTAGTCTGGTGCTAGCTAAGGTAGGGTAGGAAGTAGCCGAAGGATACAGCAGTAAGGTTCATGACTGTGCCAGTCTTGACTGGTTTCAGAGTAGCAGCTGTGTTAGTCTGTATCCGCAAAAAGAACAGGAGTACTTGTGGCACCTTAGAGACTAACAAATTTATTAGAGCATAAGCTTCGGATGCATCCGAAGAAGTGGGCACTAGCCCACGAAAGCTTATGCTCTAATAAATTTGTTAGTCTCTAAGGTGCCACAAGTACTCCTGTTCTTTTTCCAGTCTTGACTGTTTGTTATAAGGTCCCTGGGCTGGTACCCAGTGTGAAGGGCAGGCCAGGGCAGTAAGAGGAAGGACTGCCTGGGACAGTGGATCCCAAGAGACTTTGATGCCTGGAAGGGGAGGACTACAGTGACCTGGCTGGAGGGCCAAGCCACGAAGTGGGAGTAGTCAAGTCCCAAAAGAGTGAGGCTGAGAGAGTGCTGGAGTGAGTAACCTCGGGGGGAGGGGAGGGGGAAAAGCGCGTGTGTCGGACTGGCAGAGTTAATCTCCGGACGCAGCCAGGAGGCAGCACTCCAGCAGTGAGTAGAGCACCCCAAGCTCAAATGGGAATCCCAAAACTAAGGCACCCAAGATCAGCAGTCACTTTTGGAAATATTGGCCCTAAGTATTAATGGCCAATACCCCATCCTATGGGGTCACTCAGTGCTCCATCTTTAGGGAGGGACTTAAATGAGAACAAACTAAATTCAAAGCCAACATTGCCACTACTTTACATCCTTAAAATCACCCCCTCATTATTCTGCAGCTCACACAGCAGTCCCTTCAGGATATTACATACCGTATGAGATGCAATCTAGAGGCATACCAGGGCAAATGAAAGGCAGGACAAGCTTAACTCTGGTTTTTCTCAAATTTTGTGTTTTTATGTTAAATGCTAGATGTTACTTTGATGCTTTTGCATATTTAATTCCCTTTATTCTTTTCCAATGCTAACAGTACAACCGTTTGCAACACTGACAAGTTGAAAATGAAAATAACGTGAATCAAAACTCTGGCTCAAAAGTACCAACAGAGACTTTCTCTGCTCATATACAATGTGCCAGCAACCACATTATCCTTACTGCGCCATATCTTCCCATGCAATGTTATTAACACAGGAATAATTTATCTTACAGCACAAAGCCCACTGAAATCACTGGTACAGTTATAAATTTCCTATTCATCGAAATGGGACTTTATCTAGTAAAAATAATTAGACCTGCAGGGGACTGTTCATGAATGTTGCCAATGCCCATGAACAAGCCCCTCAAAGCTTCCCAGTTTTAGCTCAGAAGTTCACGGATGTTCTCCCAGTAGGATCACTTTTCATAATGAAACCAGCACATATTATGTATTTCTTGCAGTGAAGGGCAATGCCTAACAAAAAGCATTAAATCTGTTCTGATGAAGGGGAAACAGACTTCTGAAAGGTTGGAAGCCATCAGAGCAGTTAGAATGTGCAGAAATTTCAAAAACGATCCTTCCACTGAAAGCTACGCTACTGCACCAGTCAAAAGGGAAGAGAAGATAGGATGAAAGCGGGGCTTGCTCCCACATGCCACCACCCGCTTAAGGGCTCTCACCACCACACACAAAAAAAAGTCAGATGAGAGAGACACACTGAGCAACCCAGGACAAACCAATCTCATGCAACAGATCCCATGCATTAGTCACAGGAGAACCAAAACACACATGAAATGCTAGGTTTCTGCTGGATGAGGGCACGAGGCTGGGGACTACATAGACCCTTTTCAGCATGGAGCCAAGCTATATGGTGACACTCTCCAGGAGGGAATGGCAGGATGTGGGCAGAACAGGAAAATGGTGGGACATGACCAGGGGGTCCATAAACAGTGATCACTGGACCATAACACCACATCAGTTTATGACCACTACCATAGGCAAGTGCATCATATGCACCCCTCCTCCAGACTAGGGGGAAGGATTCCTTCTCTCCATCTCCCCTCCCCCCCACACACAATTCCCTTGCACAGAGCCCTTTTACTACAGGTTTGCACAGGGGAGTAGAATTTCACCCTTAGTCCCTATTCATTAGCTGACAAATACACTTACAGATACATTCTGCTATTGTATTGCTGTGTGATTGTCCATTACAATGGTTTTACACCTTTACAATTGCAGCATGTGGAACAGGCCACTGCCACAGACTGGGAGGACATTAGACTAGATGGAATATGGGCTCAATCAGTATGGCAATTCCTATGTTTCTAACAGAAGAACAACCACCACATTTGTTACATAGTTTTCTGTGCCCATGTTACTTCTCTGGGTGAGTGGGCAAAATCCTAACACCATTGAAGTCAATGGGAGTTTTGCCATTGATTTTAACAGGGCCAGGATTTCACCCAATGTACTATGTCAAACTGGGCCTATAGGACTTAGTAAATTGAGAAATACCATGTGGTAAACTCATGACACACCGATGCAGTCTGAACATAAATGGAGGAGCAGTTTGCAATTACGTATCTTGTTTGGAGAGCATCATACAAAGTCAAAGACAATCCATGCAATGGTAACAAACACAGCCACTGATCAGCTATCCATGAGCAGAACTATACGAGACACAGCGTATTCTTTCAGCTAGTAAGCAGTGTGCTGAGGATACCCTGAATCTGAAAGTCCAGCCACAAGTTGGACTCCATGCAGCAATCAATGAGTGGATTTCAGTGGCCTGGATTATGCATAAGAACGGCCATTCTTAGTCAGACCAAATGTCCATCTAGCCCAGTATCCTGTTTTCTGACAATGGCCAATGCCAGGGGCTTCAGAGGGAATGAATAGAACAGGTAATTATCACATCATCCACCCCCGCGAGAAGGTCAGACTAGACAATTTGGTCTCTTGTGGTCTTGATTTTTTTAAAAGTTTCCCTGCATTTTAAGTAGGGCTTTAGCTATGTGTGTAATATATTTCCTAAATGAAAGCAATTAAATGTCTCTCCGCCTGTGATATGCCAAACACTTGACGCGAGCAAATGGCTTATATAGATTTTATTTTTGATTATCAGTGGTTGAAGGGATTCATACTGTTTACTTGGAATTTAAAGTGTTGTTTTTCAATCTCCTACAAGAGGCCACAGATTGCAGGTTAACATTTCTTGTTTAAAATAAACTGAAAATCTGAATCCCAATCAATTCCTAATTAGCTAAGCAAGACAGATGGGTGGACCCAACCACTCCTGCCAAGAAAACAATGGATTGGTATCGTTAGCTACCAAGAAAAATCATACACATGAAACAAGACTCATCTCTGGCATAAATGGGAGCACTTCCCTTGTTCACAGATGAAGTTCAGAAGAGGCCCTCCATAAGAACATAAGAATGGCCGTACTGGGTCAGCCCAAAGGTCCATGTAGCCCAGTATCCTGTCTACTGACAGTGGCCAATGCCAGGTCCATCCATCAGAGGGAGTGAACCTAACAGGTAATGATCAAGTGATCTCTCTCCTGCCATCCATCTCCATCTTCTGACAAACAGAGGCTAGGGACACCATTCCTTACCCATCCTGGCTAATAGCCATTAATGGACTTAACCTCCATGAATTTATCTAATTCTCTTTTAAACCCGGTTATAGCCCTAGGCTTCACAACCTCCTCAGGCAAGGAGTTCCACAAGTTGACTGTGCGCTGCGTGAAGAAGAACTTCCTTTTATTTGTTTTAAACCTGCTGCCCATTAATTTCATTTGGTTGCCCCTAGTTCTTATATTATGGGAACAAGTAAATAACTTTTCCTTATTTACTTTTTCCAATTCACTCATGATTTTATATACCGCTATCATATCCCCCCTTAGTCTCCTCTTTTCCAAGCTGGAAGTCCTTGCCTCTTTAATCTCTCCTCATATGGGACCCGTTCCATGATCATCATCATCATCTAGTCTGACCTCCTGCCAGTCGGGGTGAAGGGCTTGAGCAGCTCTGCCAGGGTTTGAATACATGGCTCCGAGGAGTCAAAGTGTTTGACAACGGATGCTTAGCCCGCTAAGCCATCCCACATCATGACATTTCAAATGACTGTTCGCTACATGGTACAACTGGGGAACAAAGGCACAGCAAGATGAAGTGACTTTCCAGAGATCACACAGGGAGTCTGACAGAACCAGGAAGCAAATCCAGCTCTGGTGAGACCCGGGTCAGTGCTTGAAGCACAAGGTCCTCCTCCTTCCTCCATTGTTCAACCGGAGACGTCCCTGCTGAAACCAGAGAGGGGTTGACCTTAAAGCGAATAATGCTCCCAAATACATGGACCTCTTTACTCAGGAGATCTTGTAGGAAGAAAAAATTTTCTGGGGGCCAAAGCACTGAACTAGTGCCTAGGCTACAGCTACTACAGTGACGCAGCTACAATGCTGCAATGTAGCGTAGATGCTCCCTACAATGAGGGAAGAGTTTCCCCCCCCACACCCCTCCAATCTATGTAGGTAATCCACCACTTCCATCAACATAACTACTGCCTCTCAGAAAACTCTTCCATCAACCTAGCGACATTTACAGAGGGGATTAGGTCGACCTAATTACGGTGCTCAGAGCATGACATTTTTCACAGCCCTGAGTAATGCAGCTAGGTCAGTCTAATTTTTAAGTGTAGACCAGGCCTTGAGCTGAAGAGATCTAGCTACAGTTCCCTGCTGTGCCCCAGACTTCCTATGTAATCTTATGTATATCACTTTGAGATAAATACCTTTATGAAATCTATGTGCCTAAAGATGCACATAAGTGCCTAGTGGGATTTTCAGAAGCAGGTTAGGTGCCCAACTCCCATTGATTTCAATAGGAGCTCGATACCTAACCTGCTTAGGGACCTTTGAAAATTCCTCTGGGCTCGTCTCTGCATTTTTAGGCACCCAAATACCTTTGAAAATCTGTCCCCTGTGTTTCGATTTCTTTCCTGTAAAATGAGGACAGGAGTATTTCCTTATCTATTTCAATTGTAGAGAGGCAGTGAGACCTCCTCTGACTGTGAGATTGTACAGTGTCTAATACAACGGGTCCCTGCTCAGAGTTTGGACCTTTAGCTGCTACATAACACGAAGAATTTGCTATGCTGCTCTTATTTTTTCCTTCTTCTCAAGCAATTGTAGATTTTACTCTAAATTCAGTGGCTTTTGACTCTAGAAAAGTCCCTTCATAAACATATAAAGGACATACATATATTTCCCAATTTAAAAAATCCCAGAAGCTGAATAATTAATAATTCAACAAGTGAAAAATTGGTCCTAATTACCAAGGCTCCAAAAAATAGATAGATAGATAGATACATAGATAGATAGATAGATAGATAAAGGACATTAATTGCATGGCTCATAGTGGATAGCTATATTGACAAATCTGATGGTTTTGAGATACACCTGTTATGAATCAATCAATAGCAATTATAAAGTTTCATTATATTTCTAAACTAGCTTTAGGCTTGTGCCAACCTGTGTAGACGATATTATACAATACCATTTAACACAATTTTCTTTCCTGCAGAACATGAATCTACTGAAGCTGAACAAATAAACACGATCACTTTTAAATTATATTAACAAACCAAGCAACAATCAAACATTGGTAAAAAGGTACTTGGTTAAATTGGGCTTTTGGTTGGAATTAGTTTTCTGAAGTCCTGAAAGGTATAGAAGACACCAACCAATAATCTCTTAATGAGGTGCAAAAAAAACGTGTGTCAGCATGACAGGTTTTGATAGCTAATGATCTTCAGAGGAAGAACACTGTTCAGAGGAATACTCTGAAAGGCACAGAAAATTGATTAATCACCATCCTGAGATATTGCAGCAAAGCATTTTGAAATAAAAGTAGCCTCAGACGTTCATATCATTTACACCTCTGCCATGACGTGTTACTTTGGGAAAGATGGTAGCTTAAGCATGTTTCTCTCTAGTTATTAATAACTTAGAATCTATCTGCTTGCTATGATTTGTTGCCTTACAAACAGCTACCTGACAATTTTCCTGCATCATTTACTGGAATGGATAACTAAATGGAAAAGACAAACTGTAGGGGTCCTGTTTCTCTTGTTTTTATAGATGCTTTGTTGTGTGTAAGACATATCTAGGCTAGCAGATGTTTTGGTCTTCTGTCACCTACACTCTTAAGTTTGAGCAATGCAACATAAAAGTGTTTTCATGGGAAAAAAAACAAAACAAACCCTTATTTGCACATTTTCTATTTTCTTCAAGTCAAATTTCTTAAATATAAGATGCAAAACTAATTTCAATTCCATTTTCTGTTCACAGCAACAGACATCACGTACATGACTCAATATATAATCCAAGTGAGAGGGATGGACCTGCTTGTACAGATGCAACCTGAAAACAGAATCCTACATTAGGTTTTAAATAATGGTGTGAACATTGTTAGAAAAGTAGCAGAGGGGACTTCCCAGCAGTATCAGAAGGTATTTAGGCATTTTTTCCCCCTTCTCTCCGAGACAGCCTCAAAATTTGCATTCATTAAAAGTTTTTGAAGCTGTTCATTATACGGGATGAGATTGGGGTGGGCGAAGGCTAATTTTTTTTGTCATTTCTGTCTTCATTTAGGGATAGTAAAGATTGTATTTCCTTTTCCCTTCTGTCATAGTTTGCATTTTGTTGGCACTAATACTCCCTACTCAAATTATTCCACTCGTTAGGTGCTATTTAATTACACGCTCAGGATTTTACA
This sequence comes from Trachemys scripta elegans, assembly GCF_013100865.1. NCBI lineage: Eukaryota > Metazoa > Chordata > Testudines > Emydidae > Trachemys > Trachemys scripta. Next base: position 16,970,203 of record NC_048301.1, on the reverse strand, counting down.
TATTCATATATTTTGCTTAAGGTTTTTGCTCACTTGTCTCTTTCTTGTTTATTAAACACAGTAAAAATAACTAGTCAGACAACTCCAGTTGCAGTTCCCGGACACATGTTTGGTATGATATAAGCAGTGAATATTGACAGGGGATGCCCTGGAGTGCTGAGCCTCTGGAGGTTTTTTGCCTTCCTCCGCAGCATGGGGCAGGGATCTCTAGCAGGAGGGTCTCTGCCGATTGAAGTCACTAAAAACAGGATTGGGGACTTCAACAGCAGAGTCCAGGGAAGGGGTAGGGACGGTTTTATGGCCTGCAGCATGCAGGGGGTCAGACCAGATGATCATAATGGTCCCTTCTGACCTCAAAGTCTATGAGTCTATGAGTGGGCTAGCACTCTCACAGTGGCAATATAGCCCCCACATAAACTCATGCATGCCTCAGGGATGGGGCAGAGACATGGGGCAGAGACAAGGGCTAGAGAAGTTCTCATAATGCCCAGGATTGGGTCTAGAAGCAGGTAGGAATCCCCCGGGACCCTCCTTCCCAGCCTGGAGCCAACAGTCCTCTCAATCTCAATACCTCCCCTCACTCCCCCTGCTAGTCCTCTGTCCATTCTCAGGGAGAATCTGTTTCCCCTCCCCACCACACACACTTGGTGACTGGGATTAGTGAGCAGAGCCCTCCAAGCCAACAGAAGTCCCAACCCCTCCAGTGAGAATGGCCACAGAGCCCAGACATCAAGTGAGAGCAGGAGACAAAAACCAGACAGGGATGAGGATGCAGTTCACAGAGGTAAAACAAGGGAACACGGAGCAGAGAACCCAAGACAATGCCCACTCCTCCTCCTCGAAGGAATACAATGAGTCAGTGCATGCCATCCACAGAAACTCTATGGATGTGCACCGAGATAGGGGACTGGGAAAAGGCCTCACAAGCACAGTCCCTCCTTGTCCAGTTTTGTCCTCCTGGACTGATGGATGACCATCTTGGCCAGAATCGGGAAGCCGTTGACGAGGAAAGAGAGGTCTTCAGTCTGTAGGGCTGCCAGTCTATTTATCCATAGCACAGGTACAGCACAGTGGCATGACAAGCTTCTCCACACCACACACACGGGCCTCAACCTAATATGGAAGGAGCACCTCTGGAGGCAATAGAATAGTTCTGCTTTCATGACCATTCAGACTTTGACCACTCTGCTGGGATTGCCAACCAGGGTGAGAAGTGGAGCAATGTATCTTCTGATGTTACCTGCCTTTGGAGAACCAATTTGACACCAATAATTCATTTCACCCAGGAATCAAACAGTAATGAACACATCCTACCAGTGCCTGGCCTAGATCAGACACTGTATTCTTGAGTTAGTGTGGTCTAGTGGGTAGGACACAGGGCTAGCAACTCAAGAGGCAGCAGTTCAATTCTCCCACTGTTCAACAGTGTGACCTCAGGTACATCACATCACTGTCTTGTGCCTATTGCCTCTTCCATCTGTTGTCTATGTAGACTAATCTCTTCAGGGAAGGGACTGTCTCACTATCCACAGTGGGGCTGTGACATACTCAGGTACAATCCAGACCAGGGATCAGCAACCTTTCAAAAGTGGTGTGCGAGTCTTCCTTTTTTCACTCTAATTTAAGGTTTCGCGTGCCAGTAATACATTTTAATGTTTTTAGAAGGTCTCTTTCTCCAAGTCTATAATATAGAACTAAACTATTGTTGTATGTAAAGTAAATAAGGTTTTTTAAATGTTCAAGAAGCTTCATTTAAAATTAAGTTAAAATGCAGAGCCCCCTGGACCGGTGGACAGGACCCGGGCAGCGTTACTGCCACTGAAAATCAGCTCGTGTGCCGCCTTCGGCACGCGTGCCATAGGTTGCCTACCCCTGATCCAGACTAGTGAGTAGCTGGGTCATCCCCTGCCCTGTACCGTAGGGTGCCCTTTACAATGCCTGGCTGTTCACAAACAGCCTTCAGCATGTAAGTCACTCCCAGCTATGCCTGTGTGCGCTCCAGCCAGACACACCATGGCTCTTACCAGCCTTAAAAATTACCACAGGGTGACCCCAACACATTCCCGGTTCTCAGATTTTCCCCCAGAAATATATGTCCCATACCGCCTGTCCCTCTCCTGGAGGGAACAAATATATTAAGTCCGTTATTGCTTTAAGGCAATAATACGCACATTTGTTACCCCAAAAGGAGTTACTCAGACACTTCAAATTGAATACACTGGATTAGATAAAACAGTAAAACAAAGTTTAACAACTTCAAAGGGATTTAAAGTGAGTACAAGTAATGAGGACAGGGATGGTGACAAGAAAAAATAAGATAAGATGTTTACTAATCCCTAACTTAACATCCCATACTAGATTTAAGGAAAGTTTCTCATCATGTGCTCCAGCAGATTACTGACCTAACTTTCAGGTCAGGATCCCTTCCTCAGAGTCCAAAACCCTCTTCCTTTGTCTTTTCAGGCACAGTGAATGTGATAGGCAGGGCGGTGCCTTGGGATGTTTATCCCTCCTTTTATATAGTTTCAGTCTCCCTCTTCAAAAACATTTCCTGCTGAGAACAAGGAGCCAAAGAGTCTATGTGGAAGGATTTTTCCTCATGGGTTTTTCACCTGTTTCAACTCTTCCTGCTTAAAGACTCTGTTTGCTGCTTAAATGCAAAGTAAGCAGAGCACACATTCCTTTTTTAGAACACCCCTGTTTGCCAGCTTCTGTTTGGGTAGCGCTGTGGGGTTTGGAACATGTACACTATGCAAGGAAATCTTATAACTGCACATACAATGTTATATGCAATACACATTTTATCGGGACAATACTGACCAGCAAGTTGAGTTTACAAATGAATACTTTACAAGGCATACGTTTTGTACAAAGATTACTACAATAGTGTGTAGGGTGTGAATACAGGGGTATTTTTTGTCACAGGGGCCCTTGATCTCTAGCCAAATAGCTAATAAAAATAAAATAGAGATGCAAGGCTCTACGTGACTGACCTAAAGCTCACTGAAATCAATAGAAAAATTCCCACTGATTTCAATGGGCTTTAGATAAGGCCCTAAATCCCTTTTCCAATCACTGCCACCCAACCCCATTAGGATAGTGATTGTAAAGCTTGATTTGTTAATGAAGTTGAGAAGACTCCCAATTATAGCTGGTCAAAACTTTTCTGACAGAATGGTTTTCCATCTGAAAGTGCCATTTTGTCAAAACCAAAACTTCCCGTGGGAATGTGTCCATTTCAATGAAGTGTCATGGGGCGGGGGGAAGAGGAGGAGAGGGAGAGAGCATTTTTCTAAGGTAAAAAACCTTTTCAGAATCAAACTTCCCATTTCAAACAACTTTTCCTTTATAATTTTCTTTTCTATTATAGAACATTTTTAAAAAGGCAAAATTGAAAACCCGTTGATTTTGTCAAAATGAAACACTTCATTCACCCAAAACTTGTTGGGAAATTGTGTTTCATGAGAAAAATTAGAAATTCTTTTTTTCCCCCGGTTTAGAAATAACAAATTTGAAAATCACAAATTTCTTGCAAAACAAGAATTCCAGTTCTTGCACAGCTCTACTTACAATTCTGGTGAATTTTGGCTTGGGGAAGAAGTAGGTGTAACACAGTGCTCAGCATGCAATATATAAATATATCTCCCCTCTGTGATCCACGAAGAATGGAGTCTGCTACAGCTCCCAATATGGAACTTTCCTGGGAGTCCTGTTTCCCCACCCCCAAATTTCATGTTTGGTTTTCTAAACAGCTCTAGTTGTAAAATGAACCTTAATTCTGACCCTGGTCAGCATGTGTTAGGATACTCTAGTTACAGGATACCATACTATTTCTCAAATAATGCAACAGCATACGATTTTTCCCCTATGATCTTAAGTATGCAGGTGGGGCTTCTTGACTTTTTTTTCCTCCCCACACACCATTGTACACTTACAAATTTTCATTATCATAATGGTCCAGGATAGTATTTCTCTATTGACAGACGTTCTATGTGAATGCTCTTCTTACTAAGGTACATATTCAGTAATTTTGTCAGTACTGTACATTTTCTTTACTATCTACAGCTCAAAACTTCCTTAGATGCAATTCAGGCATATCGCTACAAAGATAATTTAGCTCTAAACTGACATGGAAATGCATAGTCCTATATGATGCTACACATATATCTAAAGTTGTGAAAAAAAAAAAAGTGTTCTATTATACTGTAATATTTGAGAAACAGTATATGATCATGCAGTTAGACACACACACAGAAGGAGGCAGGATTCATTTTCAGTCTCTTTTTTTTTTTAAGCACTTAACCACGCAATCCCAGCATTCTCTTTATAAAGTTTATTTGATGGGATATGACTTCCACTACAATGTCTCCTTTTGTCTTTCCTTCTATTAACAACCGTCCAGCTTCACAGGGCTCCTGGGCTTTGAAATACATTATAAAGCGACTTACTTTCAACACATTCTGTAACACAGAAGAACCTTGGCTCCCAAATCAGACTTCTGGAAAAATAATAATCCTATGTAACAGGGCCAAATACCTCCTGGTCGTGGCATATTCCCAAATCATTTTCTCTATGTAGCCAAATTTCCATTAAGAGTCACAAAATCTTTGGGAAAAGTTGAGCTGTCAAAGTGGAACATTAAATATTTCATACCATTCTAGCGATTGGCAGTTCCTGTCCTTTCTTTACGTTCCCATGTGGTCTTTGTCATAGAAAGTTCAGAGGAGGGACGCAGACAGGAGCAGGAGTAACCCTCAGTATTTTACTGAGCACAGGTTGTGCTCACAGCATACTGAAGCACTGAAATACTTAACATATTACATGTAACTGTTCAAATGCTGAGTGCCAGAAAGAAAACGGTGTAGTTAACACCAAAGTGCATTGTTTTTGTTTATGTTTGCCAGTGCGTCTGAATGTTTATCGGAATGGCAACAGATGGCACAAGGCAAATGTATGCACTTTTTCACAGTTTTTTCCAAAATGAACAGATGTCTTCATTACATGCTACATGACCGTGTGTAACAAAATGTGACAAGCATCAGAGGTAGAGAAAAGTAGCATGTCCCTTTTCTAACCTGGATTGCTTCTTGGCATAGATCTTCGTCAGGTTTGAGCATTGCACTGAATGCTCAAAATGGGAAAAGTGGAGATGTTTTAATATGTACTTGCTCACCCATCTCATTAGGGTGTTAAAAATGGATTAGAGACCTGCTGCTCAATTCAGCCCTGCTGCAGAACTGCATCTCCTTGCACCAGCAAGGCTGCAAAGGGATTCACCCCTGAGGAGAACAGGTGGTGTTTAGAGAAACCTGTGCTGTCATAGGGCTTGATTCAACTTCCACTGAAATCAATGGAAGAACTCCCATAGATTTCAACTGGTTTTGAATCAGGCCCACGAACAGCAGTCAAAGAAGAAATCTGGCCATGTACCGTAGCCTAGGAAGACAACTTTAAGTTGCATCAGAGGGACTCCCTCCAGAAGAGACTTCTGGGGAGATGCACTGAATTCATGCATTCCTGGCATCCCTAGCGATACCCCTTCCCAGGCTAGCCACACTCCTATTTTGCCACAGTAAAGTAAGATTTCTGGCTTTCTGAGGTGTCCGCTCCCTGCACCCCCACTCCTGGCAGACAGGAGGCTGTAGATTTTTTAAAACACTATTGCAGCCTCCCCAAGCAGGCTTTGCATCACTTGGGCTCACAGTCAGCATCTGCACTGAGAGAAGCCAGAATAGATCTTACAGTGAATCTGGCTATTCGTGTGCGTATAGCGCTGTGAACATCAGCCCAGCCCCATTGACTTCCACAGTGTTATTCTTTGCTCTGGCTAAGGATCTGGCCGGTAAAGTTCTAAATATTACGATTATTCATTCATGTGATAGTTTAGCCACTAACAGTTCCGCACTCAAGAAAACCTTGGTATGTATATAGAGAAGGTGGCACAACTGGAGCCCAGAGAGCTCCAATCATGGCATTGCAGAACCTCAACTTCCCCTGCAACCTGCTTTTGGTTTTCACTAATTACAGCCATTAGGAATGACTCCAGAAATTAATTATGCTTCTAACAAAAAAGCAGTGATCTAATGACAAAAGCAATAATGATGGAGATATTAAGGTTCGTGGGATATCTGCGATTTGCCTCTGCTCACTTGAGTACTATTTGGTTATTGGCCACATTAACACTATGCTGACTTGAACTGAGTCAGGTAACAGTTAAGCAGTTTCAGCCGGAAGGGACGCTTCTAAATTTAAAGATCAAAGATTTTCAAAAGTGACTTGTGATTTTTGGGTGCCCAAACTCGAGACAGTCTTAAAATCAGCTTGATTTTTCAACGAGAGGGTGCTTGGCCATTTCTAAAAATCTGGCCCCTTTCAGAGGTCCCACGCTGGGCACCCAGAATCATTAGTCACTTGACCAAAGTTCCCCAGCTGGCTGTGGACACATCTTGTTTACACAACCTAGAGTACAGGATATCAGACCAGGCACCTTTTTCAGGATGCTCTTGACACTGCCCCAGAAATCAGCCTTTCCAGAATTACTATCAAACGCATGTGCCAATGTTAAATCCCTTTTGCACCACTCCAGCAGCCCAAAGGGGTTTAACGCTAACCTCAGAATTCCCCTTGCACAGATGCATCTTCAGCTGTTGAAGGATAGGGAGATGTAGCAGGCTATGACCCTGGGCCAGCATCTCCCACCTGGACCTTTAAATTCACTGCCGACCTGCGTGGAGGTAAGCTTCTCATGTAAACAAAACTTGGAACAAAATCTTCGCAACCAAATCCCTTTCTCGGCAGGCATTGTTGCTAGATGGGGTTTTCACCAACACTCCTCCACTGTTTGGAGGCAAAGTCAAACCATTCCATCACAGTCTCCCTGACCTGGGAGAGGTTAGCAGGCAGTCCTCTTCTCACCAGTCTCTCTCCCGTTATGATGGCCTCCTTCCCAGATTATCTAAGAAATGGGAGGCCTGTCCTACCCTATATTAAATGGTTCTTGTTCCTGGGCCCTAAAGAGAATAGTAGTCTCCAAACAACTGTTCCAGTGGGACCACTTCATCACTCTCTCAGCATCTGCATCTGTTGTTCTCTTCATATCCATTGTAGAACTCCTGAACCACTGAGACTTCAGGTCTTAAAAGATCCAGTACATCCCATCATCGGGGCTTAATAGGCCATGTCCAATAGGCAGGAGGGGGTGAGGCCCCAGTACAGGGAGCGCCTGCTCCTCGGGAGACATTACCTATAAGCACAAGTTACTGCAGCCCTGAACTCTTCTCTAGTTGGTATTCACACACTTAGAAACAACATGAAACCTTTCAAACATGAAATGCCCACACTCTCTCCCCTCTGCTTTTCTGTAGCAGGCTTCAGATAATCAGTGTTCCTGACAACAGCTGTACTTTCCCTGCTTAGTTGCCAATAACCTCCTTCTTGTTACCAACACAAAGCAGATATAAAGAGAGGAAGTTGGAAGCAGGGGAAGTAGTCTGCAGTTATTCCCTGAGTGAAGAGAGATGTGTTTGGGGGATACAGGGCCAGGTAGCTTACAGTTACTTCCTGGGAGGAGGGAATTTGGGCTGGTAAACCCAGAGAGGGGGGAGCCAGAAGGTACAGTTGAGAAGTAGGAAGATGTAGGAATGAGTCCAGGAAAAGAGCAACATGGTCTGGGAGGGAGCAGGCCACCATTGCTAGAGAGAGGATCCCTGGACTGGAACCTGCAGTGGAGGGTGGGCCCGGGTTCCCCTGCCACCCACTGGAGGAGTGGTATGGTTAGGGTGTTGACAAGAAGGTTGACATTTTATATAAATGCACTTTGGTACCCTGGAAGGGGAGGACTATAGTGACTAGAATTGCCAGGTGTCCAGTTTTCGACTGGAACACTCAGCCGAAAGGGGACCCTGGCACTATGGGTCCTGTTCATGAGTTTGATCCAAAACAAATTGAAATCTATGGTAGTTTTTCCAATTGATTTCAATGGGTTTGTTGAATCAGGCCCTGTGGCAGCACCAGTATTTCTCTAAGCATCAGCAGAAACAAAATGTCTTAATGCAACATCCATGCTCTCCTCAGGGGATAGAAAGTGTCAGACTGCAACCACTGAGGAGTTTCCCCCAAGCGGTAAGAATATAATTTTTATACAGAGATTTTAGGGAGGGTTTTTGTTCAAGCTTACTACTAGAAGGCCTGGCCTCGCTCTCTGGTTAGTGACTTAGGGCCTTCTTCCCAACTCTCCTTGAGGATTTCATTTGCTTCTTGGTGCTCCCAACAGCACTAACCATCCGGAACACAGCCCCTGCTAGGCCTGAAGCTTCTTGCAGAGCTGTTCTCTGCAAACTGCTTCCCAGAAGCACCATCTCCCTCAGAAGTTCTCTGGGCCTCTTCCCTGTGGCAACTGTCTATCCCTCCAGCACTAAGATCACATGGGGCCTCATTAGCAGTACATAACCCACAGCGGGAGTCCTCTGAATTGGCTGCCCTTATGTTCTTTTTCATTTAAGTCCCTGATAGACAGATTAGAGTGACACACAACATTTTGCACATGACTAAATAAAACAAAACAAACAAAAAAAACCCACCCAAGATTCTCACCTGTTCTACAGAAAGGCAGAAACAGAAACCCTACCTAAGGGAGCACAGTTGCTTCTGCCAAAAACATATTCCTCATTGGCCTGAAGCCAGTGGCCTTTTCAGCTTTCTTCCTGGCCTTTGCTTCTACTATAAACCTTGCTACTCCCATTAGGTTCCCTTCTAATACTCCCGGATCTATTCTACTGAATCTGGAGTCTTACAATGCTCTGTCTATGGTACTTATATGGCCCACATGACTGTAGTATCTGAGCACCCAACAATCCTCACAACATCCCTGGGAGGTAGGAGAGTAATTCTCATGTGATCAGTCTCTCAGGGAAATGAGGACTTGTCCACATTAAGTCTATGCAGAGCAGGGAACTGAACTTGATTCTCTGACTCCCATGTTAATGCCCTGATCACGCGTTCATCCTGAGCGCCTCACATTCATTCTGCTCCCAGACTCCCTAGTCTGGTTTGCAGAACTGCTGATTTAAAAATAAAAAAATAAAAATAAAAAAAAGTGTCAATGGGGGAAAAATATATTGAAAAAGAATTTCACTGATGTTTTTAGTACAACTCAGCTCCTGTCCAGGTGTAAGACTTTTAGAGCTGAATCAAGGAAGGCAATGGATACCTTCTCTATGCTGCCCCACATTAGGAGCTATGGGGTAACTAAAATACGTTGAAACCATTTTGCTAGTGCCCGTAAGGATGTTAACAGGGAGCAGGACCTATGTGCTGAGCATAGTTATGGCAGGCCAATGTGCAAAGATGCCACTGAGGGGCAAACTCTGTCCCCTGCCCATTGTTCCCGCACTGGCAAAGGAGCCAGCCTTCAATTACAGATCTGTAGTGTTAGGATCTTGTCCTTTTTATTAATGTATCTGTGAGATGCCAGGCATGTTTAGGACTCTGTAGAAATAATAAATATACTGTTGGCTTCTTCTCCTCACCCTAGCATTCCCCCTCTGCTGAGTGGTATGAGAATTCTGGCCTTTCAAGTTGGCTTCTCGGTGTTGGAAAAATCAGTTTGGAGAGAACTTGATTTATTTAGACATGTACAGCAATCCTGGAGGAGAGGCAGTCACAGACAATAGGCAATCCTCTCTTCCAGACGTGTCAGCCCATTTACCAATGCCTGGTTCCCAGAAAGCTACTCTGTCCCAAGAATTGCCACCGAATATAAAGAATAAAGCAGAGAGCAAACTCTCTGCTTTCTACCACAGTTTCTCTCCAACAAGGACTACTGTTAAAAAAAAAAAAAAAAAACACCATGTGACACAGACTGAATATCTGCTTCCACACTAACCATTTGTCTACAAGGGGAATTTGCAGGGAAGTTGGTGCAGAATATGTAGGGTGTGAAGTTAAAGCGCAATAGCTATTTTGCACTAATTCTTCATGTGGCCACTCTTCTTCTGTACTTTGGAAGTGGATTAACCTAAGGCTGGGTCTACACTACCCGCCTGAATCGGCGGGTAGAAATCGACCTCTCGGGGATCGATTTATCGCGTCCCGTTGGGACGCAACAATCGATCCCCGAATCGACGCTCTTACTCCCCCAACAGAGGTGGTAGTAAGCACCGTCGACAGGAAGCCGCAGAGGTTGATTTTGCCGCCGTCCCTACAGCGGGGTAAGTCGGCTGCGATACGTCAAATTCAGCTACGCTATTCGCGTAGCTGAATTTGCGTATCTTAAATCGACCCCTCCCTGTAGTGTAGATGTAGCCTTAATCACACAAGGCACTAGGATTGCTGTGTAGACATACCCAGAGGTGTGACTGCAGCACATGTAAACATACCCGAGCTAGCTTTAATTGAGACGGCTCAAACAACAGTGAAACCACAGCACAGCTTCACAAGCCGACCTTGGGTATGCCCTTAGGCAGCTAGCCTGAGCCGATGTCTGCGCTGACATGACTTCACTGCTATTGATATTCGCACTAGCTAGAGTAAAGCTAACTGAGGTAGGTCTACACATGCTGCAATCACACCTCCAATTGGAGTAGAGACACACCCAGAGTGCAGAATAAGAGCGTCCATATGGGGAGCTAGTGGGGAATAGCTATTCAGCACCAGCTATTCTGGGCTTCCCCCCCGCCCCTAAGAAAAATAACTTGTGGGGCTGTGGTTAACAGCACCAGCTGACAACTCCTGCCATAATGAAGTTCTAATAAACAACATCTGAAACTTAGCTACAGGTTGTTGTACACTGAGACTGCTAAATATTAGACCTAATTAGATAATGCAGGCCAAAAAGGGGAAGTCAGCAGACACAAGGGATTGCTACCACAAAAGTAATTACTTGTAAAATATAAAAGCCGTGCAAATTCAAATTAGCGATGTGCCTGGATTGGCGTTACTGATCTAAACCCCAACCCTGAACTTTAGGAAAGGTCAGACTTGGCTAGGGATCCTGGTTTGAACTTTCCAGCTGAGGTCACTCTATAATGGCTCAAACTAGAACTGTGAATCCAAACACTCTTGAACACCAGAGAGAATACATGGGGCAATTTAGATCAGATGCTCAGCTGGTTTAAATCAGTTTAGTTCCATTGACTTCAGTTAATGTGATGCAAAAATCTTCATTATGGACTTCAGTGAGGTTACAATGATCTACACCAGCTGAGGAGATAGCACTTCACTTTTAGACAGACTCTTCTGTGGCAGCTTCAGTAGCAGAAATACAATAGGCAAAAGGCTTACCCCATTCTTAGGGCACTAGAGACCACTCTAATTGGGATGTTATAAATGCAAGATTAGATTGGCAGAGAAATAAGATTAACGCCATGTTACCATAATATATTCTGTGGTCACAGTTACACTCTCGCTCTATGAGCATCCAGCTAAGAATTCCCAAAGCCGCTCCTACCACTTCTTACTGTTCTCCTTGCTTGGCCGTATAAACATGGCCTCTTTTACAGGAGTAACACTATGACCTTTTCAAGGCATATGTGCAACTAACAATTACTGTTAACAGTCGTCCTTCCTGCCTGTTTTCCCTACCTCCATAAACAGGATAGTAACTATCCTGCCAGTGGACACTACACATTTCTGCTCTGAAAGCTTCAAAATATTTAAAGAGGATATTCTGTCCACAAGACACTGTGGTCCTGTCACAGCATTGCCAGACATCTCTGGAGTATCTTATGTTGGCGCTGGCTGAACTGCTATCCAATACCGATACAAGATGAGAAATGGACTCAACGTGCCTATGTCTTCAGCCACCCTTCTGGGAGCATCTACCGCCTGATTGCCTTGACAATCTTCCATTTCACCCCACAAGCTCCCTGTATGCCTCCCATCCCCTCTATTTCAGGGACTTCCTGCAACCTTCTCTGCCCCTGTGTGCGTGCGGCTCCTTTCCCCACCATGCCAGCGGCTATGTGCACCCCACCATGCCCCACCCCCCCACAAGGTCCCTCATTCTCCAAATTCTTACAGGTCTCATCTTGACTAGAGTACATACTCAGCCACTTTTCTTAGTCTAGATAAAGCCATAGGGCTATTACATACTGCCTTATAGTGCCCGGCCATTTTGCCTGTGTCAACGAAGCACATGTAATTCGTTAATGTGTTCTTGGCAGGCTCAGAGCATGCATCTCCTTCTCCTATTGTTCCAGTGTGCTGCAGGTTTATCGATGCTAAGCATTGGCTAAATCCATTGCCTTTCTGTTTTTAAGCAGTGGAACAAGACTGAAGTTTTTCTACCCACATCTACCTCTGAGGATTGTTTCTATCAAGAGCTGAACCATCTCATCCAGGGCACAGAGGGAAGCACAAGAATGGGTCTGGTTTGGAGAATGCTAGGAATGCTATTGCAACACCATTTTTTATTCCTAATAAGCTAGTAGTAGAAGGGATATACACACTTTATTTTCAGAACAAAAATGTCCATTTTATTTGAACTCTGATTCAGTTGCAGGACAAATATAATTACTTCTCTTTGCACATGCAACTTGCAAGCCATGTTGTCTTATCTCCTCCTCCTCCCTGGTTTTCCTCCTCTACCTCCTTCTCCAAAGCCTAATTCCCAACCCTTATACTAAGCAATAGCAATTATCCTATCTCTAGCCACAGCAATATCCCTTCCTGAGATTACACAATACTGTAGACTGACTGGAATGTTGAGAGTTGATTCAAGCAATCTGATTAGTGAAGGGAATATTAATTCTCTAGAAATATCCTGCACCAAACTACTAAATATTTTGGAAATGGCATCTATCCCAAAAACCAAATAAATAATCCATATACCTCCACAGTGATTTTATGTCTTTCTTCATCTGTATCCTATACTAGTAATAACCTCAGCACAGGACATTTCCTAGCCATTCCTAACCTGCTGCAGTTAATGGATGGCTCCTCTGTGCCTTAGGCCATCAGCTTCTCTCAGCCAGTCATTAATCCCAAGGAAATGCCCCTTTATTCCATAAACAACCACTGTCCAGGATATTTCCTGGGGAACTTATGGGCAGCTGGAATTATTGGCCCTAGGAAAATGCTCATTAAATCTCCAAGAAATGCCATGCATCTTGATTGTTATTGCTTCAACATGGGGAAGAGATGTATATTTAAGTGACCTAAACACAATGGGTTTCCTTAGTAGGCCTTGCAGTTTTCAGCAAGCCCTTCTCTCCCCGCCCCATGCAGATACATTTAAAATTGAGAAGCCAATGCTTTCAGGCATTTTCGTTACGCTGCATTCCAGACACCGCTTCCACCTTGGCTCCATTCTTCAATATCAAACTGCAGAGGAGTGACAGGAAATGGCCACAAAGAGGCCAAGAAACACATGGAATTCAGAAAGGTGTCTTTAGTGTAAGCTAATACGGCACGGTAATTTTACTTTCTTTCGTAAGGCATTCAGCCACAAAACGGCAATATATATCAAAAACTGAAAGCTAATGATCTAAGACATTATTGACAATGTTGGCAGGAAGGAAAGGAGGTAAGGAAGCTGCACACATATGTTGTTTCTTTAAAATCTATAGGAGGAAGCGAGACAGAAGGGAGCTGTGGAAGTTCTAGACAACTGCTCTGAAGTGAGGAAGGGAGAAAGGTTAATACTGTTTTCTTTATTTCTGCACTATTCAGTGTTAGAAAGCAACTGTGTGTGATTCTTTGCCATTGTCACATGACAGAAGACTCCAGAGGAAACAGAGGTCACTGGGAAACTGGTACAGCTGCAGACTTTACTTTTGCCAACCCAAAGCAGCCAAAAATCATGAGTCAGACCTCAAAAGAAAGTTTTTAAAAATCAACTTTGGGTTCATTTTGTCCGTCTTCTGGTTTCGAAGCCTTTTGGGTGCTCTTGGGTCATGTTTTCAAGCTTTTCTCTGCAAGCTTGAGGGCTGGAAACTTACTGTTGTGTGTTTTTGGGGGGACAGGTGTTTTTTATTTAAATGGAGGCAAAGTTTCTCACCATCACATGATTACAGGAGTGGGGAATTTAAAACCCCCACTAAATATGATAAAACCATGAGTTAGCAAAACAGACCTTCAGTCATAAAGGACCAATAGTGTACAGGAAAAGAAGTTGCAAGAGGTGATTTCTTTTTATGCTTTAATAGGCTTATGGATTATCAACCCTTCTTTTTAGAATATCAGAGGAAGCAAAATGAATTATGATTTCTCCCCCTTAAAATAAGAAAGCCAGGAATATATGTTGATTAGCTCCTTCCAGCTCTCTCCCATCACCTAGAGCCCTCCCATATTCCAGATCAGACTTCCATGCTTAACTCTTCGCCTTCCCTAGGCTTATGAACTTGGGGGGGGGGGGGCGGCTTTCTCTGAAAATACATTTTTTCCAAGACATCAGCTCCATTTTTAATACCCATATCCAAACCTTTAAACTATAACATTACTTTGGTCTACTTGTGTCTGTATTTTTAATATGATGTACATCACTATAATATAAGGCCTAAGAAAGTGAGAGAAGTCTGTTTTTAAGACTACAAAATGAACACGCACCCAGGAGGTGTAGAATTTAACTCTGCCAAGTTCCATTTAAAAAAGAAAAGGGCGGGGGGGGAGAAAAGAAACTGTATAAACCAGAATTAAATTGCATGGAAATCTGGTTTTAGATGTGCTTAGATACATCTTTTTAAAATCAGCAGCCGCCTTTTTAAAATTCTTCACTTGTATTCAACTTTGTCCTTCCAGAGAGTTTTTTCCCTTACATTTTTATCTTTTACCCTCTGTTTTCTATTCACCCATTTTTAATGACCATTTTTCTAATACCACATTCACCTCAAGTGACATTTAGCTGATGTAATAGAACCATTTTAATCAGTAACAATCAATTTTATTACTATAAAAACCTTTGGGAAAGGACATTAAATACATAGCATGTAATTAGTTTTGGGAAAACTAGCTTTAACAAGCCTTCTTCTCAGCAAATCAAATATAATTGAAAGGAAATTTAAAAGCTATAAAACTATGTACATAATAGGTTTGAACATGCATGCCGCACATGGCAAAGTATATAAACATACTTCATTTCAACAGCATACATACCCTTTAAAGGGGGAAAGAAGGGTGCTGGAAAGACATGAAAGGGACAGGATGCCCAATTGTTCCTCTTAAAAAGATAACCATACAGTAGATGAGATATTCAGTGATGGTTAGTAACTGCATAAGAAACTCACCAGTTACAAAACTGTAGGAATCCGTAGTGACCCAATGCATGAGCTTATCAATGTAATGTGGCCAAGATGAAAAGTAAAACTGAGAAGAGTGAAGAACTGGTTAATATCAGCTACCAAGCTAATGATATCAAAGTTTTTAAATCTATAGATTTATGAAGTATTTACGGACAAGCTCTAGTAGGCTGTCTGAAATGTAAATTGGGCAAAAGTCAAAATTGGTCCCAATCCTGTATTTCTTGAGCAAGCAGGCTCACATTGGGGTTATTGGCAGTGTTTGGCAGAATTCTGGTGAGTGGAGACTTCTCCCTCTACTCCATCTGTTGCAATGGTGATTTCCACATATATCATATAACTCCTAAGGATGAGAGAGACTTCCTATAGGAAGTACCTGATTTGCTGAGTAGTTTTCTTACTTGTTGGTTAGTTGAATGCCTTTGTTTCAAATGTGTGGAGGACACAAGAAATATTTCCACACTTTGCAATCAATCATTTAGCACCAGCAACCCACATTTAAGTGGCAATTCAGCAGCCTTCCACTCTTCCACATGAAGCCAACAACAAAATAATTATTAGTTATATAGTTAAGAACTGGGAGTTTGGCCACTGAGACAAAGGAGACAGGAAATGAGATGAGTGAGGCTCTAGGCATATACGTAGAGAAGCAGATTGTATTTTCTTTTAACTATGCAAGATACAGAAGACAGACAAGTCTTCTTTCTCCACCTAGTGCACCTTAAAAGGCTACACCAGTCCCATAACAGGTTCTGAACTAGACCTTCACAGCCTGTTGCTGCCACAAAACCTGACCTTAGAATGGAAGGGTGTAACTCTCAGTGCACCAAGATCATGCTCAACTCAGTACAGCTGGCTGACAGAGCAAAGGTGGCTCTAAACCAGCTCTATACCCACCCCATCCATGGGCTTACCAAGCCAACCCTTGGTACAAAGTAAAGTAGCTTTAGATTTCCTCTAACTTAGGTTAGCAAGAAGAGTCTCCTATTCTGTTGGCCAGAGATCAGCAGAGCACATCATGTTTCAGCCTCCTATCCCCAGCTGACCTCATGTCGTTGGCACTGGGGATTCCTTCAGAAATTTTCACCCCCTACTCTGTTAGCAAATTACCAGCAGAGATTGCAATTATCACCACTTTGTTCTGTTTTCGTAAAATGTGCAAACAAAATTTATGCCAATAAATTGTATCATGTACATTGTTCGCAGACAGTCTGCTACAAGTATTCATTCATTTCATCCCTGGTTCAGGAAAAGACTTAATCAATTCTTCAATCAGAGCTAAACGCATGCTTAAGTATTTCCCTGGATTGGGGCCTATTTGAGCTGTCTGATTCATCATTCAAGTCATATGATATTGCCTTTGTTCCTTAACTGGATGACCTAAGCTTCATAAACAGATGGCGTGCATGAAAAAAACACTGTGTGACCAATTCCCCAGTAGTATTGAAGGATGGGGAAGAGAACTCTGTAGAAGAGAGTTCAGGTAAGAAGTCCAAAAGAATGTAGAAGATTTAAAATCTTGTTATGGCTTCTTTTGCATAAGAGCATTACATTTTTTTCAAGCAAACAGTAAAAATGACAACTATGTAAAACACTGGGCATATCATTTTACATCTCTGTATCTTCTCTACCTTGGTCTATCTTGTCTATTAAGATCATAATTTTATAATATGATCTTAGAGTACCTAGCACAATGGAGCCTCGATCACACAGTGAGGTGGCAAAATTTGCAGATGATACAAAACTACTCAAGATATTTAAGTCCCAGGCAGACTGCGAAGAGCTACAAAAGGATCGCACAAAATTGGGTGACTGGGCAACAAAATGTTGATAAATGCAAAGTAATGCACATCCCAACTACACATATAAAATGATGGGGCCTAAAATAGCTGTTGAAGCTAATTTAGCTCTCAAGAAAGATCTTGGAGTTATTGTGGATAGTTCTCTGAAAAACAGCCACTCAAGGTCCAGCGGCAGTCAAAAAAAGCAAACAATATTGGGAATCACTAGGAAAGGGATAGATAATAAGAGACAATATATTGTCTCTATATAAATCCATGGTACACCCACATCTTGAATACTGCCTGCAGATATGGTCACCCCATCTCAAAAAAAAGATATATTGGAATTGGAAAAGGTTCAAAAAAAGGGCAGCAAAAATGATTAGGGGTATGGAATGGCTTCCACATGAGGAGAGATTAATAAGACTAGGACTTGTCAGCTTGGAAAAGAGACGACTCAGGGTGGATATGATAGAGGTCTATAAAATCATGACTGGTGTGGAGAAAGTAAAGAAGGAAGTGTTATTTACTCCTTCTCATAATACAAGAACTAGGGTTCACCAAATGAAATTAATAGGCAGCAAGTTTAAAACAAACAAAAGCAAGTATTTTTTCCCCACACAATGCACAGTCAACCTGTGGAACTCTTTTTGAACCCTGTTATAGTCTTGGCCTTCACAACATCCTCTGGCAAGAACTAGATAAGTTCATGGAGGATAGATCCATCAATGGCTATTAGCCAGGATGGGCAGGGATGGTGTCCCTAGCCTCTGTTTGCCAGAAGCTGGGAATGGGCAACAGGGGATGGATCACTTGATGATTACCTGTTCTGTTCATTCCCTCTGGGGTACCTGGCATTGGCCACTGTCGGAAGACAGGATACTGAGCTAGATGGACCTTTGGTCTGACCCAGTATGGCCGTTCTTATGTGCTATTTTCTGTAAAGATGACCTGGTAGCCCCAATAGCCTCTGAGGAAAACATATTGAGAGTTGAATAGTGGCTCAATACACCAAGGTGACCCCACCGGCTATTCTCCAATTACCAGAGCTACATATGAGATATCAAGCTGAAAACTGATGGCACCATAATAAATATCTGTCTCCAAATATGCTATCCTAGATGAGTATTCATCCCAATAGCTAGACCCCAGTTTCCAAAAAGGGATAGAAACAGCTTGGCATTATTTTACGTTTATGGCTTTGACTGTGGTAAATACATGAATAATCTATATGAATTGTCTGGGTGAAGATCAATGAACACCTTGTAATATTTGCTGTGTGTGAAGTAATATCACTACAAGACAAATGATAAGAGCCACACACTTCTGCTTAATTGAGACAGAAGTGGACCCAAAAATTAACAATATACCTTTTAATGAGAGCATAAATTGAGCCAACTTCCATTCCATTTACATCAAGGTTAACCTGGAGTAACTTCCACTGACATGCCACATGAAAGGAGGGCAAAATACCAGGCTGCAAGAGATCAGCACTAATATGTGCAGAATTGATAGTTGATATAGAAAAGCGTGAAGCGAAGAAGGAATTATAAGAATACACGACCCTTCTTTCTTAATCGGAATCTACCTCAGTTTGCCTGTAAACACCTCAAGCCAGAAAGTCAACAGGCAAATCATGATCCACAGCCTACCTAGGGTTGCTAGGCCTCCACTTTTCAAATGGAACACCCAGTCGAAAAGGGACCCTAGCAGCTCCGGTCAGCACTGCTGACAAGGCCGTTAAAAGTCCAGTTGGTGGTACAGGGGGGTAAGACAAGCTTCCTACCAGGCTCTGCACAGCTCCCAGGAAGCTGCCGGCATCTCCCTCGGACTCCTGGGCGTAGGGTTGGCCACGGGGGCTCTGCGCACTGCCCCCGCCCCCAACGCCAGCTCAGCAGCTCCCATTGGCCAGGAACTGCAGCCAATGGGAGTTGAGGGGGTGGCGCTGTCAGGCAAGGGCAGCGCGTAGAGCCACGTGGCTGAGCTGCCTCTGCCTAGGAGCCAGAGGGATGGGGATATGTTGCTACTTTCCAGGAGCCACTTGAGGTAAGTGCTGCCTGGAGCCCACACCTTGACCCCCTTGGCCCCAGCCTGAAGCCCCCTCCCGCACCCCAAACCCCTCATCCCTGGCTACACCCCAGAGTCCACCCCACACACACCCCAACCCCCTGCCCCAGCCTGAAGCCCCCTCCCACACTCTGAACCCTCATCTCCAGCCCCGCCCCAGATCCCTCACCCCCAGCTGGAGCTCTCACCCCCTCTTACACCCCAACCTCCTGCCCCAGCCCGGTGAAAATGAGCAAGGGTGGGGGAGAGCGAGCGATGGAAGGAGGGAGGGATGGGGCAAGGGAGTTTGGTTTTCTGCAAATAGAAAGTTGGCAACCCTCAGGCTACCTAAACTGCAAACAAGATCACAGGACACTGGGAAAGCTGGGTTTGAGGGAAGAAACTGATAAATCATTCCAGATGTAAGTGGGGGAGGGGGGCGTGGAGAGAGAAGAGGTGGTTAGTCAACATAGGGAACAATCGGTTGTATGGAATACATAACTATTTCACTCCCCACAGATAGTGCACCAAATCACACATACCATTGTTGAAATACTGAGGGAAGATGGACTTGCATGCCTGATAGGATAATAAATTCCTTCATACCGTTAACTTCAAATGGATCACAGAATATAAATGTCTTGGATCCTAGGGACAAAGGTAAGAAAACACATGATATCTGCCCCAGGGGAGAAAGGGAGAAGCTGGAGCACAGGGGATGCATTTTCCAAAAGTATAAGATCCTGCAATGACCTGAATGAATGATGTCAATCTAGCTAGTTCTAGCCTTTGCTCTCTGCAAATGCTAGATGTGTTGTGCATTTTTTGTTTTAACCTGATTTTCTTCCTTCCATTATTGATAAATATCTTGCTTAACTAAAGTGCCTGTGGTTTTAGTTTGTTGTTAGGGAATTTCACACAATGGGTCTCAGAAAAGTGAAGCAGCCCTCCATCTTTACAGACAGTTGGTAAAGGATTCTCAGGGCAAGTCTATGCAACAAAAATTAAGTCAACCTAACTTATGGTGATGTAGAGCCAACGCAGTGACTAAATTGCTTTTGCATGCCCATGCTATGCTCCTTGTGTCAGCGGTGCTCACTGTTGGTGTGGGTCATCGTGTGACGGCTTCTGAAAGGCAGCAATCGTCGATGTAAGCAACACCGTGTCTACACCAGGGGTAGACAACCTGCGGCATGCGAGCTAATTTTCAGTGGCACTCACACTGCCCAGGTCCTGGCCACTGGTCCGGGGGGCTCTGCAATTTAATTTAATTTTAAATGAAGTTTCTTAAACATTTTAAAAACTTTATTTACTTTACATACAATAGTTTAGTTATATATTATAGACTTATAGAAAGAGATCTTCTAAAAATGTTAAAATGTATTACCGGCACACAAAACCTTAAATTAGAGTGAATAAATGAAGACTCGGCGCACCACTTCTGAAAGGTTGCCGACCCCTGGTCTACACTGACACTGCGTCACCCTAACTATGTCAACCTAAGCCCTGTGCTTCTCGCAGAGGTGCAGTTATTAGCTCAGTGTAATGGGCAATTTACATCGGCAGGAACAACGTTGTAGTATAGACACAGAAGACACAGAGTTAGGTCAACAAACTCTGTAGCGTACTCCAGGACTCGGTCAAAATGATACAGACTAAAGAAATCTCTGCCATTGGGTGTGTCGCTTAAATGGCTCCTGCCTATCAAACATATGAAAAATGCCGAACCACCACAAATGAGGAGCTACTTTTAGAAGTCTCTGCTGACAGGGACAGAGAGACAGTAAGACAAAAGCCATGAATTCGGATTCTCATTTACACTAGTGCCTCTTTGCACTATTAGAGGAGTGTTAAGGGGCCTCAGTGTAAATGCTGTACCATATTAGATTAGCAAAGAGAGCATAGATAATGAGCAGACCCTGTCATAGGACCCAGATGATACATTTCCCATCTGTTCAGCCAGCAGAGTGCAATGGTTTTACATTACTAGAGAGGATTCAGGGAGAGCGTATGGAAAAGTCTATTAGGCATTAGCACTGGCAGGTGGTTCCAGTTAAGTAATGGAGAAAAAGAAAACAAGAGATGAGTTTGACTCCAGATCTTAATTTTTGCGAAGTCTGAATATTTAGATCTGCTGTTTTGATCTAGAGCCTCCTCTAGAAAAACTGCAACATGTTTTTAGTTGTAGATGTAACATTTAGAGCGATGTTAAGCATGTGACTCATGCAGCAGACACTCTCAAGGTTATCCATGATGTCAGTGTAGTGGGCATACTGTAGACTGACTGGCATGCCCAATGCTTTTCATGTCCAAAACTAACAGAGGGATCTACCCTGGTTTCTAAAAGAATGAGTTTACATCAGATCACATGAAGCATCTCAAACACAGGGCAGTATAATAGTCTGCTAAAAACAACTCCATGGTAAATGCATCAACCCAAATTCTCCTGCAAACGTAAATCCAGCATAAGCAGCCACGGGAACACCACCCAGCTGAAGGCGGAGCTGCATAACAGCTCCTCTACCAATCCCCCGAGGCCAGCTTAGGTGTGGCCAGAATGCATGGTGGTGAATTCCCCTGCACCCCAGAGATTCCTGGCTACCAGGACTCCACCTTGCATCTATTGGAATCCAGGCTGCTGCTCCAACACACAACCAAAGAACCAACCTGCCACATATCTGGCCTGGGATCGGGGGAGCATAGGTGATTCAAAGTCATTTTTGCACGCGCACACACACACACACACCGAGTTGTGCAGCGAGCTCCTTTGTTGCAGCTATGGATCAGGGCCATATTTCCCTGTTACAAAATCTGAGGGGGGTTGTTTGTTTTCACTTAAAAAGAAAACCAAAAAAAAAAAAAAAACAAGCGTCTTTCAATGGTCAAAAGAATATATTATATCAGAATAGTCAGAGGAGAAGCCAGTATTCTATACCATAGTGATATTTATACTGCAGCCATATCTTCTGAGCTTAGAACTCTCACTCACGTCAGTTGGAGATCCTTGAAAGGAGGGTTTGCAGACCTTATGTGAACCAACCCTTCAAAAGTCATTTGATCATCTAGATCATGCAATCCATGTGCATGCAAAACTGCTATTGACTTCAAAGCAAGTGCCACACATGGATTGACTGGACAATCTGTCTGAGCACACAAAACTAAGTTTAAAATGTAATTAATTACGTGAGATCAGCTGGCCAAATATTTAAAGCATAAAAGAAAATCAATTTAGGAATCAGTATCAAGTAAACTTACTGTGCTTAATGTAGCTACATATGTTCAAACTGGACCAGTCACATGCATAGCTAAAAAGGGCGAACAGATGTCACTGAAATCAAATCACCTAACTTCCAAAAATAGAGGTCATTTACCTTTTTTCCATTGCTGCCAGATCTGAAAGTCCAATTTGCCAGGATAATATACCCTGTGTGCATGAAGGCTTTCAAAGCTGAAGCACCTGTCTCTTAGCAACCAGAGAGGCTTGAAGCATTTTTTTTTTTGATACCCGCAGCGATGTGTCAATTGCTTATGTTTCCCAAAATAAAAATACAGGACCAGATGCTCCACTCCACTGCATGGTGCAGGGAGGATAAATCGAGACAGAAAAATCAGTGGTTCCCTGCAGAGGGGGCACTGCTGCTCCCCTCCACCTAGCCACATTGACCTCTGGGCAAAAGATTTGCACAGATACTTGGCCTGGTAGGAATAGTGCTTAGAGTCTGGATGGAAGGAGAAACCATATTCTAAACAGCACCCTCAGCAGTCACACATGACTGCTCTCAGACTCTCCCCACTCTGACACTGCAGATGAACTGCAGGGGATGCTGTGGGCAGTTAATGCTGCTCCCGGTGTTCCAGTCACACTGTGGCTCTCCTCTCTGGAGATGTGGCTCAAGGCTGAGAGAAGTGGACTAATGGCATCACTGTGGCTGGATGTGCCATGCTGCTGGGGAAGGTGCTTGGAGTGGGAACTCCTCTGAACAGAGGTTATTCCCTCCGTGTTGGGTTGGCAGTGAGGCTGATCACCCACTTTGCCCCCAAGAGCTTCACCCCTCCAACAGAGGTCTCCACTGGAGTTAGGTTCCCCATTACTTTGTTTGCCTGTCCATGTGCTTTTGAACAGGTCTGTGCCATAGTATTTAGAGCCATATATTATAGCCATGGCTTGCAACATTGTCTATTCAGGTGGCTTGACACTTCCCATTATAGGACCCCATTCTCAGTTATTAATAACTTCACAAACTAGAACCATTGCGGCTGATGTTTTCCATGCTGACAGGTGTTTCCCTCAAGCTGACAGTTTTTGGAAAATTACAGCCAAAACAGTTCAGCAGTTTCCGAGAATGAGGCTAAAGAAAACGTTGTTTTGCCAATGTTAATTCTGGTGACCTTTCAGATACCCTGCTTCATTCCGTGCACAGGCTAGACCTGCTCTGGAGATGAATCAGGGTTGTATAGTAAAAGAGGCAGACAACTGAACGAAAAATAAGAAGGATCTTGTGATTAAGGCAGTTGAATGCTGCCCTGGGAAACTGGATTCTATCCCCGCCTCTGCCACAGAGTTGCCATGTGATGCTGGGCAAGTCTACGATGAGATAACTGGCTCTGTGGATATGGGGTGGACATGATATACCTTGATTTTAGCAAAGCTTTTGATACAACAAAATGAAAAGCAACATCACTTGCCCCATAACCTCAGCCATGCTGAACACAACGCCATCTACGGCCTCAGAAACAACCCTGACATCATAATCAAAAAGGCTGACAAAGGAGGTGCTGTCGTCATCATGAATAAATTGGAATATGACCAAGAGGCTGCTAGACAGCTCTCTAACACCACATTCTACAGACCATTATCCTCTGATCCCACTGAGGATTACCTAAAGAAACTACACCATCTGCTAAAAAAACTCCCTGAGAAAGCACAGGAACAAATCTGTACAGACACATGCCTAGAACCCCGACCAAGGATATTCTATTTGCTACCCAAGATCCATAAACCTGGAAATCCTGGTCACCCCATCATCTCAGGCATTGGCACCCTAACATCAGGCTTGTCTGGTTATGTGGACTCTCTCCTCAGACCCTACGCTACCAGCACTCCCAGCTATCTTCGAGACACCACTGACTTCCTGAAGAAACTACAATCCATCGGTGATCTTCCAGAAAACACCATCCTGGCCACTATGGACGTAGAAGCCCTCTACACCAATATTCCACACAAAGATGGACTACAAGCTATCAGGAACAGTATCCCCGATAATGTCACAGCTAACCTGGTGGCTGAACTTTGTGACTTTGTCCTCACCCACAACTATTTCACATTTGGGGACAATATATACCTTCAAGTCAGCGGCACTGCTGTGGGTACCTGCATGGCCCCACAGTATGCCAACATTTTTATGGCTGACTTAGAACAATGCTTCCTTAGCTCTCGTCCCCTAACGCCCCTACTCTACTTGCGCTACATTGATGACATCTTCATCATCTGGACCCATGGAAAAGAAGCCCTTGAGGAATTCCACCATGATTTCAATAATTTCCATCCCACCATCAACCTCAGCCTAGATCAATCCACACAAGCAGTCCATTTCCTGGACACTACTATGCCAATAAGCGATCGTCACATAAATACCACCCTATACCGGAAATCTACTGACCGCTACACTTACCTACATGCCTCCAGCTTCCATCCAGGACACACCACACGATTCATTGTCTACAGCCAAGCTCTAAGATATAACCGCATTTGCTCCAATCCCTCAGATAGAGACAAGCACCTACAAGATCTCTATCAAGCATTCTTAAAACTACAATACCCACCTGCTGAAGTGAAAAAACAGATTGTCAGAGCCAGACGAGTACCCAGAAGTCACCTCCTACAAGACAGGTCCAACAAAGAAAATAACAGAACACCACTAGCTGTCACCTTCAGCCCCCAACTAAAACCTCTCCAGCACATCAGAGATCTACCACCTATCCTGAAGGATGATCCTTTACTCTCACAGATCTTGGGAGACAGACCTGTCCTCGCTTACAGACAACCCCCCAACCTAAAGCAAATACTCACCAGCAACCACACATCACTGAACAAAAACACTGACCCAGGAACCTATCCTTGTAACAAAGCCCGATGCCAACTCTGTCCACATATCTATTCAAGTGACATCATCATAGGACCTAATCACATCAGCCATACCATCAGGGGCTCGTTCACCTGCACATCTACCAGTGTGATATATGCCATCATGTGCCAGCAATGCCCCTCTGCCATGTACATTGGCCAAACTGGACAGTCTCTACGCAAAAGAATTAATGGACACAAATCTGACATTAGGAATCATAATACTCAAAAACCAGTGGGAGAACACTTTAACCTGTCTGTCATTCAATGACAGACCTGCGAGTGGCTATCTTACAACAGAAAAACTTCAAAAACAGACTCCAATGAGAGACTGCTGAGCTGGAATTGATATGCAAACTAGATACAATCAACTCAGGATTGAATAAGGACTGGGAATGGCTGAGCCATTACAAACATTGATAAGAAGTGTGAGAATACTTACAAGGGGAGATAGATTCAAACTGTCTGTACTGGGCTAGCTTGATTATCACTTCAAAAAAAATTTTTTCTCTTACTTAATTGGCCTCTGAGAGTTGGTAAGACAACTCCCACCTGTTCATGCTCTCTGTATGTGTGTGTGTGTGTATATATATATATCCTCAATATATGTTCCACTCTATATGCATCCGAAGAAGTGGGCAATTTCCCACGAAAGCTTATGCTCTAATACATTTGTTAATCTCTAAGGTGCCACAAGTACTCCTGTTCTTTTTGCGGATACAGACTAACACGGCTGCTACTCTGAAACCTTTTGATACAGGCTCCCACAGTGTTCTTGCCAGGAAGTTAAAAAAGTAGGGATTGGATGAATGGACTATAAAGTGGATAGAAAGCTGGCTAGATTGTCGGGCTCAAGGGGTAGTGATCAACGACTCGATGTCTAGTTGGCAGCCAGTATCAAGCAGAGTGCCCAGGGGTCGGTTCTGGGGCCAGTTTTGTTCAACATCTTCATTAATGATCTAGATGATGGGATGGCTTGCACCCTCTGCAAGTTCGCAGATGACACTAAGGTTAGGGGAAGAGGTAGATATGCCAGAGGGTAGGGATAGGGTCCAGAGTGACCTAGACAAAATTAGAGGATTGGACCAAAAGAAATCTGATGCAGTTCAACAAGGACAAGTGCAGAATCCTGCACTTATGATGGAAGAATCCCATGCACCGCTACAGGCTTGGGACCGACTGGTTAAGTAGCAGTTCTGCAGAAAAGGATCTAGGGATTTAAGTTCCCACTAAGCTGCGCAGCCACGCAGCTGCCTATTAAACCCTGCGCAGGAACTCAGGGCTGCGGTGGGGAACAGCGCTGCTGCCCCAGCACAGACCTGCCACGGCAGGGAGAGGCACCCCTGCCCACCAGCCCCAGCACGGACCTGCCCCAGACTTGCTGTGGCCAGGGGAAGAGGAGCCCCTCCCTCAGCCTGGCCCAGCGCAGCCGGAGCTACCACAGCCAGGGGGAGAGGCGCCTCTCCCCTGGCCCTGAGCTACTGCGGCAAGGGGGGGGGGGGGGGGGGGGAGAAGTCCTCTCTTCCCACCGCAGCTCCAAAACCCCTCATCCCCAGCCCCACCCCAGAGCCTTCACCCAACTCTCTGCCCCACCCCAGAGCCTGCACCCCAACCCTCTGTCCCAGCCCTGAGCCCCCTCCCACATTCCAAACCCCTCAGCCTCACCACATGAATTTTGTCATGTGCACCAATATGAAGGTGATGTGTCATACCACCTCCATATTGGTGCACATAACACAATTTATTCCACACATGGACATAAAAACTTAGAGGGAACATTGCTCGGGATTACAGTGGATAAGAAGCTGGATATGAGTCAGCAGTGTGCCCTTGTTTCCAAGAAGGCTAACGTCATATTGGGCTGAATTAATAGGAGCATTGCCAGCAGATTGAAGGAAATGATTATTCCCCTCTATTCAGCGCTGGTGAGGCCACATCTGGAGTATTGTGTCCAGTTTTGGGTCCCCCACTGCAGAAAGGATGTGGACAAATTGGATAGAGTCCAGCAGAGGGCAGCAAAAATTATTAGGGGGCTGGGGCACATGACTTATGAAGAGAGTCTGAGGGAACTGGGCTTATTTAGTCTGCAGAAAAGAAGAGAGTGTGGCGGATTTGATAGCAGCCTTCAACTACCTAAAGGAGGGTCCCAAAGAGGATGGAGCTCGGCTGTTCTCAGTGATGGCAGAGGACAGAACAAGAAGCAATGGTCTCAAGTTGCAGTGGGGGAGGTCTAGGTTAGGAAAAGTTAGTTCCCTAGGAGGGTGGTGAAGCACTGGAATGGGTTACCTAGGGAGCTGTTGGAATCTCCATCGTTAAAGCTTTTTAAAGCCTGTCTTGACAAAGCCCTGGCTGGGATGATTTAATTGGGGTTGGTCCTGCTTTGGGCAGGGGGTTGGACTAGGTGACTTCCTAAGGTCTCTTCCAACTCTAATCTTCTGTAATAAGTCACTTCAACCAAACTTCTCACAGGTGGCTACTAGGTGTGTGTTCCTCATTTTCTGGGTGCCCAACTTGAGATTTGGGGTCAGTGCTCAGCACTTGTGCAATGGAAGTCAATGGCAGCTGGGCTTTGAACATTATAAAGTGCTACGTAATACTCTGAAAAATTGGGTCCATAGGCTAGTGGTTACTTTGACCTAAATCTCTTATTCCACTCTGTCATCTGTACAATGGGGATAAAACCCACTTATCTCCCAGGGGTGTTGTGTAAATAAATTCATTAAATTTGTCAAGAACTCAGATACGATTGTGATGGAAAACCCATGAGGAAATTAATAATTCTGTTTTCAGAGCAGTATTTGAACAGTGTGCAATAAATAAGGCAGAGAACCAGACACTGGGCAACTAGGAGAAAACAAAACATTGAATAGCTTTTCATTAAGTAAGCACAATCCATTCTGTGCACTGAATGAGGCAGTGGTTCTGGGGGGGGGGGGAAATAGCACATAATCAATGTAATTAAAGTCTGTATCATAATGCATAGGTACAGGGGGGCAAATTAGCTTGCACAGTCAACTTTAATTCTGGCATTTCCTAACTTTGGAGTGTTTAACTTTGCAATCTTAATGTTAATTTAACATGGGGAGGGAGGTGTCTATAATATATAAAAGAGAGCGGCTAACAGAGCATATTCAGGTGTGATATAAATGGTCATGTAAGATATACATGGGTAACTCCCATGAGTGCGAGTAAATTACACACTAAATTGGATTCTCATTTGCACTAATCCCCTTTAAACTGCTAGATGCCTATAAAGGGGCATCTTCAGTAGATGTAAATATACCCACTTTAAAACTGCTTTACATGCCTAAGAGGCTTTAGTGTAAATGACAGACAGTGTCAGGTTGGGCTTGGCTAGTTCAGTCTTCACGCAAACTAATGGGCTACAGCAGAACTGCCTGACTGGCCGACTGATCTGATTGGTTGAAGGGGGACAGCAGGCACGCTCTTAAGCCCAACGGCGGCAGTGGGACACTGGCTGTCAATGGTTAGCACATAGCTGTGATCATTCCTATACATGCCTGTTCCCAGCCTTGCTTCTGCCCTGTTCTGATCCTTGGCTCCGATTCCTGGGTCGGACCACTAGGCCTGACTGACTGCAGGCGATAGCACAGGAGAAGACAGATTGCAGTAGAGAAAGCAATATGCTGGTGGCATCAAATAGATCAGGCACTTCCTGCTTCATTTGACACCTTCTTACTCCCTTCCTTTGGCTATTTTCCTTACGACTAGCCCTGCTCTTTTCACCATCTCATAGGTCTGCAAGTTATATTTGCTTTCACCACCATATAATTTACATCATCACCTCTGAGTTGGCCCTTTCTGAATATTTGTATACTCCCAGTGGCGATGCAGTGGGTTAGTGGATCTTTTGCCTCGGAAGGCCTAGGATCAAATGTGGACAGGTCACAAATGGTAATTGTTTAATAGCATCAATCTAGTCCCTAGTGGGCACTTACCCACATCACCGCACAGTCTGACACAAATGCAGCTTCTAACAAGGAGAGATGCAGGACAGGAAAACCCTTAGTGGAACCCTCACCATGCTAGTTAAATTTGATTTAAGACTAGCACTCCCAAGTCATCCATCTGTTGGTCAGGTACGCAGTGTAAAAATAGTCACATACTGAAGATGAAGCACTAAAGAAAACTTGAAATGATCTCTCTACTCCTTTAAAAATCACTGGAAACTCTCAGACTAGCATACGGTATGTCTGACACTACAAAAAGCCCTGCAACTTGTCAGCATAACGTCAAGAGAATTGCAAAGATCCCCAGTATACATAGCAGGAACACAGAGCTTGAAGCTACTATGCTGGGGGCGAAGGTGATTCTGAGGTTTATACATTCACTAGCCAAAATGGAGACGTTCTCACCCTCCCATGCAAATCAAGGGCTCTAGAGAGACGCCCAGAATGAATGACAGGCCCCACACAGATCTGCGTCTGAACATTCTGAAGAGCAAGGGGTTCAGAGCTACGGCTTGAGCCTCATTTCTGGGTAATACAGTCCTGTTCTTTAGACAGATCTAAAAACATCCTTGAAATAATTTGCTGTGTAATTAGAAATCTAGCAAGCCATTTTAATTAAAATATTTCATCATTAATGAGGTACAAACATTACAATAGTATCTATTTCTTTCCATTTTCAGCACTGCTAATAAACCCTAAAACGACAGGTTTTAATCTGTATGTAAATATAGAGTATCAAGTACTAATCGAAATCCCCCACCTCACCACACACACACACACGTACGTATTGCACAACAAAAACAAAGCAACCAAAGCAATAAAATCTCTGCTGATGCTCTAAGAAGGAGGTATCAAAACAAATGATGCAATACCATACAAAAAGGAAAGAAAGAAAGGAAGAGTAATGATTTGTAGAGACTTCGCTCTAAAAATACATTGGGGGCAGGGGAAATGCTTAAGGCATTTTTAAAGCAGTCAGGAGGTGTGAAATTAGATGGGTTCTGGTGGGAATGAATTGCACGCTGCTTTATTTATTTATTGGCAATCTCCCGCCTACTTCAGATATACACATGAGCCCAGGTACTCACCAATATAGGGCCTGAGATCAGGGTGTGAAAAGAGGTAGGGCTAATACTGTTGAGGGCTTTAAAAAAAAAAAATCAAGTTATTGGCACTTTATAGTCAGCCAGCAGAAGGAAGGTAGAGGAATAGCTCAGTGGTTTGAGCATTGGCCTGCTTAAACCCAGGGTTATGAGTTCAATCCTTGAGGGGGCCATTTAGGGATCTGGGGCCTAAAAATAAAAAAGTCAGGGACAGTACTTGGTCCTACTAGTGAAAGCAGGGGACTGGACTCAGTGACCTTTCAAGGTCCCTTCCAGCTCTATGAGATAGGTATATCTCCATATATTATAATGCCCATAGCTCAAGCAGTGCGCAATTGTGCTGCTGCACCCTGAACAAGCTGCAAGTGACACAAAAGCCCCCACAAGATGCGACCAAGAGAGAGTCTCCCTAATGGAGTCTTGTGCTTGTGACAGCATGGATGCTCTTGCAAGGTCACCAGAGGCTAAAGGAGTAGCTGATGTAAGTGGTCCATCTATGACAGACATCGCTCCTCACATAGCCCACCCACTCCACTAATCTGGGAAGTGCTGCCCATGACTGCATCACGAAGCAGCAGCTCTCTAGATTTCTGGAGCTCAGTCACCGGACTCCATAAGCAGGGAACACCTTGCAGTGCCTGCCAACCCAAAGAACATTATTGCCTGGTGCTGTCCTTTACTACATATGCAGCACCTCTGCTGCCTACTTGGCATCCACCAGCCAGTCAGATGCCTGACAAGGGCAGGAAAAGACTACATTGGCTAAGCCTTGTTCTTTCTGTCAGACCCTCTCCCACACAGCTGAATCAAGCCCCTTCGCTTGCTGTTCCTTCTTCCATGACCTCAGGCCTTCCTTCATGTTCTTTTCCCACTACTGCTTTTCTGCACCCCAACACCCCCATGTATCTTACTGAGGCTTTTGGGCTGGAGTAGCTTGTCCTTACCTCCCAAGCCTCTCCCCTACTTTATGATAGGTCCTTCCTTTCTGGTCCACATTCCCCATCTGTCCCATCTTTCAGCTCCAGACCTGTCCTCTTTGTAATATTGCTCTGGATTTTCTTAGCCTCAAGGCTTCTACCGCAAACACAAAGTTTAAAAAAAAAAAAAAAAAAAAAAAAGCAAGCTCTTGGGGAGAAGGGGAGGGCAAAATCCTGCTCATTTGCATGAGAGGCTGAGGTTTAGTCCTCTAAGTCATCAGAGGAACAGTTGGACTAGACAGCGGCTCACCCAGGCCTGACTCATTGGGATCTCAAGTCATTAAAGCCCTTACAATTGATCTTCAGCTTTAACTCCATCTTCTTCCCTCAAGAAGGGGGAGGGATATCTCAGTTGGTTTGAGCATTGGCCTTCTAAACCCAAGTTTGTGAGTTCAATCCTTGAGCAGGCCACTTTGGGATCTGGGGCAGAAATCAGTACTTGGTCCTGCTAGTGAAAGCAGGGGGCTGGACTCAATGACCTTTTGGGATCCCTTCCAGCTCTATGAGATAGGTATATCTCCAAAAAAACCTCCCAGAGACCCTCCCCCACCCCAAAAAAAATTTTTAAGCCTTTCCTCTGTAACAGTCCTCAACAGTATTGTTAACATGCACGGGAAGGTTTGGGGAAGGATATAAATAAATTGCCCTCAAAAATTGTACACATTGCAAAAAGACAAAATGGCTGCCAGTCCCTGTAAGTAGCATGGCCCTTCAGAAATTTAAAGGGGCAATACACAAAAAATCTTGGTTGCACTCACTCCTTCATTCTATGGCTTAAAGTGACACTAACAAATTTATTGTTGCTTATGCCATACTTTTGGACGACTTCTTCACTGGCACTTAAGTCTTGCAGCGAATTACATGGCATTGTTCTTAAGCTTTTTTTAAAAAAAAAATTGGTTTCTCAAAGAAACATAGCCACCAAGATTATCTAGTTTGCCTAAACCTTGTAATCTTTTCTGACTAACAAATCACGTACAGCAATATTTCCCAACATCTGCCGAACATGGTGATAGCAAATACATAGGCACGGCATGTAATTTAACGGAGAATATTTTTGTTTTATTTATAACAGAAGTGCACAGGATGGTCTGTTTGCAGTTGCCATGGTAATAGCTGGTATTAGCTCACGTCTTACCAAAAGGGAAGCATAGAGCTTTTCACTTTATGCTACTTAACCTCTCTTAATATCAAAGCCCTGTAGAGTGCAATAGCAAGAATCTCTCCTCTTTGGAAGGTCAAGGGTATTCTGTCAATTGTTGCTAAAAATAACATTTTTTTTTAAGTGCTGAAAGCCCATAAAGCATATGTTTTGTGAACATGCTATTTTGTCAAACAGATTGAGGACATCTGTTTGGGGTTGTTGTTTTCTTTAATATATAATTTAGGAAAAGTCTAGTGATTGTGAAAGCAAAACTGACAGCAGCAATAAGAGACAGGCAAAGCAAGATGCACCAATGTGGCTTTGCCAGTGCCCCCAGCTCCTCCTTAGCCACATTGCATACATTGAGAGCACCAGGGAAGCAGCAGTGTTGTACCATTGTTTATTTATGTCACACCGACACCTCCTTATACCCCCAACCTCTACCCCCAAACAGTAACAACCCAAGCAGAGTTTTGGGCCCAAAAAAGGAGAAGCAACAGAGGCTATGAAGTCCACCAGGCAATTCGTTTTTGCCTCTGGTTTTATGTGAAAGGCACTCAAATGTACATAAAGCATTAAGATAGTTAGGACAGTAATGCAGAGGCCCCAACCAAGAAAGAGGCTTCGTTGTGGTAGGCACTGTACAAACATACATAGCGAGGGACAGTCCCGAGCTGAAGAGTGTCTGTCTGGTCTCTTGTAAAAAGGGTGGGAGGGGACAAGCACGCAGCAATAGGATCCAGATCCCCAAAGATATTTAGGTACCTAACTCCCATTGATCAATTTAATTGATTCCCACAGACACCAGGCCTTTGTGGGTCTCAGGGAATCTGCCAGAGCTTTGACCCTTCACGTTGAGACCCCAAGGCACCGTGTCCAACCTTAAGCTCCCTTGTAACGCGACTCCAGTGCAGCCATGTTGTCTGGGAATTTCCCACCAACGTTGTATAGAATCTACTGTAGCGCGAGGCAATGTGGATGCCTCACATGATACAAAAGGCAAGTTCCCCTCCTGCCTCTTCCACTCATGGGGCAGTAAGGTGGGTAATGTCCACTTCTGAAGAGGATAGGGCAGCAAACTAAGCAGAGCAGGCCTCTGCACCCACTTCCAGGGAAGAAGGTTCTCCTCCTCCTCCTCCTCTTCCTGTCTGGACTAGAGCCAGCCCAATGTGTTTTGAATGCTAAATAATCAAGCAAAGTGTCAGCCATTTTCACAAAAATGTGTCCCCTTTTTTCAAACCAGTTCTAGAGCGAAGATGCTTTTTTGAATTTTGAAATTTCAAAATTCCAAAAACCAAAAAAAGTGTAAAATACACAAGAAAAGAGGTGGGTTTTTGTGTTTTTGACAAGGAGAGGGATTCACATTTTCAACCCTGTTTTTGATATTGACTCTGCAGTCTGTACATAAATGTAATACTCCAAATATCCAAAGCCTCCCCCCGCCTAATAAATTCTTCCAAGGACTAATTTTCCACCAAGCACTTCTAGAGCAGTGTCCGATTGACTCAGATTTTAAGGTCAGATGGGATCACCATGATCATCTAGTTCTGTGGCCTGCAATGTGCAGGAGGTCAGATCTCACCCGCTCCTCTGAAATAGACCCCTACCCTCTGGCTGAGTTACTGAAGTCCTTAAATCATGGTTTAAAAGACTTCAAGTTACAGAGAATCCACCATTTACACCTATTTAAACCTGCATGTGACCTGTGCCTCCTGCTGCAGAGGAAGGCAAATCCCGCCCCACACCCCAGGGTCTTAGCCAATCTGACCTGGTGGAAAATTCCTTCCCAACCCCAAATACGGCAATCAGCTAGACGGTGAGTATGTAGGCAAGACCCACCAGGCAGATATCTGAGAAAGAATTCTCTATAGAAACGCAGAGCCCTCCCCATCTAGTGTCCCATCTCCAGCAGTTGGGGATTTTTGCTACTAGCCGTCGCAGACGGGCCACAGGCCATCATAGGCAGTCCCATCGTACCATCCCCTCCCATCCATAAACTTGTCAGGCTCAGTCGTGAAGCCAGTTAGGTTTTTTGCCCCCACTGCTCCTCTTAGAAGGCCGTTCCAGAACCTCACTTTGCTTAGTGAGTGGGGAGGAGGCTCGGTGGATTACGTGTTCCCCTCTGTGCCCAATCCACAGAAACCTTGAGCATGCCTGGCACTTGAGCTCGAGATAAAGGGGCTTACGCTATTAGCACCAGCGGTCCCTAGTTCAATCCCCAGAATGAGTGGCTGCTGCCCTGCTGTATCCATCCTGTGACTAAAGAGGAGGGGCTGGTCCATGGGGCAGTCAGTCCTGCACCTCTAGGAGTTTTAAATTCAGTGCAAATGGAGCAGACAAAAGATTCCCCCCTGAAAGGTGGGGAAATTAAAAAGATACAGAAAAAGCTATGCTGTCTCCTTGCCATCCTGCTCAGGGTGAACTGCATATAATCTGTATGTAACGAAGTTAATCTGAGGTTGTGTGCCAGGTGCCCCTCTGACCTTTGTTATCTGGGGCAGTCAGCACATAAACCTCACTAAGTTCAGGTTAAAGAAAAATAAAATTGCAGTTCACCTTTAAGAGCAAACCTGCAGGTCAATATATGGCTTGGCTGCCAAATAACAGTGATTTTGAAGAGGTGAAATGCACAGATCATCTCTATATTATGAGAAACTGGCAGCTGCTCTCAGCACCAGCTGGAGATTATACAGGGCCTTATCAAGCAAGCCTGCCAGGAGGGAGTTGTACTAATCTAATCTTGATGTGAGAAATGCATGGATAGCCAAGTCAAGGTCAGTATAGCCACCGAGCATAGAGGTTTGTTAGAAAATAAGGGAGCATCTCCAATAATTTTCAGGCTCTCTTCTTGCTGATGTAGGCAAAAAAAAAAAAAAAAGTGAATGAAAGAACAGGTTGCAATGATGGGCAAAGAGTCAGCTCAGACGTGGAATCAGTAATGTCTATGTATAGTTCGTATATAACAGAGCTGCTGCTATTTTAACAAGGAGCTGCCACAAAAGATCTCTTCAGCATGGTAAGTCTAGTGTACTGGGCCGTAGGAGCTTGTGAAGATTGGGAGAGGGGGGTGCTCCTTGCAGAAGAAAGGGACAAATAATTGGAGGATCTATTCACTTCCTCCATGCCCCACCCCCATTTTATCATAAAGG
Source organism: Trachemys scripta elegans (assembly GCF_013100865.1). Taxonomy (NCBI): domain Eukaryota; kingdom Metazoa; phylum Chordata; order Testudines; family Emydidae; genus Trachemys; species Trachemys scripta. Next base: position 16,934,675 of record NC_048301.1, on the reverse strand, counting down.
AAGAGGGAGGTAAATAGACTTAACCCAACAAGATAATATAGATGGAAGGTGGTCGAGTAGGCAGCAAGTTGGTATGAGAAGACCGGGTTCACATTTCAGGATACTAATTACTAGAAGCACTAGCAAGTTTGGGGTTTGCAAGAAACCCCACTCAAGCACCAGCCCCTGTCACATTCCAGGGTGCAGTCCAGACCAACAAGGGATTGTGTCACTGCCTGTCCCGCAACCTAGGGTGCCTCATAATGCGGTCCTATTGTAGCTCCCAACCTGGGCTACTTACAAACAGGCTAGCAAGAATCAGGTCACACCCTGAGTGTCTATGTGTAGCTTCCAGCAGCTCTGACCCCAGTCACACTCCAGCTTCCACCCGCCTTGGTTACAACTTGCAGGGTGACCCCACCACAGTCCCACACCTGAGTTTTCCCCAAAAATGTGTTCTGCACTGTCTCGCCCTCTCCCGAACAGTTCACACATTAAAGGTCTGTTGCCCCTGTAAGGAGTCAATATTCAACAGTTTTCCACTTTAACTGTAGTTACCAAACCATTCGGTTTAAGCACAGCACTGGATCGTTTAGATTAAAAAAATAAAATGAGTTTATTAACAAAAGAAAATAGGATTGTAAGCAAAGTCAAGTGCCAGGTATTAGAGTCAGAAATGGTTATGAGAAAAATAAAAGATAAAACTTAAGCTAGACTTAGCTTAAGGTAAAATCCTTACCACGTTGCCAGTAACATGGCTGACCAAATTCTCTGGTCAGAATCTCCCCCCAAAGTCAAAGGGCTGAATACTTTCTATCTAGCAACAGTATTGACCAGCAAGATATTAGATTTCAAACAATACCTCACAAGGCATATTTTGTACAAAGATTATTACAATAGTGTCTAGGGTGTGACTACAGGGGTGCTTTGTCACAGCACCCCACTGTGATAGTCACTGAACAAGAACACGTAACAGGAAGAGTCTCTGTTGACGGAGCTCACACTACAGCCTTATGATAGGATGCAAACGAGTGTGGTGAATCAGTAATGCCGATAATTGAACCCTGGGGAGGAGGCTCAGTGGATTACATGTTCCCCTCTGTGCCCAATCCACAGAAGCCTTGAGCATGCCTGGCACTTGAGCTCGAGATAAAGGGGCTTACGCTATTAGCGCCAGCGGTCCCTAGTTCAATCCCCAGAATGAGTGGCTGTTTCCCTGCTGTATCCATCCTGTGACTAAATAGGAGGGGCTGGTACATGGGGCAGTCAGTCCTGCACCTCTAGGAGTTTTAAATTCAGTGCAAATGTAGCAGACAAAAGATTCCCCCCTGAAAGGTGGGGAAATTAAAATCTGGCTTCCAATGTATTTATCCAACGTGGTAACAAGCAGCACCCTCAAGTGATCACTGAATTGTAGATACCCATCTGGAATCTCCACTCTGGGACAGGAAAGTTTAAGCCTTGGCGGCTGAACGTTACAACGTTGTAACAACCAGTGCTAAAGCATAAGCAAATAGTGTGGGGGAAATTGAATGAGTCATCTCAGGTCAGAGCTCAGCAGCAGGATTTGGAAGATTCTCAAAAAGCGGTTTACATGCACACAGACCAAAGGGCCCTCAAATAAGCAGTTAGGTGATCCTTTACTCTTTCTTCTTAATGCTGTTTATGGCTCACTTTTTTCCCCCTTGGTCAAGGGCAATTGCAACACAAAGCCACGGATGATGAACTTCTACAGCCAAATACTTGCTAATGCTTTGCTTCCATGAAGACAAGCATCAGCCATAATGATAGTGCATGATCCCACAAAATAGTTGTGTCCATTTACACCAGCGTGGCGTCTGGTACCCACAATGTTTAGCTAGTTGGTTTTTAATTCGAGATTTTTTTTTTTAAACAAACTTGCCTTGCAAATAATTGAAGGAGTGACTGTCAGGTCTGCAGGATAAAAGAATACAAGCGACTGCAAGTTATTGGTTACATTATGCTTGATATCGTTATAAGAAGTCTATCAATGAGCTCAGGCTGTTTTTAACTAATTCATCCCACTTTGTCTGCCTTTCAGTTGCTAATGTAATGCCAGACAGTAAAAGTCACTCCAGTTCTTCCAATTCCTTTATTCTAGTAAATCACATTTCTAAAGCGATATTTTTCCTTTCAGCCATAGCGATGAAATAGATTTATTAGCTTCACTCCCAAGGATTCTAAACAAATAGCTGTCCTTGTTTAATTTTGCAGTAAATCAGGATTTCTGTACATTCTTACAGCTATCATAGTATTTACAAAACTGTCAGAACTGGAGATAGGGATAAAGGTAGTTTAAACTAATAGAAGACAATGTCAAGCAACTGCAGGGTAATTAGAACTCTGGTGGAAAAGCAAACAGGTGCATTGTATACACATTCTACAGAACTATAAGACAATATTGACAATCTGAGGCTAAGCAGGAAACTAAGGCAAATATCTATAGGGGGTTGAACATAAGAATGGCTATACTGGGTCAGACCAAGGGTCCATCTAGCCCAGTATCCTGTCTTCCGGCAGCGGTCAATGCCAGGTGCTCCAGAGGGAATGAACAGAACAGGGAATCATAAAGTGATCCATCCCATCATCTGAACCAGTGCCACTGCTATTTACACGGGGAGAAGAGAAGTCAGGTAGACAAGCTTCAGGCAGAAGCATCTGATCCAATGGCCACAGAGAGGATGTGTCAGTCACCCGTCTATTTTGTGTTGCCAATTGCAGTAGTTTGTGTCTTTGTCTCAAATGTCACAAGGTTAAAGATGCTGTACTAGAATTTCAAACTAAGGATTAGGAAAAAAGTAACATTTCATATCTTGTTTTGGTCTTTTTTAGTTCTGTTCTCTTGCCCATCCTTCAGGATTTTTAGTAGTTTTGGTTTGTTTCAGGGGAGGGGGGGGGGGGAGAGAGAAGATCTCAAACTCCTACCCAGTGCCAGTCCACTGTAAATGTTGCTATTTGTATTACCATAGTGCCTAGGAGTCGCAGTCATAGACCAGACCTGATTGTGCTAGTTGCTGTACAAATGCAGAGCAAAGAGGTTTCCTGCCGCAAAGAAATGATGATCTCAGCCACTTCATCCTCCCTCAAAATGCTCTAGTCTCACATGGCTAAATCCCTATTAACCATATCCAGCCAGACCTACCCTGTAGCAGATACTTCCTGTCCAATGGTTTCTCCTGAGGGCATTCTATGCCAAAAAATAAAAATTCTGCACTCAATATTTCAAAATTCTGCAAATTTTATTTGTCAAATAAAGGTGGAGGCTCCAACATGGCATTGGGGAGGACAGGCCACTAGCTGCACAGAAGTTGGAGATCACTCTGCAGTTCCCCCTGCAATCTAGGTGCGGGCGGCTCAGTGGGGGATCCAGGTGCGGAGAGGATGTGGATGCACAGGGGCTTGTTGGGGGGTTATGGGTGCAGCGGTAATGTGACTCTGCAGGGGGGCTTGGGGCTCAGTGGGGGGGTCCAGGTGCAGGGAAGTGAGGCTCTGCAGAGGGGGCTCTGGGTGTGTGTGGGGGGGTGAGGCTAGGCAGGAGGGTTTGGACATGAGGGTGGGTAGAGGAGAACAGCTCCCTGTACAGTGATCCCTCCCCCTGCAGCTGAGGAGTGATGGGTGCAGGAAGTGGGGGATTTTGCAGAGCTTCCTGCAGCCTGGGGAAGAAATCTGGGGGTGAGCCCGACCTGACCCCGGATGCCATGCAGGGGAGAGGAAGTCCCGTCCTCTCCAGCCCAGCTGGGACTAGCAGCTGAGCCCAGCGCAGGGTAGGAGCCACCAGCCAGGTCTTCTCCAGTCCTGCCCCACAGTGATTTACATCTGACTGCTGCCCTGGCACCCAAAGCATACAGTTGGGGAAGGTCGCATGACCGCTCTTCTGGCTTCTCTTTGCTTCCCTGTCAAAGTAATTTTTCTGCAGGGAAACAAATCTGCAGGGGACAGGAATTCTGTGCATGTGCAGTGGAGTAAATGGTTTTGTGGTCCCAGAGTCCTCACTCAATGGCTTTTTCATCCTACAGTCCTTCCCTTCTCATTGCACACTAGGCCCTTCAATTCTATTGCCATAGTTTTTCTGCCAGGCTGCTTAAGCCAGTGAGATTCCCTACCCTCACTTAACTAGGCCCAGATTCCATAAATACTTCACTGTTCTCTTCAGCGTGACTTTATATACAGTACCTAGTTCTCCTTGTTGGCCAAATTCATAGTAATTAGATAAACTGTGCTCCCCTGGGCTCAGAGCTCAGCTCCAGTGTTTTGAGTATGACTAGCACAATTCTGAGCTTTATTCTGCTCCAGCCAAAAGCTGAATGCATAGGACTTGTGTGTCAAGTTGGAAATTATTCACCAAGGGCCTGCAAATAATCAGGCAACTTCACCATTAGACTAGAAAAGTAAGCAACCAAAAACAAAAAAAGTCAATGTTCATTAGAGGAGGAACCCTGACCCCAGGGCTCCACAGATTTCATTGCACACCCAGGGTAACAAATCTAACACCCTGATGATTTAACAAGAGAGGTGTTTTCAGAAGGAGCCAAGCGAACATACCTTTGGATACCATTATGCTAGCAGGAAGCCTATCAATTGTGAGCTATGACAGAGACCAAAGGTGATGGGTCCCAATGGCCTCTGAGCCTAGAAAGTATGTAAAGAAAACCCCAGGAGACGTGTCATTTTTCAGTGGCTAACATTAAAACACAATCGACCACAGAGAAATAAGCACGCACGCACACACAGGATCCAAATTAAACACAGTCAGGAAGGCACAATAAATCTAAGAGGAACAGTCAGTAAGCTGAACTATCAGGAGAGCTGGGAGAATAGGGGACATTTTCTGGGAATATTCCTTCAGGTTCAAAAAACTAGTTTTGATTCAACACTCTTCAAGACTTTTTGAATGACGTGTTGCACAGATTAGTCCAACACTTTGAAAATGCTAATTATTATCCCTCACTGTACCAGTAAACTGGAGTTTTTCAATCCTCATTCCACAACTCATCATCATCATGCTGCAAGCAGATGGTGGGAATGCCCTAAGATAGTAGTATTTTGGAGGAAAATATTAAATAGAATTTTCAAGCTCACTAAACACAAGCTACCCACACAACCTAGTGGGTTTATTAGGGGACAATCTGAAGGAGGTTATTGACTTGAAGGACACACTGATAAACACAAATTACTACTAGTGGCCAGATGCATGATAGCTCGTTTTTGGAGAACAACATATTGCCCAACATTAGTGAGGTGACGAAGTAAAGTACAGGAGATGCTTTCAGAAACCGACTGATAGCCTTATTCCAGGATTGAAGTTTTTGAAATTTGAACAAAATAGATATTAAGAGGTTGACCAAACACCAATGGATATGTTAAAAGGTAACAAATACAGGTTATGAATAAGCTTTGTTAACACTTGTATAGAAAGTTTTTGTATGTTAGTAATTGGGATTCCCCCTCCCTTTAACAAAACACTCAAGCTTAGGGCCTGATCCAATAGCCACTGAAGTCCCTGGGAGTCTTTCCAAAGACTCCAGTGGGCATAAGATCAAACCTTTGGTGGCTGACTAGTTAAAAGATTCTGAATTATACGACACTGTTACTAGAGAGTGGCAACACAACCGAGACCAAGGACTCATCAGCAAAGAACATGAAGTTCAACATAGCACTCCATGACCGATCGCTCAGCGCAAGTGTGCTAGAGCAGTGAAGGGCCCCCTGGAAAGCAGACATTTTAGCGAGAATGAAACTAAAGGAGCCCAGACACTCCAGTCAGCAGCGCACAGAGCAATGGAAACCACTCAACGCAGCCTGGTTGGCACCTGAGATATTCCCCACAGGCTCCAGGGGATGAATCTAGTTTATAAAGATAGGGCCAACTTTAAATTAGTTAAAACCAGACAACCATAGATTTCTATCATTTCAAGCTCTAGGCCAAGCCACTGGTAAGTAAAGGGATGTTCAAAAAAAAAAAAAAAAAATTTGAGACCTGCTTTAAAAATAAATACAATACACTGAAGTAACCTCCCCTAAAACAGAAAATAGCAAAGCGAGTTGTTTCAGAGCAGCAGTGAAAACAAAAACAAGGAGTCCTTGTGGCACCTTAGAGATAACAAATTTATTTGGGCATAAGCTTCTGTGGGCTAAAACACACTTCATCAAATGCATGGAGTGGAAAATACAGTAGCAGGTATAAATACACAGCACATGAAAAGATGGGAGTTGCCATATCAAGTGAGAGGTCAGTCTAACGAGACAATCCAATTAACGGTAGGATACCAAGGGAGGGGATGATGTGCTGGAGAGGTTTTAGTTGGGGGCGGTAGGTGACAGCTAGTGGCATTCTGTTACTTTCTTTGTTGGGCCTGTCTTGTAGTAAGGGACTTCTGGGTACCCTTCTGGCTCTGTCAATCTGTTTCTTCACATCACCAGGTGGGTATTGTAGTTTTAAGAACACTTAATAGAGATCCTGTAGGTGTTTGTCTGTCTGAGGGATTGGAGCAAATGCGGTTGTAACTTAGAGCTTGGCTGTAGACAATGGATTGCGTGATGTGGTCTGGATGAAAGCTGGAGGCATGTAGGCAAGTATAGTGGTCAGTAGGTTTCTGGTATAGGGTGGTGTTTAGGTGACCATCACTTATTAGCACTGTAGTGTCCAGGAAGTGGATCTCTTGTGCGGACTGGTCCAGGCTGAGGTTGATGGTGGGGTGGAAATTGTTGAAATCCTGGTGGAATTCCTCAAGGGCTTCTTTTCCACGTTCAGATGAAGATGTCATCAATGTAGTGCAAGTAGAGTAGGGGCGTTAGCGGACAAGAGCTGACGAAGCGTTGTTCTAAGTCAGCCATAAAAACGTTGGCGTACTGTGGGGCCATGCGGGTACCCATAGAAGTCCCACTGACTTGAAGGTATAAATTGTCCCCAAATCTGAAATTGTTGTGGGTGAGGACACAGTCAAAGTTCAGCCACCAGGTTTGCTGTGATAGTATCAGGGATGCTATTCCTGATGGCTTGTAGTCCATCTGTGTGTGGAATGTTTGTGTAGAGAGCTTCTACATCCATAGTGGCCAGGATGGTGTTTTCTGGAAGATCACCAATGGATTGTAGTTTCCTCAGGAAGTCAGTAGTGCCTCGAAGATAGCTAGGAGTACTAGAAGTGTAAGGCTACCTCGTACCTAGTAATGATCTGAAGGATGGTGTGGACTGCACTCTCAGCAAGTTTGCAGATGACACTAAACTGGGAGGCGTGGTAGATACACTAGAGGGTAGGGATCGGATACAGATGGACCTAGACAAATTAGAGGATTGAGCCAAAAAAAAAAAAAAAAACCTGATGAGGTTCAACAAGGACAAGTGCAGAGTCCTGCACTTAGGACAGAAGAATCCCATGCACTGCTACAGACTAGGGACCGAATGGCTAGGTAGCCGTTCTGCAGGAAAGGACCTAGGGGTCACAGTGGACGAGAAGCTGGATATGAGTCAACAGTGTGCTCTTGTTGCCAAGAAGGCTAACGGCATTTTGGGCTGTATAAGTAGGGGCATTGCCAGTAGATCGAGGAACGTAATCGTTCCCCTTTATTTGACATTGGTGAGGCCTCATCTGGAGTACTGTGTCCAGTTTTGGGCCCCACACTACAAGAAGGATGTGGAAAAATTGGGAAGTGTCCAGCGGAGGGCAACAAAAATTATTAGGGGTCTGGAGCACATGACTTATGAGGAGAGGCTGAGGGAACTGGATTGTTTAGTCTCCAGAAGAGAAGAATGAGGGGGGATTTGATAGCAGCCTTCAACTACCTGAACGGGGGTTCCAAAGAGGATGGAGCTCGGCTGTTCTCAGTGGTGGCAGATGACAGAACAAGGAGCAATGGTCTCAAATTGCAGTGGGGGAGGTCCAGGTTGGATATTAGGAAACACTATTTCACTAGGAGGGTGGTGAAGCACTGGAATGCATTACCTAGGGAGGTGGTGGAGTCTCCTTCCTTGGAGGTTTTTAAGGCCCGGCTTGACAAAGCCTTGGCTGGGATGATTTAGTTGGGAATTGGTCCTGCTTTGAGCAGGGGGTTGGACTAGATGACCTCCTGAGGTCCCTTCCAACCCTGATATTCTATGATTCTAGTCGTGAAAACAACATTCAGCATGCTTTAACATTTCCTCTGAAACTAAAGAATCTGCACTCAGTATTGAACAAGTTCCTACAAGGATACATTGCTCATATTCTTTCAGAGACAGCATCAGTTCTTGTTAGCCAATTTAAACCCCATCTCACTGCTGAGTAAGCATACACACTAAATTTTGCATTGCCTTTAAAGGCATCGCTGATGCTTGGGATTGGGCTAGATTCTCTCCCGTTTCAATAAGTAGCACAGCTCCATAAAGCTGTGCAAAAGTAAGGTGAAGGCTTTGACCAGAGGAAATTTCCTCCTCAGTAGCATAGAGCCGCCCTCACAGAGGAGTCATGACAGAGGCAGAGAGGGGTCAGGTCAGAGGTGGGGTGGAGCACATTGTCCTGGAAAGCCCAGGATCAGGAGAACAGAATGGTGACTTTGGGAAGGGAAAGGAGTGTCTCTCTCAGCACAGCTGCGGTGGGGGGGAATGAGAGGGAGAAGGGTTGAGCATACAAATGCGCCTGTGTATTTCAGATGAGACACACACACACACACACACACACAAATGCAGCCCTCACTTCTATTTAAATTTTTAAACACTGCATCGACATAAGCTTTCCCATGTTGTACATAGGTTGACCAGGTGTCCCGATTTTATAGGGACAGTCCTGATTTTTGGGTCTTTTTTTAAATATAGGCTCTTATTACCCCTCCACCCCCGTCCCGATTTTTCACATTTGCTGTCTGGTCACCCAAGTTGTACAGGAGGTCAGACTAGATGATCTAAAGGTCTCTTCTGGCTCTGAAGTCTATGAAAGATCCAGCATCTCTGCACATGGAGTGCAATCCACAGCCCGGGGCAGGCCACAAGAACACAAGCAGACACTTAGTCTGAGGTCTATGACCCATCACAAATCCACACAGAAGACAGGAAATAGAATGCATCCAAGTAATAAAGTGATCCCTGCCACTGCAAAACCTGTATCAAACGACTGGTGCCAAGTGCCCATCCAGATAGGCAGCGAGGTTGCTGGGTTAGTCAGTGGGCAACAGAAGTCAGTCAGTTGGCTTTAAAAATCAACTATTGATTTAAGTTGTAAACTCTTTATGACAAGGACTTTAATTTCTGTTTGTACAGTGCCTAGCACTCTGGGGCTCTAGTACCACCACACTAGAAAATTAATACTTAGCTCATATAGAATGCATTTCATCAGCAGATCGCACAGCACTTTATGAAGGAGGTTGGCACCATTAGCCCCATTTTACAGAGCAGAAAACTCAGCACAAGGTGGACGTGACTTTCCCACGGTCACCCAGAAAAATATTAATAAATGAGAAATATTTTGCAGCTGCTGGTAGCTAAACCCTAGCACCCAGAGCCCACTGACCAAACAGCAACCTTTAAAAAGCCAGCATTTGCCAAAACACACCATACATTCACTACAGTGATTTCTTGCAAGTTGGAGGAAGCAACTATGTTATCTCAAACATTGCACAGCTGGGTGGCAACAGTCAGCAGATGTGGACATTATAAGGGCAGCCATGGTATCTTCAGACAGCACCAGTCATTTCAACACCAATGCCTGCTCTTCTGAGACAAAAGGAATAGAAGACGTGACCACTAACCTTATCCTTTGTTGTCTGGAATACAGATGCCCTGCTTGCTGACAGACCTCTAGCATTTTTAGTGACTGGTGGAGCAGGCTGCCTTCATTAACCATGACTGCTGGCAAACCGTCACCAACCCCTCCAACTTAAGGATAACGTAATAGATTGGGAGGGGGAGGGGGGTTCCCTGCCCCTCCCCATCATGTTTAAAGGTCCACACTTACCTTTACCCACCGCATTTCCAGGTGCCACACAGGGAAAAAGAAAACCCCACCAGAGATGCCATACTTCAGCTGCACCCCATTTTAAACGGAGGGATTGATTAGCAGTTAGTCCAATTCACTGAGAATCAAGAGTTCTGGAGTCAGCTCCTAGCTCCACCAGATTCCCTACAGGACCTTGGGAAGTCACTTAATGCCTGTGCCTTGGTTTACTGCTTGTAAAATACAGGTAATGGTGGGCAGTGTCCCTAGCCTCTGTTTGTCAGAAGCAGGGAATGGGTGACAGGGGGATAGATCACTTGATGATTACCTGTTCTGTTCATTCCCTCTGGGGCACCTGGCATTGGCCACTGTTGGAAGACAGGATACTGGGCTAGATGGACCTTTGGTCTGACCCAGTACGGCCATTCTTAGGTTATATTATTTCTCCCATCCTCTGGCTGTTCAGTATCAACTGTACGCTTTCTGGAGCAGGGCACAGCCTCGAGCACAAAGAGGCCTTGATATCAGCTGGAGCCTCTAGGCACTGTCCTCATCTATATATTAAAAAAAAAAAAAAAAACACACACACACACGCAGCACTGGGTCCTTTCCCCATGGGCCCAGGAAAGAAAAAAAAATCCATTATTTTAGCATCCTGGATGTTTTATTCTTCATCTCTAAAGATGGAGGGAAAATTGTGCATTTTAACAGGTGAATTTCCCTTTATGGACATGCTCACTTAATACTGTTTGAATATCAGTCTAGTAGTGACCTTATCTAAAGGGCCATAACAGTCAGAAAAGAACTAACGTGCTCTTTATGGTGGGGATTTTCAAAAGCAATTAGGGGAGTTAGGAGCCCAATCCCCATTAAATTTCAATGAGTGGGATGGCTAACTCCATTAGGCTCATTTGGAAAAAAAAAACCTAAGCTTTTAATAGCCAATCTGGAGGTTTCATTATCCAAGCTCCCTTCCATCTCTTTTCTTGTACTAGATCCTCGTCAGTGATTTAAAAGCACTCACCTCTCTCCACCACCAACATGTAGCTGCACCTAAAATAAATTGTTCTGCTGATCAACACAAGCTGAAGTTAAAGGACTGAGTGCCTCTATGAATATCAATAGTGGCATTCCATCTGTGGCTCAGGCTCAAACCAGAGACCCTATGTTTAATTAATGTGGCTGTAATTTGCTCAGATCTTAATAGATCATGGACCATTCTACTTAAACACTACACACAATTTGGCATATTTGATCATCTCTGCATGGTGCTCTGTGTGCCGAACCTTGAGCTAACACAGAGCCTGAACTACCTCTCACCCTCAATAAACGTTCAGGTCATTGCAAAGGTCAGTGGTATGCAGAGCAGCATGGGAAGTCTCAGATTGCCATTGCCTGACCTGGAAATAGAGGATTGATGCTTCCAGGGTTCCCAGCACCTTACCATTGAAAAGGGCAGCGATTACTCACTCGAACAGACAACAGAAAATTAAGTAAAATGGGTTCCTGCTATCCATTCTGAAATGGAAGCACCTCATTCATGTGCAACCCCTCTTTTCCCATGAATGCTGGATCTGCAAACCGTTAGTTGCACTGCAGTCCTGGAAAAAAGCCAGCTCTTGAGACAGTTGTGATTCCTCCCCTCCAGCGCTGGGAAAAGAAGTGCCAGGCTGTTTGAACAGAGTGTAAAATGCAGAAGGCTCAGGCAAACAGAGGGGATGAGACAGAGGTGAGAGGGGTTGTGGTTAGAGCTCTTTCAGACTCCCACTCTTCCCTTTAATTAAGCATCACCCCTGCTGTTTTTGTAGAAGAGAACAGAAAAATAGGAGGCTAGTTAGTGCCCCACTTCTGGCAAATAAGCAGATTTCTGACCTAGTCATATGATTTATGGAGGTGAGGACTTTAAACAGCCATTCTTGGCCTCGCAGAGCTACTTAATCCACCCTGTGTCAACAGGTCCCGTTTAATAAATAAATATTCTTCCTTGCCCTGACCCCTCACATCCCGCATTGTTCCCAGGCCTAGAGTCCAACAAACTGCTTCATACACACATTTCCTGCTGTTCTTCCCACTGATGAACATTTTCTTTGCCAAAGTTTAGTGACTGGCTGAGTGAAAAACATGCATGCACTGGGCTCTGAGACAGCAATGCAAAGGGCAAGGGAACGTGTCTGTTGGTCAGTCAGTAGGAGAAGGGAGAGATGATCTCTGCAAGTTGCATTCCTTTTTCCAAAACCTTCTTTTTCTTTAATTCACTTTATACGACCCTGGCTCCTCCTTTGTCCAGGCACACACAATTCATTCATCAGAAAAGGATTTAACGAGGAGGATGAGGCAAGCGCGAGAGAGCACACACGCGTGTGTGTTTACACACACACAGGTAAGATGTAGAGTATGCCAATAAACCTGAAACCTTGCGAAGTGGTCCTGATTTTACCCAAAACACACTCAGTCTAGATTCATTTGATGGTTCACAGACCTTTTGAGTCTATCTGGTCAGATTTCTGGTCTTGCATTGAAAGCGGCTGGTGTCATGTTGTTTTGCATCAAAACCAGAAAAAAAAAATTCACTTGTGTTGGATGACTTTTGCTTCAAGTTCATTCAAACCCATACTTAAGTAGAAAGAGGCTGCATGCATCAAATTCAAGTCAAAATGTGGACTTAGGCCCTCTCACCCTGATGAATTTTACACCATCCCTGTAGCAAGTCAATTCGTGATTAAGAAAGCCCAAGTTGTTATAAATAAATTGAAAAGCATTTTCATCCTGCCAACAAGCAAACTGTAAAACTGAAATTGCTGCTTTGGGGCGGGGCAGGGGTGGGGGTAAGGAGGAGGAATGAAGAAGAAGTTTATTTTAAATTGGTCAGATTTAGTTAGTTAATTGACTAGGACAGTCGGATTGTGTGAACAGGAAATTCAATAAAGGGGTGTCTGTATAAGGCTTCAAAAGAGCAACTGTAAACCATAGCCAACACACACAGAGAAACTCAGGGGAAAACAATGAAATCAACTATGTCCTATGGCCCTGATCCAGAAAAGTACTAAGCATAGACTACTCACATGCTTGAAGTTAAGCAACGCTTAAGTGCTTTGCTGAATTAGGGCCCAAATTCTATCAAATACACAAAAGCAAGCTGAAAAAGAGGAAAAAAGCCACACCTTTTTCTCAAGTCACTCTCAGGAACAGTTATCTTGGGGGTTATCTGTAACAAGACAGACACTTCTGTATGATTTTTTAACTAATATTAGGTACTTATGTTGCCACCACCACTGTTGTATTGGAGCACCTCACAATGGGTGTTGTGAGGATAATATATTTAACCTCACAACACCCGTGGCAGGTGGGGCAGTGCTATTATCCCCATTTTACTGCTGGAGAACTGCGACCCAGGGAGGTTAAGTGACTTGCCCAAGGTCCCATAGGAAGTCTGTGGCAGGGCCGAGAATTGAACCAGGTCTCCCTAAATCCTAAGCTAATGCTCCAACCCCTGGACAAACCTTCCTCAGTTAAGGATGTCCCTTTAATCAAAGCTCAGCAGTCTGACCCTAGTCCCAAAAGGTTCTGAGCCTCCTCAATTCCTACATGCGCAGTGGGTGCTAAGCAGCACCAGGCAGGATAAGGTTCCAGACAACTTTTAAAGACTTTCAGGTCTGTGTGTGATGGTAGAGTCCTCTTTAATCTAATAGGCAAGGACAAGCTAGAAGTTGAAACTAGACAAATTCATGCAAGTGTAGCACACATGTTGAACAGAGAGGGTAATTAACCATTGGAACAACCTACCAAATAAGCAGATAGATTTGCCACAGTCTTGATTAGAATGGATGTCTTTCTAATGCTAATTCAACCACAAGGGTTTGGGCTTGATGCAAGCCATTTCACTGGATGAAATTCTATGGCTTATGTTATGCAAAAAGTCAAACTAGATGATCATGTCACTTCTGCACTCAAAAAAAAAAATCTATGCTAAGGGGATGCAGCAGGTTAGAAATCAGACAAAAGCCATCAGGAAAGGACAGTCCTACTCACAAGAGTCAGCTATTTGAGACGATCAACTGTCAAAAGCGTAGATGGAAAAACACCAGGAGGCAAATGTCAAAACTTCTGTTTACCTGAACAAGTGCTCCAATAGCATAAACGGTGTGTTTGATAGGCTGCGAAGAGAGAGAGTGTGCAGGGGAGAAAATGAGGTGTCAAACAAAATTTGTTGAACTCCTTTGATGAGCTCAGCTACAGAAATGTATCATCTATCAAAGCAATGTTTGTGTGGCGAAGACAGTGCCTGCAGTTTACCAGATGGAGCAATGGGTATGAAAATTCTAGCAGAGCCAATTTTCTCCCCCCAAATAACCACCAAATTGCTCAAATCTAGCCACTAAAGAGAATTCAGCCTAACCAGATGGACATTTGAAATTTAACAAGCACAAAAGGGTCAATAGTTTTTCCCCTTTCCTGGAGGAAAGATAGAAAGACCTGCCATTAGCTGTGCTCATTCATGCAGTTTCCATAGAGGAAAAAGAACATGAAGTCCCATTGTTCTTCCTTTTATGCTCCTCCCTGTGGCTTGTAATAATCATCACTTAATTTTGCTGTGAACAACTGGGTACTGCAAAGCCTAAGTCAAACAGAGGCCAGTTAATGACTGCTCTCTGCCGTGGTGATTTTACATAATACATGTGAGGAGAGCACATCAAATACAGACAACTTCAAGGGAGAGGATACAAGGTGGCAAGTGACCTTTAACCCACTCTATTTGCGTCGTATACATTTACATAAAGGAAAATTGAGTTTAGAAGCCACAAGGATCACATTAGGAGGGATGCACATAAAAAAGGGAGTTAAAAACATGACCAAGAATGTGTCCAATTTACATGCGAGTCAGACAGACAGTGCATGAACATTAACAGCTGGAGCAGTGGGCAGCTGAACTGTAATGGAGTCTATTTTCTAGTAGAAATAATTACTAAATTGCTCACATTTGTCCACCGAAGGGATTTCAGTCTAAGCAGATGAAAGTTGAGGCTATATCAGCCTATCAATAGTGCAGAGATGAGATGCTGGGTTTTCCTTTCCTTGCGGAAGAGAGCTGAAACCTGAAGATGCCCTGGCAACATAGCCTGGCTTCTTCTATAACTTAACACATCTGACTTCAACCAAGCAAACCACGTTTGAAGTTCAGGTCATATCAAGCCCCAAGAAAGGCCAGGTTGGCTGAAATGTCAACTGTGCAGATAGAGGAAATGGTTTATTTCCCAAATAAACAAGGGGCAGCCCTTGTAGTAACAAGGCTTCAATTTAGCACATTTCCTGCCCCGGCGCCCAGTCAAAGTGGAATGGAGTGAAGCAGAGCAGGCATTAAACAGGACTGAATATTGTTCAGTTGTTTACCTGCTACGCTCAGGCCATAACAAAGTAAAGTTATTAACCATCATGAACTAAATAGAGGTGACAGGTTTCAGAGTGGTAGCCGTGTTAGTCTGTATCAGCAAAAAGAATGAGTACTACCTGTGGCACCTTAGAGACTAACAAATATAGAGGTGGCTGAACATGCACTGGGTACCAGAGCCCCTCTGACTTTTCCTACGATAGTGTCATGACACTGTGTCTACCTCTCCATTTTAGGAATTTCTAAGGCATCACCACAACATCTGAGCACCATTTATATGGCAGAATTGTGACATTATCAGATTAAAATATGACCATGTAGATCATGGTTGCTACCACTGTTATATAATTGCAACAAATCTTGTACAAAGTATGTCAAGTAAGGTGTCTATGGAAAGGTTATGATTTGCTGAATAGGATTATGCTATTGGTATGCATCATTTTTGTATCTGAAGTTATGAGTATTGTGTACCTGTACTTCAAATGTTTGCTCACACAGTAACACCCACAAGGTATTTAGCCTGCACATCTTGAAGGAACTGTTCTCGTTAAATGGCTCAAAGAACACAACTCACAATAGACCATGGGAGACAGCTATCTGCACTTAATGGACTTTCCTGTGATGGCCTCTGCTATGACTAAGTGAAATCATGCATGCACATGTGACTTGCCCATGTGACTCCAAACACCATCTTGTTACCTATAATTTTCCTACAGTCAGAACAATGGGATTCCTTTCACTTGGCAGAAGTTGTAAAAGACCCTGGAAACATCTCCATTTTGCCTCTTTCCTGCTCAAACCTCTGGACTATGATGAACTTGTACTAATGGGAGCATTCTAACTAAAGGACTGAACCTTCCAATGGATTTGGAAGCAACCAGAGGATTGATTTAAGGCAGCAGTTTAGTCCATCGCTACTACATGCCTGATCCAAGAATTTTGCAACTGTATGTATTTGATTCCTTTAGCCAATTTTAAATTTTCACCTTTCTTTCTATAAATAAACCTTTCGATACTAAAAGATTGGCAACAGTGTGATTATTGGGTAAGATACGAGTTATATATTGACCTGGGTATGTGGCTGGTCCTTTGGGATCAGAAGAACCTTTTTGTTTGATTACATTGGTTTTAAATAACCACTCATCATTAAGTGTAGTGTTTTTGGTAGTGATACAATGACTGGAATATCTAAGGAGACTGCTTTTCTGAGTTCTTGTTAGCCAGCATGTTGAAACAGAAGTTTACTTTTGTTGCTGCTTCGGTATACATTACAGGAGAATAACCACCAGTTTGAGGGCATGTGTCTGCCCCCCCAGCAGCTTGTCCTGAATTTGATATTCTCAGTTGTGACCCACAAAGGCATGGTGACAAGCATATACATTGAAAAATTGCAAAATCCCACCCTTTCAAAAGTTTGTATAGAATGCCTTCCTTCCCAGACCATTCAAGCAACCCAAGGGTCAATTCAAGTGAATCCCAAATGGAAAGAAAATGAAGTGCAAGGGAAATAGATTAACATAAGAACAGTGATAGTGGGTCAGGGCAATGGTCCATCTAGCCCCATCTCCTGTCATTCAACAACGACCAGTGCCAGGTGCTTCAAAGAGAATGAACAGACCAGGAGATCGAGTGATCCATCCCCTCTCATCCACTCCCAGCTTCTGGCAGTCAGAGGCTAGGAACACCCAGAGCATGAGGCTGCATCCCTGATCATTTTGGCCAATAGTCATTGACGGACCTATCCTCCATGAACCTCTAATTCTTTTTTGAATCCCATTATATTTTTGGCTTTCACAACATCTGCTGGCAATGAGTTCCACAGGTTGACTGTGTGTTGTGTGAAGAAGTGCTTCCTTTTGTTTGTTTTATACCTGTTAGCTATTAATTTCATTTGGTTCATCTTTTGGTTCTTGTCTTAGGTGAAGGAGTAAATAACCTGGTCAGTGAGAGGACCTTCCTTCTTATTCCATGACTGCTTACTTTGCTTAAGAGCCTATCAAAGTAAATAACACTTCCTTATTTACTTTCTCCACACCAACTTTATCTTATCCCCCTTTAGTCATCTATTTTTCAAGCTGACCAGTCCCAGTCTTTAATCTCTTCTCAGATGGAAGCTGTTCCATATGTCTAATCATTTTTGTTGCCCTTTTACATACCTTTTCCAACGTTAATACATCTTTTATGGGGCAACCAGAATGCATGCCCTATTCAAGGTGTGGGTGTACTGTGGATTTATATAGTAGCATTATATTATCTATCCCTTTACTCATGGTTCTTAACATGCTCCTAGCTTTTTTGACTGCTGCTTCACATTGAGCAGATATTTTCAGAGAACTATCCATGATGACTCCAAGATGGCTTTCTTGAGGGGTAAACAGCTAATTTAGACCCCATCATTTTGTATGTATAGTTGGGATTATGGATTTCCCCATGTGCAGGGACAGCTCCAGTGAAGGAAAAGGAAAAGGAAAAGGGAAAAAAAAAAAAAAGAGATAAAGCCCTGATCAGCGGCACTTCAGCAGCAGCTCAGCCACGCCGCTTAATTCTTCAGCAGCAGGTCCTTCACGCCGAGAGGGACGGAGGGACCCACCACCGAATTGCCACCAAAGACCCGACATAACTCCCCTTTCCATTGGCCACCCCAAGCACCTGCTTCCTTCACTGGCGCCTGGAGCCGGCCCTGCCCATGTGCATTACTTTATATTTATCAATACTGAATTTCATCTGCCATTTTGTTGCCCAGTCACCCAGCTTTGAGACACCTCTTTGTAACTCTTCGCAGTCTGCTCTGGATTGAACTATCTTGCATAATTTTGTATTGTCTACAGATTTTGCCTCCTCACTATCTACCCCTTTTTCCAGATCATTTATGAGTATGTTGAACAGCACTGGTCCCACTACAGATCCCTGGGAAACACCACTATTTACCCCTCTCCATTCTGAGAATGGACCTTTTATTCCTACCCTTTGTTCCCTGTATTTAACCACTTCCTGGTCAGTGAGAGGACCTTCCCTCTTATTCCATGACTGCTTACTTTGCTTAAGAGCCTATCAAAGGCTTTCTGAAAACCCAAGTACACTATATCCACTGGATCACCCTTGTAATGCTAATGGTTAAAGCACAAGTTATTTGTTTGTGGAGAATCTAAGGCCTGGTCTATACTACCCGCCTGAATCGGCGGGTAGAAATCGACCTCTCGGGGATCGATTTATCGCGTTCCGTCGGGACGCGACAATCGATCCCCGAATCGGCGCTCTAACTCCACCAGCGGAGGTGGTAGTAAGCGCCGCCGACAAAAAGCGGCAGAAGTCGATTTTGCCGCCGTCCTCACAACGGGGTAAGTCGGCTGTAATACGTCGAATTCAGCTACGCTATTCACGTAGCTGAATTTGCGTATCTTAAATCGACTCCCCGCTGTAGTGTAGATGTACCCTGAGAGAATCCACACACAGCCTTAAGCAGATTTAAGCTCATGTATATTACACACATACACATCATATTTATATGGTGCATACCAGGTGGCAGAATTGGGTCCCTAAAACAAGACTTTCCCTTGGGGGACTCATAAGGTTCACAATAGGTTCTTAAAATAGTTTAGCTTCCAAAACATCCTTTAAACTTCAGTATCACCCCACACTCTAAAACACTTCCCTCTGCACTCAGAGGCTGACAGCCACCAAGAGCCAGTATCAGAACAAGGGCACAAGGCAGTGATCTCATTCTAATATCACCTTATCATTTCAGCAGATGTGCTAGCTAATATGCTTAGGGGCACTTGGCAGTGTTGTCACTGGCTTGGATTTTCAGCCAAGAGGCAAAACCTCAGTCATTCCATAGGCTTTTGGTAAGCAAGCTTGGAAGGGGCTCATCCACCACCAGTATTCAAATCTCTAGCAAACATCTCTCTGACATGGGCCTGTTGTATGACTCATTCCCTGTAAATAGATTAGGGAGACAAATTGGGTGGTCTGCCCATTATCCATGATAAAGACGCAGGTTGTGACTGAGCTGAGCTATTTCAGTCATCTTCTTCTATAAAAGGTGCTCTCTCTTTATTCCCCAGTCTGATGCATCATTTAGTGGGTCTGCACAGCCAGTATTAACAGGCACGTTCTGATGACTCAGTGCAAGTTATCCATCCGTTGATAACATATTGCCAAATGCACACATTGCAATGGGAACATCCAGAAACAGTATTTAAAAATTGATCTAGATTTTCATTTTTAAAAGCAGTTTTTAAACTTGTCAAATTTGAATGTGCGTGGGAATATTCTCAGTCCTCAAGTATTGGATGAGTTATAATGGACAGAGCAAGGTATTGGAAGTCATGATACCTGCCTTCTATTTCCAGTTTTGCCATGAAGGAGCAAGGTTAAATA
This sequence comes from Trachemys scripta elegans, assembly GCF_013100865.1. Lineage (NCBI taxonomy): Eukaryota > Metazoa > Chordata > Testudines > Emydidae > Trachemys > Trachemys scripta. Next base: position 16,915,007 of record NC_048301.1, on the reverse strand, counting down.
AATAGTTTGCTGATTCAGGAATTTACACCAAGGTAAAAGTACTGAACTTATAAATATACACACACACACACACACCTTTGCTCCTCTCCCTCCTTTGCTGGAGGAGTATAACCTTGTGGGAAAGTTAGGTTCAAGTGCACTTTCCATTTTTTTCTCATGGTGGGGAGGTTGATTGCTGCCCTGAAAGCTGAAGATGACAGTTCAATTGTCTAAAGCCAGCTACCATGGAAACAGTCTCCTGTGCTCACAAGTCTCAAGCTGGTGATTTCCAGAGGACTGTAGCTTTTGGTGGGAAGTCTTGTTTGTAGATCCTGAGAGAAGCAATCCCTCAGATAGGTTGGGCCAGTTCTGTGGAGGGCTTTGATGATCAGGACCAAGAACATGAATCGGACTTTGAATTTGACTCTGCATTCAAACAGGGAGCAGAGAACCTGGCTAAGGCAAGTTAAAGCAGGTACAACACGGATCACCTATAGGATACATCCCTGCTCCCTCCGCCCCCCCAAAAAGCACACACCTTCCCCTCTACTTCCTCCAGAAGAGGGGTCTTTTATTTGTCCTCGTTACCAGCATTCTCCTTTGTGCAAACTAAGTGCAATTGACTCTCATGGCAGAATTTTATGCATCTTTCCCCCCCACCCCCTCCAAACAACAGCTCTGCAGCAGTCTCTTGCCTCAAGGTGCTCCACTGTGGTCATCCTTGCCTTGTTTCTTAGACAAAAATCTGTCCCTGACCTATCCCACATGTGTGTTCAGCATGTTAATCGTATTGGTTTATCACCATTGAGCTATTGTTTCCAAGGTTCCCCCAATCAATATTAGAAAGGAATACCTTACTGTGAGGAGCCAGAGTATTTCAAAATAATCAATAAAGGAGTCCAAAGCCACCATAAAAAAACCATTGCATTCACCACATCAGAAAGGCAGTTTGGAATGTTTGCTTTGGCAAGTATCACTGTTTGGAGTTATGCAAGTTTGCTCTGTGATACGTATGGAATGGCAGGTGAAATGTGATCCAAGAAGCTCGTCAGAAAGAGTAGGCCATGAGCTGGTCTTCCCATACAAGTTACTCGTGCAGGGCGATTGCCTGCCAAGCCAGGGACACAGAGTACGTAGGAGTTCCAGAGTCAATGCCCAGGAACTTGTTTCTTTCGCCAACAGCCAAGTCCCACCCACCTGCTCTGCAGCAGGTGCAAGCACCACTGAGTCACACATGTTTTCAAGCAGCTCCCAGACACGTGGGCTGGGATTTTCCAGCACTGCCTAAGGGGTTTGGATGCTCAGTTCCTGGTCATTTTAATGGGAATTTTGTATCCCACTCCCTTAGCTGACTTTGAAAATTCAAGTCATGAAAGCTAAATGGTTTCATTGTGTGCCACTTTCTGAAGTGCAAGTCATCGGACAGCCTGAAGACATTTATCTTCATCCTCAATCAAAGCGTAACTCGAGAAGCCAGAAGGAGTTGTTTTAACATGCAAAGCTGAAACTCAGAGACCCAGATAAGTTTCAGCTAATACTCTGAACTTCAGAAAAGCCAGATCTTATTTAAACCGAACGATGCTTTTAAAGGGTTGCTCATTATTGTACTGTCTATTAATGTTGCTGTCATAAAATTTCAGGGCCATTGCTCTCCTGGCCACTGCCCCCTGCAAGTCTTTGTGCCATATAATCCCTTGTATTAGCCCAGCCTTCCTTCTGCCTTTGAATTCATCTTTTCCTGCAGTTGGAGCTGCAGCATCTGAACCTTGGAAGGGTAAATCATTCAGAAACGTGCTCAGGATTTTATCCACACAGCTCTTCGTTGCAAAATCAGTGAAACTCATTCAGTAAAACCCCAACATGCTGCCTGGAAAACATGCCTTGCGAATGCTTTCACTCAGTAACATCATATTACCACCTTTGTGTCTCTTTCTAAGGGCTCCTGTCAAAGGAGCAGATTCTCTGGCTTATTTGTTTATTGCCTTTGCGAAGTTGGTTTCCTGGCCAAGCAACCTCTGCTCTCGAGTTAAAGTCAGGACCTTCTGTGATTCTGTCTCAGAGCTTGTTCAGACTGGTTATGTTCTTCCATGCTAAAAGGAAATCAATCAGTAGCATGAGGGCACAGAGCCAGATACAGTCTTTAAATTAAAAACACCCAGGGCCCTATCCCACAACCGATACTTTCCTTGAGCATGAACAAGGACCACTTGTGGGGGTACGGGCTGCAGGATCTGGACCTGAGGCCCGACGAACCATGGAACATCGAATGTTTTCCCTGCTGCAAGCTAAGGGCCTGATCCTCCAAACTCTTCATAACTAGACCAGTGAGGAGTAGCTGCATGAGTGAGAGCTGCAGAATCATATCCCATCATAGCCAGGGTAACCCTGTGAAACCTGGGATGGGCAGCAGGGGCAGCTCCAGGCACCAGCCCAGCAAGCACGTGCCTGGGGCGGCAAGCCACGGAGGGCAGCCTGCCGGTCGCTGTGAGGGCGGCTTTCAGCAGCATGCCTGTGGGAGATCCGCCGGTCCCGCGGCTTCGGCGGTGGGGACGCCGATGGCGCGGCACTGGTGGACCTCCCACAGGCATGCCGCCGAATCCGCGTGACCAGCGGACCGCCCACAGGCGTGCCGCCTGCCTGCCGTGCTTGGGGTGGCAAAAAACAGAGCCGCCCCGATGGGCAGCAAACCTGGACCAGATTAAAAGAGAACACTCCAAGACATTTGGGACTAGATTGTGGCTTGGATTTCACATCCCCACATGGGACTAATAGTATAAGAACCGACTGAACACCCCTGAATAGGCACACAAGAGTAAGCAAGCACCACAGAGCCTGCTTACCCCCCCCCCCCCGCCCACCACCACCCCCAACACTCAGGAACTGGTGGGTGAAGTTATCTTGGGAACAGATAAAGTCATGATGGCCAGCATAGGGAGTGGGGGTGCTGGTATAGGTAAAAATAAGATCACATGCTGTGCAAAAGCACACACACTGAGGTTAGTACAGGGACCTCAGTTCCCTGTAGCCTGTGCAAAGGATTAAAGGAGGAAATCTTACTTCCCCTCTAGTCCCATAGTCCAAGCCACAATCTAGCTTTACACGTCTTTTGGCACGTGTGTCCTTCTGAAACACATTTATTTTTAATCACATGAGAAAAACTTAGCTAGCTAGACAAGGAAAAGGCTAAAAGCAGATTGGTTTTAGTTATACAAAACCAGAAGTGCCCTGCAAGTGTATTGTCAGGTAGCAATAAGATGACCTTTCATCACAGCTTGGAGGCATGCAATAAAAAGTATATTTTAAGTGCCCTGGCTGTCCCAAATAACTCTACTGCAATTAGATGTATATATTATAACATCATGCGGGTGTGGTAATTATCACCCTTTGCAGCAGAGGATATTTATACAGGTTTTAAATTACATCTTAGGGAAACCTCATTGGGAGGGATTTTTTTTTTTTAAAGAAATCAAGATGGAGGTGGGGATTACATTTCTATTTTATTATGGGAATTGTCCCAAACAAATATTGAAAAAGCTGCTGATACGTCATATATTGAAGAACAGGAGTACTTGTGGCACCTTAGAGACTAACAAATTTATTAGTCTCTAAGGTGCCACAAGTACTCCTGTTCTTTTTGTGGATACAGACTAACACAGCTGCTACTCTGAAAACATCATATATTGTATCAGACTTGAAGTTTGTAAATATGTCATTCTGTGTGTGTCTATTTTTAAGTCACACCAGAATTTGTCCATGGTATTCATAAATATTCCTCCACTCAAGTCTGTGGGGTCTGACTCTTTCCTCCAGAGAAACATTTAGAGATCCCCTAGGTGTGCCCGAGGCACATCACCTCACAGCGCTATTCCTAGGGTGGGGCAAAACAGACACCATTCCTTGCCTAAGGCTGTGCCAACAGTCCGGATTTATACTAATAGATTGCCCGGGTGGATTTATGCCTGCATAAGTGAACTCAGAATCAGGCCCTTAGAATACCCTTGTAAATCTGTTTCAGTACAGATTTCATCTGTGAACACTTCTTCAGTTCATGGGCAGTCATGTGTCCAGCTAGAGAGAACATTTAATACTCATGGACTACTCTTGCCAAGGATATCTCTCATCTACTAGTCTTTTCCATCCCTAACCTTTAGGTTTGGTTTCCTTTCTTATCAACAGCTGATGCTATAATCTACCCTCCCCATTGCTTAAGAATTAAGCTACAGCATAAAAATCTCCTCAAAGGTAGCTATCAGAGGATCCAACTTTTCCTGTATTGGTTTTTTTGGGATTCTTCTTCCCCAACTCCCTCCCATCTTAAAAAGCAGTTCTGTGGTGTGAGTCCATCTTCCTTAGGACATGGGAAAGTCAAAAATCACTTGCTTGCAGAAGAAAGAGTCACTGCAGCTCTTCGCAATGAGACAGCACTTTTATTATTCTGTCAGATATTTGCAGCTTGTCTATTATAGTCACAGCACATTGGTCAACCTCTATTTAAAAAAAAAAATCTGTCGAGTTCCACATCTATTGTTCTCAACTTGTGCCGCTTGCTTTCCCAATTGCCATTTTACTTCAGCTTCATTTCCTTATTTGATGGATAGTAATTGTAGTTCTGTCTTTTGCACAGATTTTAAGTTTTCCAAAGTTACTTTAGAAGGCGGAGCATGTTCATTACGCCTGTTTTTCTTAGTTGTGTTAATGAATGATTTTGTAACACCATCTTGAATATCCCTCTATTGACAGCTGCAGTCTCATTTGGACACAGCATGTCTGTAGTAATACAGGACAATGAGCGGTCTGGAACTCAGGATTAGAATCGTTTCTTCCTTTGGTGGTGCCTCAGTTTGCCCCTTATCTGTTCATCTTTTCAGAGTATTCACTTTTCCAGAATGGCTTGCTTGAACAGGTCTACCAGCTAAGCTACTACAGTATGTGTAATTCAACAGCCTTTGAGCCAATGCTAGTGGGGTCGTAGATGGCATTTCTCAGGTCATTGCTAAACAGGTCAATAAAGCCAACACCTCCTTCACATTCCTTCTCCAGATCCACTTCTATTGCGATGGCTACAAGACATTGCCAGATAGAGGGCCAGTCTATAATTTGTCAATTACACGACAGATCCTCCATTGGTGTGAATCAGCATCACTCCAGAAAGCAAATGGAGGTATGCCACATAACGATTGGGGACCAGGCTGAACCAAGGGGCAGCGGGGGGACAAATTATCCCACATCAGCCTATTGCCTGGTTCTTATGCATTCCTCTGAAGCAGCTGCTATTAGCTGCTGTCCACGTGGACCATGGGCCTCATCCAGTCTGGCAATTCTTATATCAGCTTAACACCAGCTGAGGATCTGGCCCCAAATTTGAAAAGTGAGAAAAGATGGCAGATGTAGGGAAATTAAAAGGAAATGAACACGTTTGTTAGTCTGAAAGAGTTTCAAGTTGTAAATACAAAGAAAACAAAACCAAAGAAAGCCACTAAAAAAAATCCAAACCTTCAAACTAAGCACACTTCCCCACCACACACTAACTTCACTGCCAAAAAGGTAACAGAAAAGTTACAGGTATCAGAGGGGTAGCCATGTTAGTCTGGATCTGTAAAAAGCAACAGAGAGTCCTGTGGCACCTTTAAGACTAACAGATGTAATGGAGCATAAGCTTTCGTGGGTGAATGCCCACTTCGTTGGATGCATGTTACAATTTCCAATTGTGTTTGAAGGCTGTTGGAATCAAACAGCTCTACACCTTGGGACCAGCTCCCTTTGATACTAGGAATGGTTGAATTAGGCTTCTGCAGTTGCTCACTGATCAGTGGATGCTCTTGATAACATAGCTAGAGTTGATCTAACCCCACCTGGATTATTTTGACAAAAATGATTCAAAGCTCATTTTCCACTGACATTTTTTAGTTTTCACAAAGAGACACAACAACAAAAATCACACATACAGACAAGCCTTGAAAACTGGAAGATTTTGGCCAAAATGGGAGCTCGGGTGTCCAATGGAAGTTGTAGATTTCTCTTTCCTATCTATGGGCCAAAATTCCTAGCTGAATTACATCTCCCATAACATATCAGGGTCTTCAGGGTCTTCCCTTTTGGGGAAAGAAAGTTGTGCCACATGGAGCCCGCAGCTGTGATGCAAACGTTAAAAAAGTTAGCTGAAAATCAAACTGCTTTTGGTCAAAAAAGTTGAAAATTTCTACTGAAAATTTCCCTGCAGCTGGGGGGGGGGGGGGGAGGAGGTGTTGGAAATCTGACCATCTCTAAAAATAAGAAAAATTAAAGACTGAGTTAGACTGGGAAGCTCCTGCTAGTATAATCTTCATATGAGTCCTTCCATCCCAGGGTTTCTTTTTTTAAGGAGTTGTTTTCATAGAGTTGAAAGGGACCTCAGGAGATCATCTAGTCCAGGGCTCAAAGCAGGACCAATCGCCAGAAAAATCCCCTGACAGATTTTTGCCTCAGATCCCTAAATGGCCCCCTCAAGGATTGAACTCATAACCCTGGGTTTAGCAAGCCAATGCTTAAACCACTGAGCTATCCCAATACTATTTGCCAGCTGCTAACTAAGCCTTAGGTCAACTTTCTTACTTGAGCCTTCTGTAATGGCTAGGCACTTCCTATTCAGGACATATGTGTGTCCTTAATATAGCACTGCCATGGTACACCAATTACACTTAGGAAATTGCTGTCTCTATAGTGCAAGAAAGAGATAAAGTTCTTGTAGTAAGACCAGGGTCCTGAAATCTTGCATCAATATGCTGATATCACACAGTTACCACCACAATATTTAACCTTTGAATTACAGGGCTGTATTCTTGCCCCCTCCCCCAACTAGAAGTCTTCAGACACTGACAAAAGCTTCTTTTTTAGGCTTATCCTAAATTAGCTGGTGGTGCTGTGCATTGTTTTTTCAAGTTAGTGGCAGATGAATCCCAGAAGGTGGGTCTGGATCAGTATTCAGAAGTTAGGATGCTTTTTCCATATCTCTCTGGCCTGCCAACTTGGTCTGGAAGTCCCCCAAGAATGAGCACTCATGCATGATTTATGGCACTTTCTACTTTCCAATAGGCAGGAGGTAGTGCAGGATCAGCCTCTCAGAGCATTTTAGCACTGCCGGCTTGGGTTACCAGGCCGGGGTGGGGGGGAGAAATGAAAAACAAGTGACAAGCTTTTAAAACAGCTATTAAGCATTACAAATAACTAATAGTAGCCAAGCACTGACAATCCACTTCCCAAAGGGTTCATAATATATGGGTCTGATCCAGCAAGATGCTGAGTTCCTTTGACTCCCACTGATGTCCGTGGGAGATGAATGTACTTAGCACTCTCTTGGATCAGGCCCTGAAAGATTCTCCTTGGTCAGGTTTTAGTGCAGGGGATGGATGAAGGTTTGGAATGGTTCTTATTTTACTCAAGCTGGTTCCACCCACCCCTGCTTTTCATAGTCTTATGGTTAATCAGGAAGCAACTATTGACCTTCAGCTCCTGTTGACTTCAGCAGTTGGCTACGTGGTGTTCAGTACCTAGCAGGTTACAGCCATGTTACTTGGAGGTCTCAGCAGTACAGAGCAAAGTGCTCCTGAATGGGCTCTGATCTCTGCCTCTCCACCTGTACATTACATCTGCTGTATGCTCCTGGAAGGGAAGACATGATGTGCAACTAATGGGAGCTGACAATGCTCAGTACTTCCCAGCAGGCACTCAGCACCGAGCAAGATTGGATCCTAGGGGGGTTCACATTGTTTCTGTTCAACATTGACTCAACTGCAGAACACTATTATGCATAATACATGTCCTACTATGGCCAGATCATTAGATGGTGCAAATTGGCATCGTTCCACTGCAGTCAATGGAGTTACACTGATTTACACCAGCAAAGAATCTGGCCCAAGGCCCCATGCTGTGCTTTGTCTTCTCCTGAGTTAACATGACAGTAGCCTAGTTTTTCTACATTACAGTATTTTCAGAGACATCCATTCCATGCGATTGTGCAATTCCATTACTTGTGCAAAAGGTAGCTTGCAAGCAAGTGAACTGCAAAAATAACCCTTTTGACAGGAGAGAATAGGTAGTTGAGGGATGTGGGAGTTCAGGAAGCAGGTATTATTTTTCACCCACCCTGTGCAGCAGAAAATAGATATTAAAGGGTTTTAAATTACATGGGAGCATGGTTCTTCCTTGCATTGAGCAAAGAGGAAACCAGTCATGGATGGTGTCTGTTACAGCTGTCCCCCTGCTGCATTCCTTTTTCCCCTCTCCTTTCTGTTTGTCCTGTGTGGCCGCCCCTCCCGGCCATTGTGCTAACTAAAGTCACAGCCCTATTCATAGGAATGGCTTGTACAGACTAACTGGAGCCATTGCTCTGCCTAGGGAGGGGGCTTCTTGCTTCTTTGTTTGGTTCCTTTGTTCAGACCCGGGCTCAGTGTGGGGGGCGCTGCCCAGAAATGCAAGACCTGAAGTGGCCAACTAATTAAGCATATGAGTCATAGCTGTGGCCCAGAACATGCCCAGGCATGCCTATGCTTACCAGCAGCCTTTCCCTGCCTTTGGTCTCTGCTCCAACACATGCTCCTCTTCCCCCATCCCCCAACCTCACTCCTCTACCACTGCCTCTTTCTCTCTCTCTCTCTCTCTCTCTCTCTTTTAATCCCTTCCCCCATGTGCTCACCCCGCTCTTGCTGCTGCCAAACCTCAATTGTATTACTGAAGTCTAGCATAAAACCCCATTGGTTATCCTTTGTCTCTCTAACACACCTCACATTTTACATTTACACCACTGAGACATATTTTTACCTAGAGTTGTTGGTTATTTAACACATTTTACCCATAACTGTTAGTTGGTTATATGCTGCTGTGACACACCCTTTACATAGGAACTGTTAGCTACGGTTACATTTATACTTCAGTGTTAATTGGTTACCAACTGTATTGGACCCCACTGTATTGTACCCCACTATTGAAACTAGGGTTACCATATTTCAGCAAGCAAAAAAGAGGACGGGAGGAGCCCCGCCCTAGCCCCGCCCCTGCCCCTCCCACTTCCCGCCCCCCCAGAACCCCCAACCCTCCCCCCGTTCCTTGTCCCCTGACTGCCCCCTCCTGGGACCCCTGGCCCTAACTGCCCCCCAGGACTCCACTCCCTATCTAAGCCTCCCTGCCTCTTGTCCCCTGACTGCCCCAACCCTTATCCACACCCCCACCCCCAGACAGACCCCTGGGACTCCCACGCCCCATCCAACCACTCCCCACCCC